>NW_020455524.1:694837-827205 GCF_003342845.1 Nothoprocta perdicaria | reverse complement strand
GCGTGCGCTGCACTACGCGGCTTGGGGCCGCCGGTTTAGCTGCTCTCGGGTAGGTCTCACGGCGCGAGCCTCCGCTCCAAAGCCGTCACCTACGAGGATGAGCTAGAAAGGTGGAAAGTTATGGCATTGGTGCAAGCATTTTGCTGTGTCAAATTTCTAAGTTTTTAGTGTACGGTGCGGCTTTAAAGCTTACTTTTGCCAAGGAGATAGTCAATAAAAGTGCTGATGAGCCTATATTGCAATATGTGGAAGTTAAATTTGGGAATTTCTTTTCACTCTTCTTCTCATGCACTTGGAACTGGTGACCAGCAGCCATGTCTTTTGAAATCTTGAAAATGCATTTCACATATGTTTTTCTTCCCCAATCAAGGGGGGGAAAAAAAAAAAAGAACCTACATTGCCAGCATGTAAAGAAGGCAGGGATGACAGTGTGTGAGGACGGCTGCTGGAAGAAAAGCCACAGTCACAGGAAATTACCTTAATAGAGTGAAAATTAAGAAACTACCGACAATGCAGTCTGTCTCCAGGATACAAGCATTATTTTCACGCCTTGCCAATTATTCCGTTTCCATCAATTTTGGGTTGTTTTTATTAAGTTTCATGTTTCTTTTTTTATTTTAAGACGCGGTATAACAAAGACAAAAATGGATTAAAGCTTAGAAAATATTTAATTTTTGTTTTAATAAGGAAGTAATTATTCTTTTCATTCCCTGAGCAGGAAAAGATACAGCCAATTGGTTCTTTCCACCTTTTTCATGATGTTTTATGCCTGTAGAAAGGTTGGGAACTCTATTTAAGTGCATTATCTTGGCATTGAAGTGTAAGTGGGAAATAAGTGATGGAGGTAAGTTTAATCTCTTTCACATATATCTAAATGCGTGTATACATATATTTGCCATGCGCTATTGGAGAAATGCACTTATTTAGCTTTCCAAGGTCACCTTAACTTTAGAAATTAATGTAAGTGACCATTAGCTAGCTACTAGAGGATATAGAAGTCAAGTCAGATTATTCAACAACTTGCACACAGAGAATGCAAGCTTCTTAGCTACTCACCTAGCAAGGCCTCTTTATAGGCAAGAAAGGGGGGCAGGGAGGACCTGTCTCAGTTAGTRATAAGGATCTACAAAGAAGATCTCTAAATTTCTGCTAGATGTCTGGATTTCATTATTGTTAATGGACACTAAAGAGAGTGGATCAGCAGAAAAAACATAGGTGTTTATTTTAGCACAAGATGAACTGCATCCTAAACAATATTGATTATATTGATTAGGTCTTTGCTGATTATAAGCAAAGCTTAGGACAGTTTCCTCACTTGCAAATTTTTACATTGTGGATCCCCATATTATCTCAGATAAATCCCACTACCTATACTACATTTCATCCTTCTTATCTATTCCAAAATGGTCAAAGAAGTGCAAGCKGTAGTGATTTCTCTAATGGTCGGCCCACTAGCTAGAGAGTGACACTTTTTTTGGTCATGCTTGCTCTTCATTGATTCTAGATCATTGCCTCATCTAAAATGAAATGCTTTCTCTTTGGAAGATAAAAGTGTGACTTTGTCACCTCTGAACAAAGCAAGAAGGGTCTCAGTGACAACAGTGGACAGTGCACTAGGCCCCTCAATATATTTTCCTAGGTTGTGTATGATTTGTTGAAGAGGGGGTATAGATCTGATGCACCAACATCCTAAATGTTTCAGTGAAATTGTAACTATCCATTTTGACTGCTGTATTTCAAAGTCCTTCACCTGCTGCATCTCAGCAGCTAGGAATTTTAGGTAGTTTGATCTTCTGCATTTGCAGCTTTTCTGTTTCCCAGATTTGATAGGCAGAGAAATTGATTTGCTAATTCATTTGTCACTCTCCAGAAATGCTGGGAAGTTTAGCTGCACAACAACAACAACAAAAAAAAAAAGCAGAGGAACTTCAGACACACAGTGGAGATTAACTGGTAAAACCAAAGAGAGAAATAACCTCAGGTCCATGCTTGCAATGGAGCTGGAGGAAATGCTACTGAAGGAAGCTGCAGCTGCCAGTTTCTAGATTCAGAAGATTTTTCTCACAAGAAGGTGTTTTTTTTTTTTTTTTTTTTTTTTTTTTTTCCATCCATCACAGGGGCTCTTGTGTTACTGTCCCATCCTTCTTCCTTCGCATTAAGTAGAGCTTTGGATATGAGGCAGGGGAAGCTGCAGGAGGAGGTCCTACACCACCATCTATGGGTATCAGCTAGCTCTGTAAGAGATGGTGAAAGTCCAAGGGCATCCCAAAGCTTCAGTGGTCAGAACAGGGCTACATGGCACCACTGTGCGAGCGCTCATAGCCAGAAGCTGTAACTGCATGTGAGGGGAGATGCAGGTGGCACCTCCGASGGGACTGTGGCCTCCAGGGAGCCCRTGTCCAGGAAGGGAGGAGGAGAGGTGTTTCTCTAAGTGTTCCTTTAATTGCCTATGTCTTTTTCTTGTTGTTGTTTTTTAATATGTGAATCGGTATTTAAAAGTTTGTTAATTGGCAACAAATTAAGTTGATTCACATTCACAGAATCCCACACAATCACAGAATRGTTGAGGTCGAAAGGGACCTCTACAGATCATCTAGTCCAGGTCTCAAAGCCAAAGGCTGTTAACCTGCAGCAGTAGCAGGCAAAAGATGTGGACAATGTCTGGAGCAGGCACAGTCTGGGGTCAGAGTAACCACAACGACTTTGAATCTCCAGAAGTAGCCTTGATTCCTGTACTGGGATATGGTGTGCTGAGGGGGCAGTGCAGAGCCATTTGCCATAGGGGCAAACAACGTGAAACAGGAGAAACACAGAGTCTGAGAGAAGACAGGAGAGCTATTGTAGGACAGGACGGTGACTGCAAAGCATTGGGACGGATCCTGCTCCCTGCATCAGCAGCCTGGAGCTGGGACTGTGTGCATGTACAGGATCCAAGAGAATTTTCCTGAGTGCCATGGAGGGGCTGCAGGAGCTGCGATAACACGAGCTTAACACAGTGATCTCTCAGCTGGGTTCTAGAGAGCCTGGACAGCCCAGCAGAGCTGGAGAGACCCAACACCCTCTTTGACAGAGTAACAAGCAGGGAAGGGGGGGCCTCTAAAGCAGCAAAGTTGGTAGTGCTGAAGTAGTCAGCATGACCACTCAACGGCCCTTTAAATAAAGTAATGCAGTGCTCCTGCAGCGCTCATCCCAAGGAAGTGCTGTACTGGCTGTGGTCATGCTAAGGATCTGAAATTGCTGGATTACAGATGATGGCTCATGAGAGCATTGCTTTGAGGAGTTTGGAGCCTGTGCTTCTTGTAAAAGCAGACCTGTGCAAAGGAGGAGGTCTTTGGGATAAGCTGATGAAGAGAWGGCACTATCTTGCTGCTGCAGCAAATAAGATTTAGAAAGAGATAGTTGACTTCACTTGTCTAGACTGCTGGAATATGCTTCCAACTGAGGGGGAAGGCACCCCAAGAAGTACTGTAACAGAAAATTCTTGTTTAGAAATGCCACGACCTTTAATCTCTGACTGCCAGACACGGTTACTAAGACAGCTCTGGTATCTCTTGATGAACTGATGGAAGGTCCAATTCATCAAGTAGTGACCTACATGTACTGTATGGGGGAGGGCATGCTAGAAAACAGGCATGAGATTAGCATCATGGCCAAGGATGATGTGGTGTCCAGTAGTATGGCCAACTTGAAAGAAGTTGGAAAGAAAGTTTGCAAATTTCCATGTTCCTGCTCTGCATACTGTGACAAGTGGATGTTCCTGAAAGAAAAAAAAAAAAGAAAGAGGGAGGAGGAGTTGATGAAATTGAAACAGAAAGCATTCCAGAGATATAGATTTGCCATCTTTGCTCAAATGCATTTCAGAATGGCAGTAACTGCTGTGGAGTGAGGAGTGGGGGGAAGACGAAGAAAGTCAGAGGAGGGAGAGGAGGCAAAGGCAGAGACACAAAAAGCGGGTGGAGAAGGTAAACCTCTGAGGAGACTGTGGCCTGTGAAGGAGCCCAAYGTTCGGCAGGGACCCACCCCCCCAGGGGAACTGCAGCCTATGGAGGATCCTCGCCAGAGCAGTAAAAGAGAAGAGTGTGAGGCAAGGAGTGGCATAAAATCTATTATGTGCTGAACCCAACCTCCTATGTTGCTCATCTCCTTACCAAAGGCAGGGTGTGCAACGTGTTTTGAGATGAAGTGAATGGAGGGGAGGAGGCRGAAGGAAGAGTTATAGGACAGAATTCAAGTCAGGAGAAGGCATTCAAGTGTTTGWTTAATATGTTTTCTCTGTTTCTTAATACCCTAAACAATAACTCTACGTTTGTTATTTAGCAATAAATTAAATTCATTCATATTCCCCAAGTTACTGTTTTGCCTGCAACACTCTGCTTCTGAGTCAGGGTAAGGTTCAGTGCTGTTAACTCTTCACCAAGTGTTGCACCACGAGGCATCTGAGTAGTGATGACAGCCCCTTTTTCTTTATAATTAGAAACAGCTAAACATTTCCATGAGAAATTTCAGCTAACATAATAAGTTCAAATTTATCAAAGGATGCTTTGTTTCTTAGGTATTTTTCACAGACTCTTAAAGGCAGACTGTGGACTTGTAGGGGTCTATAGGTCACAAGGTGAAAACACATGAAAATAAGCCTACTCTCTTGAGTGGTTAGCCTGAGGAATGCGGAGTTTGTTTTCATGCCAAGAAAGCTGTTTAGTGACACAAGCAACAGCGATTGTACTTCCAGTGCTGAAGGTTAGAAATTCAATAGAAGGAATACTTGTTTATATATATATATATATATATATATATAAAACAATTTTCTATTTGTAAAGGCTGATTTTACGAAAGCTTCAGGGTCTGTGGAAATGTGCCCCATTTGATGAAATTTCACTCAGAAAACACATCAACACTTCCAGGAGGTTGAAATGTTTCATTTAGACTTTTTTATGACTTCTTGCTTGGATTTCCATTTTCTCTTTGAAAGTATAGTGTAATGTAATGCTAAAGTTAAAATACAGATAAACCATTTTATTTGATCTAAAATTAGGGCTTTCTATATTTGGAGTTTTTCTGATTTAGAAAGAAAATAAATGCAAATTTGAAATTGCAAAATCTCCTTTGGGATAGAGATTCCAAATTTTGCTCAGACTGATTCGATGACTGYACTAGATATGTACAGCACTACTGCACATTGCACTTAAACTGTATGTGAAAACGCTGCCAATGTAGGATGGGAGGGACTTACAACTACCTTATAAAATGGAAATGATCATAGGAACTGCAAGCTTGTGGGGAGTCAGGTCTGTGTGATTTCCCGCTAGATATGTTATTTGAAAATATCCCTTTGAGGCACTGTAATTGACTTGTATGTCTATTGTTCCTTGGAGACCCAGGGATTCTAAATATAATTTTTAATAGCACACCCCTCTCCTTTTCCCTTTTTTTTCCCTCTTCCTCTCTCCCTCTCATATATAATTTGGTTTCCTTACTGACCTACACTTCAGAAGATCTCACCTCATTTTCCCTGGCCTGTAATAATATTTTCTCTTAATAATTTATGAGGTAGGCATTTAGAGGCAAGTTATCTCTTTTTTTTAATTTTCTTTCAAGGAGATTTAGAATTTCTCTTAAACACTTCCTGATGTCCTAGATCTGAGTTTTTGGAGAAGCTCTTGCAGGTGATTCCCTACTTGCTTTCTGCATTAGCATAAACTTTTCTGCAGAACAATTTTTCTGCTACCACTGACTTCTGTTCARTGAAGAATTCTCCATGAAGAGTAAAAATTGGCTTATGACACTTGCAKATCCATGGTTCTGACTGAATGGAAGGACCTTTCAGTTTGTTTTTCATGTTCCTTGGACTAATTTTAATGTGCCTTGGCTGCTTCAGTCTAATCTTGCCCATTCTTCTAGCTAAATGATGTACATCTTTTTTTTTTTTTTTTTCCCAAAGAGTATCATCAATGTCACCAATGTTTTGAGCAGCATTTGCACTCTCATTTTCCTTATCTCTTACTTCTTTATTTTGCTGTCTATCTCTGAATTGTTATACCCTCTTCTACCCAGTTTGGTCTATTAAATAAGCATAAGGATAGTTATTATACAAGCCTATCCTGACCTCCCAACCTGTTTCCCAGATTAACATGTTATTAATTGTGCTACATCAGCACCAGAAATCAGTCTCCTGGGCATATAGGAGGAGCATCTTCCTCAAGGATGGTTCTCCTTTTGGGAAAACCTCTCAATTGCCAAGTTGTCTTAAATCTTCCTRATAATATGAACCTTGTGACAGCCTCTTTTTTTCTGTCTTCTGCTCACTCCTCAGAACCTTGCAAATATGGTCACCTATGTTCTTTTTGTAGTCAATACTTGGCTAAGCTTTGGGCACCACCACCACCACCCTCTCCCTGAAACCTGCACCCCTGCTGCCAATTGATCTGATTACTATTAACAGTTTACTATGAAAACATGAGAAGCAGGTAGTAATCATAACCAGAACATTGGGATTGAAAAGCTTGTGCTTTTCAGAAAAGAATAAAAGAAAGATCAAAGTTAAGTTATGCTTATGTTGCACATTGGTGGCATGATGGGTAATTAAGTAACCACAAAAATGAAACAGAATTGACTTAGGTCAAATTCGCTTTGGGAGAAATTGTAAAAATGGTATCACTGTTAACTCTTGGTGCCTATTGTAGTCCACAGGATTATGAATTACTTCAACTTAAATGAGAGAGAGAGAAGGAAAAAAATGTAAGTAGGAATTCTGTCAGCACAGAAGGCTTTAACCTCTTAAATGTAGATTGTAAAACAAGTGCTATTAATAAAAACAGAGCCTGGTTATTCTGAATGTGATAGCTAAAGGCCTTCATCACAGAGTAATCACTGAGCCCCATCAGAAGTGCTCCTATTCTAGCCTTGATTTCAATAAGCAGAGAGAATTTTCCTGAAGAGCTTTATGTGGGACCTAACAATAGATTGATCATGAGTTGGGTAGCAACATGGTAAATAACCGACAATTGRATTTTTGTCAGGAGCAAATTGTATAAAGCCAACCTGATTTCCCACTCTGACAGGTAACAAGACTTGTAGAAAACAGCAGAGTACCTTGACTTGYTAAGTTTTGACGCTGCCTCCTATGAGACTTCCATTAGCAGGCTAGAGTAATGCAGCCTTGATAAAATGATTATAGTACAGATTCAACACTGAAAACTGTACTTATAAGGCATTTTTTATGATYTACAGTGTGATAGGAAGGATGTACCCAGTTGGGTACCACAGTCATTGATAACTTAGGTCATGGATTAATGCATTTATGAATGATAGAACACCCTGTTGGAAGCCCTGCACTTAGCACAGGGGACAGAAATCAAAATGATCTAGATGGTTTGGAGAAATAGCCTTCAAAATGGTGTGCATATCTATACGGAAAAGAACAAGGTGCTGAGCTGAGGAACAATCACTACTATTAGTACAGGATGGGAGTCACCATGTATACTTGTGCTCAGAAGGACATAGAGAGTTACAGTGGATCACAACTGTCTGAGTCAGTAAGTGGTCAGCTCTTGCAAAGAAAGCAAATATAACATTGGGTTATATAGGTAGGTCCGTCATTTATAGGAGGTAATCCCTTTTCAACTCGGTCTCAATTGCATCATGTCTTGAACACAGCGTTTTAAGAAAGATATGTATCTCCTGGACTTATTCCAAAAGACAAGAATTGGAATGATCAGAGATGTAGAAAACACAGTTAGTGATGAAGACTGAAGGAGTTGGGATCTGCTTAATCTGGAAGGAGACAACTGAAAGAGGTTACAAGAAGGAAGAAGCTGCCACAAAGACAATAGCTATTTTTTTCCCCTGCCGTGGAGAGGACAAGCAATAATGGTCCTAAATTGCAGCAAAAGAGATTCAGATAAGACGTTAAGGAGTACTTTCTAAGGGTAAAGAGAGTCATACAAGGAATACATCACTTGAAGATGCTATGAAGCCTTTGCCAGTAGAAGTTTAGAAGAGTAGATTAAACATATGCCTGTCAGGGATGATGGAGTTCTGGACAGCTGATTATGGCTTCAGGCAGAGAGATGGGCTAAGTGAGCTCTCAAGGTCCATTTAAGTCCTACAGCTATAAGGTTCAGTTCAAATCGAATGGCTGGATAAATAAGAATTAATCATAACTGAGAGTTTCTTTTTATTTCCAAAGGGCAAACTTTGAACAAGCAAAGATATCAGTAAATCAGCTGAATTTGGGAACTCAGAGAGACTTTAAATAAGAAAGAGCAGGCAAATATATTTAAACTTGCAGTTAAACCTGGTTTGGAATTTGCAAACCTGTAGGAGAGGAATGAACAACTTTTAAAAGTTAAACTTTTAAAACTTCTCAGCTGTAAGCCTAGAAGGAACAGAGGAAGGCAGAGACAGCACTTTCTCAACAATATGAGCAATTTCCTGAATGTTGTCATCCTTAAAGATGATCAAAGAAGTCATTTCAATGGCTGCACAGACCAGATGCAAAATGAGTGGAGACGAGATGAGTTGCAAGTCTGCAAAAGAGTTGTGGGAGACTGCAGGGAGATATAGTTAGAAAGGAATCTTCCTCTCTTCCTCTTCAACTCATATATTCTTGCAGCTGCTGTTGTCTCAATCTACTGACCTGCTTCTGTTCACACTCCTCTAGCCCCAACCAAGGAGCTAGTGTCCTATTTCTTCTCTAACTCCAAAGCAGCTACCYTTCTTGGGCTGCTACTGCTAGGGATGTGTAAGAGGGAGATGCTAAGGAGAAGTGTTTCTTGAGGAGAATGCAAAGAAGCAAGATTGGGATGAGGATGTGAGGGAAAAGTCTTTCACTACCATCTGGAGGAGCAGAGGGTGAAAGCTCCSGTTGTTTGCAAGGTCCATTCCCCCAGTACTATCTGCCACCTTGACCCTTTCCTTCTTGTCAATAGCAGCAAGGCTTATTCTGCAGCTCTTGGCATAAGCCAAGCAAGCAATGGGTCTGTGACTTTTTTATTACCCCTTCCCAGTAGCCTGCTGCTCTTGATAACTGYGTGGTCCACCTGCACATCAAGCCAGCTTTGGAAAGAGGATTAAGCAACAAAGCAAGGAATGCCTTGGGAGGTCAGGAAGTACAGGGATGAARTGAGAATTGTCAGAAGTCAAAGTGAGTTAGTCCCTGCAAACGAAATGAAACAGCAGAAGGATCCTTAACACTATAAATAAAAAGAAGTGCAGTCTCTATACATAGTGAGAAAAATTTGCACAGCTCCAAACTAGAGGAATATTTTGCCCCTAAGAGCAGTAATACTGAGCATGGTGGAAAACCCAGCTGGACTAATGGGAATTAGTATACTGAAAGGGCAATGATTGCACACAAGATGGAAACAATTGAGAGAGCTTACTGTGCTCAAATTGGGGAGSCTGGGAAATCATCATTCCCACAATACTAAAGGAACTGGCCCACAGAATAGCAAGCCTGGTGGRAGAGATTTTTAATAAATCTGTGTAATCACTGTGGGTTCTTTTGCCTGGATAACAGCAAATACAGTACCCATATTTAAGAAAGAGAAGGATAGTGATCTAGTCAGCTGTAGGCTTCTCATTTTTGCCTCAAGGGTATGGAAAGATTCAGAGCAAATTATGTCRGAAAGAATAATTGAAGACAAGGAATATAAAATGGGATATAATGCAACCATGCCTTTATCAAAAGGTGATTGCRCCAGACTAACCTGATATCTGTCTTTGATAAGGAAACTGATGTTCTAGAGAAGGGAAATGCAGTAGGTCTCCTCTAGCTGTACTTCATTAAAATTTGTTATGATGCCACCTGGGAAATTGCTAAATTAAATGACAGAAGATGATGATTAGTACAAGACCTGTGGGGTGAGTAAGGAACTGGTAAAAGAAGGGAAGGTGGGAACTCTGCTGGAAAGATTTGCTAGTTAAGTTCTTAGGACTTGATTTTGACCAGTGTTTACAATTATGACTTTAGCTTACAATTAGGAGACACCTGATTATCACACAGGGTATTGTGAGGATTGGGYTAACAGGCATGTGAGGAAATACAGCAGTACAGAATGCAAGGACATAGATTTGGGTATCATGAGTGACAATTTCACCWACATACTGAAAACTTATCAGCTGCAAAGAAAACAGAAGTAGCAGTCAGTTACAGTACCTTTATGATCTTCCAACTTAAAATGGCCACACAAGAGGTAAATGAAATCTGATGATGTGCCAAGAGAGAAACACCTACTAGAGACAGAAGAATACCATGGTTGTTGTTTGAAGGAGGTACAGACATCACCTGGAATAGTCAGTACTGTTCTGGCCAATCATTTTCATGAGAAAAGGTTTAAATCTGGAGCAGACGCTGACATGGGAATGGTGAGCCCATTCTGTGAAAGGAAATGAGCCTGCCTTGTTCAGCCTAATCAAATGGAGGCAGTGAGAGRGTGATTATCCTCTGTAAACACATAATTAGGTCAAATTCTAGGGAAGGAAAAGAGCTGCATAATTTAAAGTTCATCAGTCTCAAAAAAACAGACAGCTAAACTTTTACTGGAAATCAGATGGTTTCTGTCCAACAGAGGAGTCTCGTCACAGCCTCTCAAGATTTATAGTGGATTTAGTAGCTAATGCTTGGGATCCCAAGAAGGTGTATCACACCCAGTAAYACCTCACAGCATAAGGTGTCATATCCATGTCTCATCTCCTCAGGCTATGTCCATCTCCCCAGCCTGCAGGTAAGGATATAGTTTCAGAGTCACAGTGGAGTGGATGGTGATCTAAAGTGGCACTCATGTGGTGGGCAGAACACCGCAAACATTGCASATAGATTGAGACATCCCACATCACACCACAAAGAAAAAGAAGCAGAATCTTTAAGAAGAAGCATCTACCTTTATACTGGGATCTGTGGTCATTAACAGGTGCCTGTGGTGCCTCTTACTCAGCCCAGCCATGAAAGGAGTTGCACCCTAATGGAAGTGGAGAGGGGAGTGAAGTTACTGTTTCCTCAGATGGTACAGTAAATCTTCATCAAAGCTGATGGTTTGCTGACATGTGCCTTTCTTGACATCTTCCAAACCTTACAGTTGTTTCACAGTCTGCATAGGGACTAAGGTGGTATAAGCAGGTCAGGTTTCTAAAGCAAAGCAGGAGCAGAAATGGATATCTTCTCTCAAAATCAGGCACTGTGCATGTTTGAAACACTTAGGATGGTAAGAGGCTTGTTAATGGAAACAGATCCATCATTCCTTTTGGGGAGAGTAGAGAAAATATCCATCCTCATTACTTGTAAACCCAGAGGTATATGCCACCTCAGAAAGCTTGCCACTACCAACAGTGTTTGTTGGCTCTCCTGTATTGCTTGGTGACTCTCCCTTGATCCTAGTGTAAAAGTCGCAAGTGCCATCACTGAGAAGAGTCCCTGTTCTTTCCTTCATTCCTGAGGGATTTGCTCCTGTCATCCCCTCGTTTAAGCTGGTGAAGAGAATATCACAGCCATTCTTAGTTAAAGGAGGAGGGGGTGGAGGCCCATCTGGCCCTTAGTTTGATTTCATATTTATGAAACAGCTTAAATGTCAGCTTGAATGAAAAATGACACCTTCCCAAGTTTCTCATATTAATGCCCCTGGCTGCCACAGGTTTCTTTAGGAAGGCAACTTGTGATTTTTTCTATCACTCTCCCCTAAAGGCYGTAGGGAAAGATGAATTGGACTGATAAATGAGACTGTAACTGCTGATAAACTGCTCTCCTGACAGAAGTGCGGGGGGAATGGGAGTAATGGCCTGTGCTGAAAGGGGAAAGAAGGAAAGAGAGAGGTCTATGTTGGAGAGGTAGGAGAGGAGTCTATCTAAAGAGGGAAAGAGATGGGGAAGGATAATGGTTGATGGTGAAGATCGGAAAAGTAATAGTCACATATGCTAGTAGAGAACTACTGTACAAGTATCATACATTAAAATGCATATATGTGGAAAGGAATAAATGAAGAATCAACCCAACACTGGCAAAAAGAACCTCCACTTGGGTCTGTGCTGAGCATTTAGCCAAGTTTCTAGAGGTAGCAAATTCAAGAACCTTCTTGAATGGAGGGAGAGAGGGAGGGAGGGAGGGAGGGAGGGAGGGAGGAAGGAAGGAAGGAAGGAAGGAAGGAAGGAAGGAAGGAAGGAAGGAAGGGCCACCACCACAAAAAAAAAGGGTGTTATTCTTTTTGGAAAGAATCTCATAATGGAAAGAAACTCATAATCTCATAATAAATAAACAGGTTTATTTTTATGACCAACTCACAGCCTGTTGAGCTGAGTCTGAAAGACACCATTGAGAATAAGGATAGTGGAGCAGAGAAGTAGTGGGAGAACAGAGAAAGATTAGACATCTTGTTTCTTGCACAAGTGTGAGGGGAGGGAAAATAGGAAGATTTTTTGGATGCTTTGAGGCCCCTTTGAGGCCCCTTTGAGTTTTTGAGGACCATCTAGTCTTAGGACAGACTAAAGAAAAGTGAGGACTTGCTATGAATACGCACAGATAAACAAAACTTCAGTGTTTCTGTTCTAAGGGAGTGTAGGAGAGCTGAAGGCCTCAAGTCCCTGGGGATCCAAGTCCCTCTATGCTGACAGTTTTGTGACATTCCTAGGCTCTGTTTCATTTTTTTGTTTAATCATCCACTTTCTTGCCATGGGTCTACAGATTGATTCTCGACATCACATCTATATACCATCTGCTGACTAATAACATGGAAAGACTTGGTTTCAACTAATAACAAACCAGTCCAATTTTGGAACTATTTAGAAATATTGAACCCTTCTTTCCAGATACAGGCGTGCAAACTTGAGCTGTATGCTTCCCTTGTCACCTGTGTTCATGCCACCCAGGCTCTATAGCATTTACTATTTGACAGTACAAAGATTTTTTTCCCATATCTGAAATGCCTTGCTAACTGAGATTCCTGATAAACTAATCTTGATCTCTTATATCCTTCCTATTTTGAAAGACCTTATGCACGTTCAGGAATAGGTCTCAACCCTYCTTGCGGGATTAGCTCAGCTAGGGAAAGACTGCCTCCAAAGGAAATGGAGGTGATTATTTATTAGGTGATCTTGAGTAGACCTTCAGTAGAAAAGTCAATTTCTATACCAGGAGCTAAAACATTCCTCAGAAAAGTTGCCTGTGTTAACCATTGGGCAGTGGGGATGGTTGAATTCCCATTCCTAGTTCCTTGTGCCTATTTTAAGTTACTAGCCAGAAAGAAGAGGATCTATTTGCATTCAGAACCTTTAGGCTGAAGACYGTATTATGCCTCAGTCCAGGCACTGAAACATTATTCCATGCTGAAAACTTCTGTTCTGGATCAGGATTTCAAAACCTTGCCCATACAGTGAATGATAAGTTGTTCTAAGGAACTATGTCTTGACTCTTTCTTCATCCTGCTATAGCTGTGATCTCAGTAACTTTCCTGGGAAAGCTGTCTGTTGAGAAGATGGGAACTACAGGGACTGGAAAATGGGTTTCAAAATTAAGCAGAGATTCACATCTAATCTTGTTTTCTAAGAAAAGCTTCTTTTGTCCCTGTAGGGAACGGTGGGATCCTCTCCTTGGAGATGGAATTGTGTTGATTGCTAGCATATCAACAGGTAGGAGTGTGGATAGAGCAAGGAGGTGACTGCCTAATCCTGTGGCCCTGAGTTACTGCCAGTGTGATGTGGATGACAGCTTAGCTCCTCATGGCACTCCAAGGCACCAGCCTTCTCCCATGGCCAGTGTCCAAGAGTGATGGGAAATTTTGGCTCAAGAAAGCTTTTCTTTTCCCCCTAGCCTCTCTCTCTTCCCTTTCCCCACTGAGGACCTACAGTTACATTCCAGTTCACCACAGGCCTGACCCCCTGTGGGGCCAGGGAATTGGAAGTACTAAGTGCTAGAAGCAAGAGGAGTGTGAGGGAGAAGCAGGGCTCCTAATTCCAGCACTAAATGTTCCTTAGTCCCCTGCTCTTGCAGCAAATCCTGGTCCGCAGCCTCGCCTGTGAGCCCTGAAGGAAGCCAGCAGGCTCCTGCTCTCTCCAGGTGGAGCTTTTACTCTTAAGTGCCCAAYGCAGCTCCKGTAAGAAGCACGGGCAGAGCTCCTGTAAGAAGCACGGGCAGAGCACGGCAGACAACTGTGTTAAATTACCTGCGTGCACGAGCACACACAAACCCTAAGCAAACCCCAGCCTAATGCTAAAGCCTCATCACTCAAATCCTAATTAAACATCCACCAGTAATTCTTCCGTTAACCCTCCTCAATCAAGGCCTAGTCAGGATCGTTTAGATTGAGCCCTTGCACTCTTTAGTCTTAGGCTCCTACCTACAGGATTTAAAGTGAGTCTGTTTAGGCCTGGGAAGAAAAAAAAAATAATCCTCCCTCCTCTATCTGCCCTTCTAGTAAGAGTTGACAGTATAGGAAATACTGCTTTGTCCTTTGGGGAGGTAGTGTGGGGCATAACAAGATCAAAAGGTGGACTTTCTTCCCTGTGCAAATTGCTCTCTTATTCCTATATTTATTTGTTTTCATGTGTTGTGCAGCTTCCTGCTCTTGGGGCAGACCAGTGCTGGCATGAAATGCCACGGAGCTGGGAGCATGTCAAGGGGCAAACCAGTGCTTGCCGACTAAAATGAGTTTACGAGTGCGGAAGGGCCTAGTGTTGCCACTGCCTCCTGTAACTTCTRGGTAAGCAGAGGAACATAGGGGCTTTGGGACAAAAAACAGGTTGTGTATTTTTATCAGCATGGCCTTTTGTCAGAAAAGAGATTTCAAGTATTTTCTTGAAATCAAAACATCATTACTGATGTTTTTATTTTGTTGATTGGAGTAAGGAACACAGAAAAAGGTGGAAAAGAAACATAGCCAGGATGATGGAGCATATTAAGAAAACTTAAATGGTCCTTGTTACTGTTTTCTTTTGCAAAGTGACTCATACATAACTTTTAGTAAAAATAAAAGATCAAAATAAAATATAGTTATAATGAAATTCTGTGTACTAATTGACACCACATTTTTTTTCTGCTCTATTTAAAAAAAGAATAACTAAGTTATATTGAGTTATGTTTTTATCCAACTCCAGTCAACCTCTTTTTGATGGACCTTCATTTTTACTGTTCATTTCCCCTCCTCTTTCTGTGGCACTTGGTGCTGCAACTGCTTATATTAAAAAGCCATGCCCTGGTTGCAGAGATCTGACTGTGTTTAAAATGTGTTAGTTAGGACATTTGTATCTACTGGAAATGGCATATAAACTAAATAGAGAGTTATATTAAACACACAGCTGGATGAGTCCCTTACAAACATATGGAAAAGAGAAATGTATTCAGTTTAGGAAAGTGGCAAAGAAGAAGCCAGTCATTTTTTGACCTGTAGAAAGGTTTCAGGAGTGCCAAATCTTCTGCAGAGACATCTAATATGTTTTGGTGATCATTGCCAACCCTGGTTATAGATTTAGACAGGATACATCTTTCCTAACCCCTCTGCATGGTTGGTAGGTTGAAAGTCTCTTGCCTTCCTCTTGCACTGCTTCCTTGCACACAGGAATGGAGCTGCCGGGGTGTGTAATTCCATGCAACTYGCTCTAATATTAATATCCCCATGTGCAGCACTCTTTGCAGTGAAAATAAACTGTTATTTTTTATTTTAAATGGTTAATATTCATCAAATGTTTATGAAAATACTTAACCCATAATGATGACAAACACAGTGCCTAATAAAGATGGAAGTGAAGATCCTCTTTRTGAATATGTAATCAGAAGAGTAAAGAAAATTACATTAAAAAGACTTCATTATGCCATTAAATGTGTGAAATGACTTTTTCTTTTCCATTTTAATTTTAGCTTTTTTTTTTTAATCTCCCTGACACTTTTATGAGATGGGTACGTAAAAAGGCATTGGCTGCTCTAGCGAGAAGAGCTCTGACTGGTGGCATCCATCATTCTCATCCAGATTTTCATTTCATTTATCATTAGGAAAAATCAACGCCATTTCTAACAATGATTGTAGAGGTTTTTTTCCCTTCATTTTCCCTAGGGAGAGAGAGAGAGACATCTTTTTGACTATTCTGAATTCAACATGTTGTCTTAAAACCCTGTGCAGACCTGCAGAGCCAGAGTTTTTTTCCCAATTCAGGGGCTTACTGGTGTGCAAGTGAGCATGTGCTCAATTTGTCTGACATATGGGAGCTTATAACTGGCATGTCTGGAACTGGTATAGTAAATCTTTGCCATTTTTTGGTGGGGAAGGGAGAAGGAGTRAGGTCTTTCAATAGACTCCCTTAGGACTGTTTACTGACCACTTCAGGCAAAATGCGTCAGCCAGTAGTTTGCATGAACTCCACCGCTTAGGAAGCCTGCCCAAGACATCATGGTCCCTGACCAAGGCAGTGGCACCTCCCATCCTGCTGATATTTTAAGCTTACCTGAGCTAAAACAGTAGATCCCCTCAGCTTAATGGAGGGCATTTGGCTACCTATGTATGGTYTGTGACAGACTTCTCTGTGGAAGAGGCAAAGATTATCACTGAACACATTTTTGATCGCAGAAGGGTTCATAAGAAAAGCTTGATGCACCTTAAAATCTGGAATTCCTCCCTGACCCCAACCTCCATTGACTGGCATTGCTGATTAGCTGTGGAGAAGACGCTAATCTGCTCCATTTTGAAGGATAGTACAGTATGCATTTCATCAGTAGAAACTCAAGAAGCATTCAGTTGCATTTAAGAAGAAAAAAAGAAAAGTAGTTGCATGTTAATTGCAGTATTAATTTAAACAACTGTTAACTTTAGGTAGGAAGCTCTTGCAGCTTTGTATTTAACACACACCTTTAGTCCATCAGCATTTCATGACAAAACATATCCTATTTAGGCTCTTGTGTTGTACTCATCTCTGTGATAGCCAAGWAACATTCTCTTCTTCTGCATCACCCAGTGTTCCATATGTAGMTCTCTAGAGAGCAGATCTGTCTGGTCTCCTATAATGACATTTCTGAGAGGTATTAGAACTTTGGACTGCTTTGTTGCTGAAGAAATGCCTCTTTGGTAACCTTGTCTCTTGGATTTAAAATTTGATGACTCCCGATTCGTGAATGTTTTGAAGTCCTCTACATTTCTTGTCAGCTGTATTCTTTCAGAAACCTGGCCTCAGTGGTATTGAGGTATTTCCTTTCATAGTTTTGCCTTGTTAGAGCTTTCCCAAAAGCTAAGCAAAGACTTTGGTGGAAGATGAGTTAGATACCAGTATTCTTTGGATAAACAGTTTGTGGCAAAGGGTTGAAGAGTTATGAGTGGGAGGAGAGTTCACAAACCAAACTTGTAATGAAGAGATATTTCAGTCAAAATGCCATCAAAAAGGCTGTTGCCTTCTCTCAGCCTCTTTCTCTGCATCTGAAACATCTGACAAATGGTTATATGGTGCTGGAATTTACCATTTCCTGAATGTGGTAATTATATTTATTCTGTACAATAGGTCTTTAACATGTATCATTAATATATAAAAATGAATCTGGTAACTGCTAGGCCACATTTGGGTTGCATTTATACTGTAAYAGAGCTGTAGTAAACTCTAGCAATTTCCATTCATGCCACCATTATATTGAGTTTGCACATCTGGAATACTTCTCAAAATTCTATGTCAGAGTGATGGACAATGCAGGAGGGCTCATATATTTTAGTGTCTTTGTCTRAAAGTGTGTGTCTTAAGTTTTTTCTGTCCCAGCAAATTGCTATCAATCTTCTGTAACAAGCAGAGAGGGCTTGTCTCTTAAGTACTGTACTGGCTGTTCAGTCATGTCCAATAGCAAGTCCTAGCATAATAACTCCAGGCTCTTGATGGAGTCTCACCCCAAGTCAGGAGAAAAGCATGGATGTACCACATCATCTACAGTGTACCATGTTGAATGGGGGGAATAACAAGATGGGCAARCTCAGCCATGAAAACCTGTGTTCTCACATCTATTGGTGGGGAAGAAAACCGAGTGCAAAATTCCTTGCAGAGTGTAGCTTCAGAACACAAATGCTATGTGTTGAGCTTAAGGTCTGTGATGTAAGGTTCACATTAACAGCAAAAAATACTCTAAGCACAGAGCTGGAATAAGAATAGGAAAAGGAAATTGTACAGTAATATAGTTTCTTGACATGGTTACCCATTAATGCCAGCTTTAAAGGTTAATGCAATTTAACTCGCTCTCGGCTATTACTCTGAAATAACATACCAAAACCGCCTTTCTAAGCAGATAACAGATAAGGATGCTTTATGATAAACACTGACAATAAAACTGCAGAACTTTACAATGTTATGCTTGCAGGAGTGGCAGGTTTCCCTTTWTTTGTGCATGTGTGTATATGGAGGAAAGCAGGTGGAGAGAGAACTGGAAGAAGAATTCATGGCTCTTAAGACTATCAGATAAATCTGTCTCTTCTGTTGCCTGTTGCCAATACAATGGAAATGAATTGACATACTGCGTGTYTGCTGCAAGTTTGCTTTCCCTTTGTAGTGACAGAAACAAAGATGCTGCTATGCAAACTACTGATGAGAAAGTTTGTTGGGTTTTACTTATTTATCTTTTGACAAGACAAACCTCATCAGCATTGGAGTACATCAGCAAAATGCAGAGCTTTCTGTCTCCCCAATTTCTATTTTAAAGCTGTCCTGGAAAATGCTTCAGTAGTGAAGTTTTTCTTCAAAGTAATAATTGGGTAAAAAGTATAAGCATGTTTCTCTATGAAAAGCATGAGGCAACTAGTATAGGACTTACTGTGTCTCCCTGTGGAATATACAGAAAGTAAATAAGTGTACACTTCTGTGGGATTATTATAACATTTCATTAATATTCTCAAAGCACTTCAAGATCTTCTATTATCTTCTTCACAGATTAAAGGACAGTATTTGCAAGTCTGCAGGACACTGGAATATTTTCATTAAAAAACCTTACCCTTTAAATTTTAGACTCAAGAAAGGTACAACTGTTTCTTTCTCACACACACTCGATCTCTCTTTCTCACTCTCACAGTCTAGTAGTTCCTAAATTAACAGACTGTAAGCACTGCACCCTGGAGAGAGAATCTACAAACTCTCCTGTAAGGGACTAGTTCAAGACTTGGGAATCAGATTCAGCAGCCCTGCTTCTTTGTGTTCTGAGTCTTCCTCCCTCACCAGTGTGACACTCACCCRTGCTTTAGCTAAAATGCTGACATTAGGAAGAGGTGTCAGAGACTGGCATTAAGTCAAGAGGTTAAATCAATCTAAGAAGATATTACTATTGTGGTATGAATTAACTGGAGAGGCCTCTCAATATGCTGTGACCATTTTAGGTCACTTCTTATACAAAAAAAAAAGGAAAGTGATATAGAGCAAAGAGTTGTGAGAAAGTTTAGGGGAAATGCAAACCTTTAAAAAGTGTCAGAGTAACTGCTGGTTAAACTAGCAAAAGAAAGATGCGAAGGAGTACAGGCTTTATTTACAAATAAGTTCTTGGTAAATACCAGGGTGGATAAGAGCTTCAACTAAAGAAAARCAGTGCTAAAAGCTCAAATGAGCATAAATTACCTTGGAAATTAAGAGAAGGTTTCTAAACTTCAAAGGACTGAGTTCTGGCCTTCCACAAAGACAGTTCCTTGCAAAGGCATGGAACTTAAATAATTTAAAAATAGAGCTTGCTGAGTTCATAGAAGGAATTACACTGCATTTATATTTTAATTAATTAATTTCATGCTTCAGAGCTTCCACTGACCACTACTGGGGTAAGGAAGGAATTCCCTTCATTTCATAGTTCTTTCTCTTGGATGTGTATATAAGGGTGGGAGGAATGACAACTGGGGAGAGGGCAAATTTGATCTTCCTTTGAAGCATTAAATTGCCTGAACAAGAAATTGGCCAAGACTTAACACAGGTTAGTAGGTGCTGTTGCTCATAGTGATACTGCCTGACTGATGTATCTTGAATTAGTAGTATTTATTTGGTGTAAGAACAGGAAAGAATTCTTATGGTGATAAAGAATAGTTTAGACTGAGTGCTTTTTTGATCATCCTCTGTAGTTGCCTAGGGAATGATCCACTCCTCAAAATTATCTAAATGTGCCATCCTGTGAGGCATTGCATAAACCTAAGATCTTCACAGTGCCCTTGATCCATCCTAGTGCCTCTCTTCGTCAAGTTGCAGTCACTGTGGCATTTGAMGTTTTGCATCAAATGCTGCAAAAGCTAAGGTGCTTGTTTTTGGAAACCAGTACTGATAACCCATATGGTCACCCCAGTTTTATGTCTATAGAGTGAATATTTTCTCCCTCCTTTATTTTTGCCACTATCTTAATGTTATTTGKTTTTTTTCCCTCTCCTTTTATTCTTTCTTTACTTTCTTAAATTTCTCTTTTTTGTTGACCTTCTTCATCAGATTTCTTCCTCCCTTCTCTGCAGGCTAACCTTTTCTTTCCTATTGCTCTTATTTCCCTCCTTCAGCGTGTAAGCCCCTTTCTCTAGATGAGTCCATGATTCCTGACAGGCTTGTGCAAAAAAAATCTCAGCAATATGGGACACTTACAGAACCAGCTTTGCCTTTTGTGAATATCCAAATCTCTGGCAGCTCTGTGCTTGTTCAGATCAGGAGTCTAGAGGAAAGACTCTAAAACACATCATAATTTTCCTCCCCATCATCTTACCCCCTCAAATATCATGAAGCATCCTTCATTACTGGGTCAGACATCAAAGAATACATAAATATCATGCTATGGTCCTAGGACCTAGTCTTCCCAGCTGCRCTTTCCGGTGAAATGACCATTTAGTATCTCTGGCCTGTATGCTGGTAAATYTCTAGGGTCTCATCTTTCCACAGGTTCTATATGAGCAGGTTTCTTTTGGCGGATGTAGCAGCACACAAGTATTGCATCCAAGACACATTTCCTGGCAAGATTAAATTTCAGCTTTTTCTTTAACCATTCCTGTAAAATAGTCATAATAATAATAACAAAAAAATAATAATAATAAAAAACTTTTCAGCTTGTTTGTACATGCAGGCTGAATGGAGATATGCCACATCACTCTCAAGCTGTTTTCTGACCTTCACATCTGTCTTGGCAGTTCTAAAATGAGGAAACAAGAAATAATCTTTTGCTTGTGTCCTGGCTAAGAAAAGCTTTTGGACAGAGAAGACACTGGATCCTCTTTGATGTTCTTAGCCAAGGAGTTCTGCTGAGCAGCAGCAGCAGGCTGGTGTCGTTTTTATTCATCTCACATGCCCACCAGATTCGTGGAGCTGCAGGGTTAGATGTATTTCTGATGATTCCCATGAACTCTGCTTTTCTATACTAGCCTTTTATTTGAGGTAGAATAAAACCTTCTTTAGTGCTTTTTTTTTTTCAGAGTGACAATGTAAGAAGTATCCAGAAGACCTGCTGGTTCTCTTTGCATTCTATTGCAAAGATCTGCTTAGTAGTAGAGCTGGTTCTGAATTACTCTGCAAAAATCTTGTTTTTATTTTATATTCCATTATAAGGTTTGCATTTGTATAGACCAGATGTTTTTTATTAGAATGTACACGGTTCACTGAAAGAAAAGAAGGTTTCAGAAAGTTTTCTCAGGGAAGGAGAAAGATCTGCTGCAGAATATCTAATAACTAAGGCCTCCATTTAGTGTGTGWGAGACAACTTCAAGTCCCTGTTCTTCCTAATTCGAATAAAGAACTCAAACCCTACATGAATTGCAACTCACATAACCATGCATGTTAGCTTAATTACTGTTAGCTTTGAGTAGTTAGACTTCTATTCAACAGGACAAAGCACAGCATATAGCATAAAACTAAAGATGTCATAAAGCACAGGTGTCTACCTGCTTCAGGAAAGTTGCTTCCAGTGTTTTTGTTTGTTTTTTATTTTGTTTTCTGACTTAAATCAAGCAATGAGAGAAGAAAAGCCGTACTCCATTCAGTGCATGTGATGGGAACTCTACTTAGATTAAAAATTCAGTTAAGTTTCAAAAAAAAAAAAAAAAAAAAAAAAAAAAAAAAAAAAAAGGAGGAGAATCTTACACCATCCTGCAAGAGGGTGTGGAGGATTTCTGAGTGGTTTTTTTATTATTGTTTTGGGTTTTTTTTGAGCAGACTCACTTGCTCACATACATATGCAGTAAGTAAGAAAGGGAAGAGTGAGTCAATTCAGGATTTCACAGAGCTCTTGCACAGCCTACGCCAGCTCTGTAACTATGTAAAGATGAGCGGGGACCTTCTTGTGGCCCATTAYATTGCTGTGAGGCAGCATATTCCCAGAATGATGAACAAGACTGCTCACAGCAGTGTTTGAGGGGAAGACAGTGCGCTAAGCAACTAAACTAAAGAAAGACCGAAATCAGACAATTTCTGTCCCCTCATGGCAACATTTATGCCTTGCAACATCCCTGTGGCTGCTGAGCCCTCAGCCTGCACATCTTCCAGGCTACAGCCACCAGKCTACCAAAATTTAAAGAGTGTTTTCTTAGCATTATTCTGAAGCAAATTAATTTAACTCTTTTGTGCCTACAACCCAAACTCCTTTAACTGATAAAACAAAAGGAAAAATGTCAAGTCAGTGGAAAATGCTGATATTCCCCATCTGTCCAATGCCTAAGGAGCAAAAACAATGACAAGAAATTAAATGCCAAGCATATTGCTCACTCCACCATATTTCTGTCATTTCATCAGGTCTTTTCCTTTGTAAAGCCATGAATGAAAAGAACAAACACATTGGAGGAGCTAGGGCACAGAGAATGAGAGGATGATAAGTTGAACTGGCAGATGAGGGTCAGGACAGACAGCCTTTTAGAGTTTTTCCTTTTAATATTTTTCAAAAGACCTTGACTTGCTTTGCCTTTACTCTATATGACATTTCATGCCTATTCTGTGATGACTCTACTCTCTGTCGTCTAAATCCTCTTGATGACAGGATACCATACACTACATTTTCACCGCAAATCAGGCACTTAATGCCCTGGTGAATGAACTTGAGAATTGTTCCCTCTCTGTATAACTTTTCTTCTTTTGCATGGCCTCAAGTGAATTCAACTTCTCTTTTCTTTCTTTCTTTTTTTTTTTTTTTTTAAATCTTGGAAATTGCCTGCTTACAGAATCATAGCTTCCAACCACCAAGGTCCCATGTGGTTCCTCTTAATTGTCCATAAAAATTGCTTTCTATTTTGAACACCATGAATATCTCAGCAGCATCTTTTTCTCCCTTCTGGGCACCACTAACTGTGTATGAAGTCCCCCTCAAAGAGGCCAAGGAAGAACTCTTTCCTGTTGTTGAAAAAAGAAATAAGGGAAGTAACACAAAGGGCCATCCAGCTTCCCAGCACTCTGACCAAGTGAAAATACAGCAGGCTCTGATATTAAGCCAAGAAAAAGAAGGTAATAAACATAAGCAATCCTTCTGTTCATAACTACCTTCCAATAGAAACAGGACCCAATGTGCTCAACAGATTTCCTCAACGGGAATTGTTTTCTCGTTAGCACAGAGTAGCAGCAACTCTCTGCTAATTCATAGACATGAAATTAATGGCTGTATAGCCTGAAACAAGAGGAGTCCAAAGAATGGCTAGTGGACCTCTTTCTTCTTCAGCTCTTTTTTTAAATCATCTTCCACTCTGCAATCTCAAAGCATGTTTACAACTCCATAAATTAGTTTACACTGCTACCTGGAAGAGAAAGAACATCATTAACTCCATTTTACTGATGAAGAAAGAAAAGCAGAGAGAAGAAGATATCATAATGTCTTTGCAATCTCATGGCAAGTCAGAGGAAAAGACAAGAATACCACTAAGTAACTAGAATAACAATGTCCTATCTTCTAAATCAAGCACAAAAACACCTTTCTTAAGCTGGAACAGCTATTGGGAAAACTTGAACAAACACCGTCTCTGTCTTAAAACTCACTTCTTGTTTAGGAGATATGGCAAAAACACTGCCCAACTGATATGGCTGCAGGCATGAAAATGAAATGTGAGAAACTGCCAGACACAATGCCAATCTTATTATTAAGAGTTAAAGCTGTATTTTCTGCTCGGCATGTAATTGTGCTTTGGACTAGATGAGTATAAATTGAGGATTGGCTACAGCAGAAATGTTCATTAGACTGAAACTAAAACAATGTTAAATTATCAGAATGCCAGGAAGGGAATGTGTTTTCCCAAGCACTGYATTGGCAGTGCCATCTGAGTGCCTCTGCATTATGCTGTTTTTATGTCTCAACTTGAAAAGAAAGAAAGAGGAGTGACATGGAGGAAAGAGATGTAAAAAGTTATGGACTTTTTTTTTCCCCTCATTGGTCAAAGACTTCTCTCTCTTTGCTATCTCCCTTGCTACCTATTCAAGGTCAAGGCTTGGAGTATTAAAAAACAGCTGAGGATGAATTTGGATGAGAAGTATCTGGAAAGGGGACATATGGTTATTTGCTTAGAATAACAGGGAAAGTTGCATTTGCAAGTTTTATTTAGGAGCCATCATTGTCACTTTCTCTTAGATTCCTTTGTTGCTCCTGGTTATCATATGGACAACTTTCCTCTCTCCACATTTGATCAGATAGTCTTTTTAAAGTGTCTACCTTAAACCCACTCAGAAGATGTACACATACACGTTTTTCCTACTTTGTACCATGTGAACAGCACTTTTCTTTTTTCACTTAGTGCTTTCCACAGAGTGTAGTGCTTCTGAACCCTTTAGAGTGCTATGTTTGCCATTCTGTGTGCTGGGAATCCTTTTTCCAGTTCTCCTCTTCTGCATCTCCATTCCTGTTGTGCGCTTACAGTTCTTGTTTCAGATGAGTGGCTGACAGTAGGCCGCAGTTGGAAAAACACTTAGAAGCTTGCTTCTTTCTTCTCTTTTCCCATATAGCCTGAAGGTCTGTTTCTGGGTTACTATATGGTGCAACCTAAAGCTCTTCTGGAAGCCGTGTTTGTAGAGTATCATGCACTATGGCTCAGATAGGTATTCAGCTAAACATCGGAATGTCTATGCTGTCTTTCCCTTGTTTCACTGAGTGCTTTTGAGTCAGAAAAGCTTTTATGAAGAGTTAGACATGGTGAGTAATTTCTACATCTGTGTCTATTTTGTAGCATCTCGTTACTTTTGTTATAAGTATTTTGAGATAATAAATAAATAAAATATTATGAGTTAGCGACTGCAATGCTGATTCTGTTAACAGGCTTATTCTCCCCCTGTTACCTATATTTGTTTAAAGTGGCTTCATTTAACATTTATATAGGCATTGGTGCAGAGAAAATGCAKTATAATAGGAGTTTGTCCTAAGGGATCCTTACAGTACTAACAGCTACATCTTCTATAGAGGCAGATACTGCTAAAAAATARTCTGAAAAGACATCCTATAGGTCACTTTTAAAATCATTTTTTATACACTTATTTTGAAATAAAACCCCATGAAAGCGAATCTGAACTTATCTTTTTGCCTTTCTGTTGACTGTGAAGAGGTGCAGGCATTACGCAAGCACTATATGGAAGATGAATGCCATCACATCGCGTGATACAGCTACAGCAAAAGAGACTGCATTACTTCAGTCATGGTACAAGAGGCAAATTCACTATCCTTGCTTATCCAGCTTCTCTACCCTTCTCCATCAATGGATTCCAGCCTGAACCTGGGTACAATCATCTCCCCCAGAACTCAGAGAAAAATTCAGTGCCAAAATCTCACAGAGAAAGAAGGGGGGGAAAAAAAAGACAAAATGTAAATCAGGAAATCTTTTCTATCCTGACTTATGTTTATTTCTTATTATGTGGCTTTAGGCTTCATCTCATTATTTCTTTGTACTGTTCTCTTCCCATCTGATATGTAAGGTTGTTGCTAATAATAATCTACCTCCTACATAAAGCTAAGAGGCTGTAAGATGCTCATATGAAAACTGAAATTCTTATTACTACAAAATATTTATTTTTTCCTAGTTGCCAGAACTGCTGCCCTTAATGGAACCTTGCAGAGACCTGCTGTAAGTACCTTCTCTTGGAATAAAATAAAAATGCCAAAGAGGAAAGCATGTATATTCATCTAAAACTTCTGTTCAAACGTGTTTAAGTGGTATTAATTTGAAGCTACAAAGGTCACCTGAAGAGGTCATCTGAAAGAGTGGAACTCAGTCTCTATAGTTTCTGTTTTGTAATTGTCATGCATCTTTCATATTGGTGAGTAAAGAGTACCTCAGGGTGACAAGAAAAAAATCAGAATAAACAGCCTGTATAGGAAAGAAACAGGGGCAGAAAACCAGAAAACAGTCTGAGAAAAAAAAAAAAAAAATGACCACTGAGAAAGCTGTAAGGTAATGGGGTTTGTTTAGCCTTAAAAAAGGGAAAATTGTGAGGATAACAATGTTAAAGAACAGAGAAGGCTATGTCAAAGAGGAAGAGAAAAATCTTTCCTCATCGCCATCACAGGATACGAGAGTGAAGTAATAGGTTTAAATTGTGAGGCAAAAATATGGGAGACAAACTGAAATAGGTCCTTTCTTAGGCTAATTTTGGGTCTAAGACAACATAGCTCCAAGTTTTCTGCTTCTAACCTGAAAAAAGGACTGTGCTTGAAGGCATGTTGGCTTTTTCCTCATTTTTCTTAATTTGTCTATTAAAAGACTATACTGTCACCTATGGATTTTATCTTTTTAATCCATTCCCTGCAAAGACCTAAGAATATCTTGAATTAGCTACAGTACCTTTGTTGTCCATAATAGAAAACAGGATTATGTTCCTATGCTATATTGGACAGCAGTTAATATTCTGAAAGGAATGTTTGTGATCAGTAAGTTTTTCCTTCTAGTTTTGATTCACTGCAGTTGTTCCAATGAAGAATATGATAGTTTATCCATTTCCAATTTTGACAAATAGACAGGTATATCTCTCATGATGCCAAAGACTTTGAAAAATATTGATATTCAGGTAAAAAAAAAMCAAAAAGGCAAAAAAAAGATCACACCAGCAAACATGGAAATAGTCTTTAAAAAGGGCTCATATTGAAAGACAGAGTTCATAAGAAAAAAAAAAGGCACCTTTTAGTGTCTATATTTTTCTGCAGCATTACCTAAGGTTCTGTAAATTTTAATAAAGGGATAGGATGTGTTACTGAAGAACCAGGAGAAATACACACCGTGTACCTTATATAAGAAGTGACTTTAGGCTAGAGAAAACCCTCTATGTTGAGAAAAGGGACTGTTTGTTATGTTGCAGTTGTCTGTGGGCTTCCATAGGAGATTGCATTATATTGGCTTAACAAGTTACTGTGAGTCAACTGGGTCATAACCCACTGTGCATGCTCTTAATTGACAGGCAAATCACAATAACTTAAATCTCTGTCAAAGTGGACCGAGCTAATGTGTTTTCCCTTGCACATCAGTGAGGTACCACTCAGCAGAGGTACCACATGGTAACCTGTGGCGGTGTGTACCCGAGCATTTAATAGGCCTTTAGCATCAGCTTAGAATAAGCTTCAGTCATTAAGTGCTTAGTGTTTTCTTGTGCACCCTTTCTCAGACCTAATATCAAGCATATATGCTGTTCCCTTTCACCTCCGTCCTTACTGCAGAACTTAGTCACTTTCCAGGAAGGCAGCTAGTGGCACAATTAAGGTATGGTTTGTTCCTTTCAAAAGAAAAGTGCTTTCAAGAGTTTTCCACTTGATAGGTTTTTGGTATTAACATGTGTATGTTTTTGATTTAATTTTCTTTTCTCRCTTTCTAAAGACATATGGGCTGCTGCCTCACACGTACGCTAAAATTTAGTAAAGAAACAGACCTGGTACGAGGTGTGAAAAGTGATAAAGCCTCAGGTGGTCTGTGGAAGAACTACTGCTGGAAATCATAGTATCAATATTTGTCATTATATCAAATCTTGTCATCAAGCTCAAACTCTTGACGAGGGAAGTATTCACTTTGCCCTAGTGAAACAGTCTATTRCTAAGAACCAGGTCTGCATCCTGGAGCTATCATCTGAAGTGTTTTTGCACCACCACTTGAGACCAAGCCTTGGGAATGAACAACAAGATCCTGAGCTTTGCTATTAGTTCTACAGGCAGCCAGTGTAGTCAACAAAACACAAATACGATGTGCTCCGTGCACATTGCAGCTCATGTTGCTGCAAGGAGCTATATTAGTTGGAATCTCCAAAGGGTCATTGCATTCCTGTAATCCAAACTGGAGGTGATAAAAATTTGACCACCTGAAGACCAGGACATCAGGTTCCAGGATGAAGTGAAGTCCTCTAGCTAAACAGGGATAGCTGAGAGTTCTGCCTGTGTCTTCTGCCTTTGACAGAGGACTCCGCTTTTCAAGAGTAGACATTTGTGGTTGTTCACAAAATAAAAAGGCTAACATTGAGTGTCAATAAACTATTCAATGCACTTTCTTTCACCTGCCAGCATAATCTCCATCTTGTTCAACTTCCATATTCAGTTCTTCACCCACAGGCATGAGCATTTCTAAGAGCTGTACCTGCATGATCACAAGTGGTGAAATTAAAGCAGATTTCTATAGCCTAAATATTGAAGCATCTATCCCCATGTTCCCTCACCAGATTATATACAGATGTTAAGCAAGAGTGGACAAAGAATTGCTCTGATGGACTATATGGCTGGAGTCATGAAGCCTGAAAATATGCCAAAACCTTCAAGAACTGTGGTGTAAAAAAAAAAAAAAAAGTCAAGTGAGTGAAAAGGAAATTGTTTTCTGGTTTGGTGGATAAGGCAAAAGTGCAGCAAAAACTGCTTTGTTCTACATCAAAAAAAAGAAGTGTTGACTTGGATTGTTCAATAAACTCTTTAGTTCATTGTTGATGAAAAATTAAATTTATATGAAYATGTTTCCATTGTATGTCAGTGTTACATTTCATTTTGAGTTATTTAATTCTATTTTAAAATACATACTTACATTTTCCTTTTCTTTTCTGTACAGGATTGTTCAATTATTTAAAAAGTATCAGAAAGCTAAAGTTTGTTGAGGAAGTATCAAAGCAAGGCAATGAAACATTTCCRCATATCAAGAACTTATTTATGAAAATGCTTAATTCCTGCATCACCCATGCTTTTCTTCTGTCCTTATTAGAAGGCTTTTCCATAGGGGCAGGAATAGAATGGGTGGGTTAGCCATAACAATTTACTAATTCAGGGTGGAACTGGGAAAATCTTTGACTCCCTCCATGACCCTGTTTTCGAAAGACATCTTTCTATTCCTCATTATGCTTCTGTGTCCTTTTAAGTTAGACCATCAGTTTGGTCAGCACTTTAAAAGCACTACATCTTGGTCACATTTTGACCATACACACCACAGTTTAGACTCATACTAAGATTTCAGCTGTATATGTCTTTTGCAGTTGTGGGAAATTGGGTGAAATTTGACTACAGATTGTAATTTCTCAAAAATGCAGATGACGGAACTTGGAAGTTTTGCTTTGGCTTAATGTCTTCAGAAAAAGTCTGGTAGAGGCAAAAGATTATGAGGTAGTGCCACAGGTTCCTTCAGGAATCTTAGGGAAAGCATTGGTGTTTCTGTTGCATTTGTTTCCCAGATGTAAAATGGAGGCAATGATGCAGACCACAGCACTAGAGGATATTTTGAGGCTAAATTATTTAATGTTTCTAAAACTCTTAAAGCCTATAGTGGTAAGTTCAGCAGAAAAGCCTACACATTACAAAAACCCATTACACATGCTTATGCAATTAAAAGTGATAATAGATGTTATTCATATGCAGGAACCAATTTTTAAATATTAATAGTATGTTTTGGTTGGTGCTGGTAGAAGCGATTTTCCAAAAGCCAGATGTGCTGCCTCTACTTCATAAGTGAAAAAGGGTAATGGGAATTCGTCTGAACAGCAAAGTCACAAAATATTTACATTTTTTATTRATGCAGTGAGAACTTCAGATCACCATTAACAACTTTGTAGAGATAAAGCAGTCATTGTAAACTACTTGACCAGGCTTGAGGGTCCCAGGCAGTGCTTTTCGCACCTGAGTCTCTTTGTTGCCAAACTGAAAGAGCTAAATCCAAGGACAAGTCTTCCCAAAGATGAATGTTTCCACTCAGTATAATACTAAGCCTTTCCAAGGCTCTCTTCCCTCCCAAGGATTTTATTTTGTCTTCCAGAGCATAAAGCTGAAGCCAGGAATTTGGCTGCCAGCAGTTTCCCTTGYACCCAGAATGCTATTGCATACTTCCCAAATGAAAGCTGTAGCCAGAAATTCAGATGGCTCAATCTGAGTTTATGCTCTCCACGGAGTTCTGTTGTATTCTCTTCCTGCACCTATGTGATTCCCTTAATTTGCTACAACCAAGATCATTTTTATTCATGGGCTTTACATGAGTATTCTGTCAAGCAAACTGGACTTGGAGAATACTGGTCAACACACAGGATGGGGTAGGTACAGGAGAGGTAWAAAGTTTGGGTACAGACTATAGAGCTGAGTCATCACCCAGAAACGGAGATGAATATTTCAAGTTTAGCCATTTATTATGGAAATAGAATAATGAACTTGCCTCACTGGTCATGTACTCTCTGCAGGTCAGCCATGAAAGGAGRTGACTACTTGCCCAGTGTGCTGAGCACTTGCCCAGAAGTTCTAATGACTACAGGGGTGTTCAGCCTGTGCAGTGCTCTAGTCTGTAATGAATCCATTGTCATGTGCTAATAGGCATACATCTACTGTCAGGAAAATAAAGTSAAGCCAAGGACCTAATCCAAAGTCTACTAAGTCAATGATTGTCTTCTAATGGCTAAAGTAAGAGCCCTCTTTCTGAGCTCTTCCCCCTGGGGAACTTCATTTGATAGAGGAAGAGGTAGTCGCACACAGACACATGAGCAGATTATGTCCGCCATGGTTTAATGGAACTGGCTGCATAAAAGTCTAATCCTCTTCCCATTTCAATCACTGAAAGCATTGGCACTGATTTCACGATGAATAGAGGTATGGCTCAGAGTGACTACAAATGGTCACAAAGCGGCAGACTTCGCTTACCTTAGCTGGAGAGAGGTGGCAATAGGGAACAGAAGACAAGGATGAAAGCCAGCTGCTGCATGAATGGATCCATTTAGGATCTGAGTGATGGCTGAACTTGGACATCATTTTCCAAAGCAGAGAACGGAAATCTCCAGYTTGCCAAAACAATGTGCCTGATGCCAGGCCTGTAAGAATGAGGGCAGAGCAAGCAGGTTCTAATTGTCTTGAAATGSCTCTCCCGTAAGCTGTGCCATTCTTTACTCATAGCCAAGCAGCTCCTGCAAAGGCCTGAGCTTTTCTATTTGTTTGCACACATCAAAAAAATGACTCCCAGTATGGTTCTCATAAGCAAAGTGTCCCAATGATCAATACAGCAGAATGGCAAATGCATTCAGCACCACTATGGAACGGCTTTAGTAAAGTCAGCTTTGATCCATTGAGCCATTCAAACCAACAGTAGTGATTAGTAAACCACACTCTGCAGCGCAAGATGTAAGCTTCCCCCAGTCAAACAGAGAACATAGCAGTGTCTCTGGAATAAATGCCTCTGTGAATTCTCTAGGTAATCTATAAACTGGATTCTGTGATGAAACTTCTGCTTTAATTCCAGCCGCTGTGGGAATATGAAAAGGGCACAGCAGTATGTGTTATATCTAAGCATATCTTTCTTTGCTTCTGCATTTGAGATTTTTGCAGGTGGTGCCATACAGTCTGTRCCTTTTAAGACAGCGAAGTTGTCAATATGTATTCAGGGGAGGGATGTCAGCTACCCAGTTTTGGTCTGATAAAGCTGTACATTTCATCTTGCATTCTGTGGAACATATTTTAAAGGCATTGAAAGGCTGCAACTGATCTCATCCCAACTTTACTGAAGATAATTTCCAAATCACTATCATAATTAATTAGTTTAATGAACAATTAATTTGACTATTTAATGGACATATCAATAAACAGAAGATATGATATGCTGTGTAATCTGAAATATTTACAAGGTTAATAACTGGACATGGGTTCTGCATTAAAATACTAGCACTGGCTTCCAAAAGAAGTTCCCAGTATAGCTGTTCTGCAATGAAGAACCTCTATAGCAACCTGTACTTGGCTCAGTATACCACTGAATTATTTGTGGGAGAGTGAATGGCCACCCTCGAGACCTGAAGACTTGAGGGGGACTCAAACTCCTGGTGCCAATGAGTTCTGAATCCACTTAGGGACAGCTGAGAGGAAAACTGAGGGGGTTATAAGCCAGATTCTTCTTACTCTGAGGAATGGATTGAATTGGGAGGGAGAGATTCATTTAGGTCTTGCCTTTCTAGGGAACCTTTCTCCTGCTTGTGATGGAGAAGAGAGCTGTTAGGGAAGTGTGTGTGAAATGGCATTAGCAGATGTATCTTTTCTGTCCCAAAATACTGCTGCATTCATTCTAGCTTCCTCTTTTTTTCGATCATCTGCTGATCAGATCATCTTTCTAGTTTAGCAGACAGAAGTTACCCATAGCAGATGTGGGTTTCTGCCTGTGGCTGCTGTTGCACCTATGATGTATTCCATTTGAGGTGAAGGAAAATGGTAGTGGAGGAGATGGGCACTTTAGACTCATACTTTTCTGGAGTATATTGTCCTCCTTGTTGGTGAGAGTGTGGGATAGAATGAAGGGGGAAAAGGGATTTAGGAGTACTATAGAGTGTGACATGTAAATGAGAATGTGAATGAAAAAGCTTCAGAGTTTACTTATGATCAAGGCTGTGATTCCAGCCTCTGTATTTTTATATAACCTTCATGGAGACGTAAGGGAGAAGCAAGGTAAGAGGATTTTAAGCTTTGTGGGTGATCCCATCTCATGCGTTTTCTAGTCCTGCTGTTAGACTTCCAGCCATTTAAATACTGAATGTGGATTGTTACCAAGCTATGAAAGGCTCTACTGTCCCATTAGCAATCTTCTAAGCTATCATAAAAAATAATAACAGTAGTAGAGTTCCATATCTTCAGTTATGAGCTATGCATAGGAAATGCCTCTGAATTAACACTGAGTCAAGATGGAGCTATAGTTTTAGGGGTTAATGTTTCAGCTTCAATATAGAGTTTTTACCTCTGAGTTTTGCCAACACTTGAACAGAAAAAAATGTTTAAAACAAAACAAAATAACTCTTGATACATCTCAGAAGAGAAGCTAGGCTGACGTATTCAATTTCATTTATGTATTTACTAGGATAAACATAAATGGGACAACAAGAGCCCTCTGACACTCTATAACATAGCATGATTCGCTTTCTGTGTAAAGTTTCTTTCTAAGCTTTCTGCCCTCAACCTGCTGCCTGAGAGTGATCTCTAGCCTATGTTTGCTCTCAAGATGACCGTGAGGAGCACAYGAGCAGTTCAGTGTCCTAGGGCTGTGTGCTTTGTAGTTAATCAGTGTAACTGTCACTTTCAAACAGGGAGGAAACAGTCCTTTTGCTTCTCTGGTCTAACAAGTATTTGCAGAACAGAAGAATATGCAAATTCTGCTTGAAATGACTTTGTTGTTTTCTGATTTCTGTAGTTGTACCAACCTTTGGCTAGCATTTCAGATAGATTATAATTGGACATCTGATATTAATAATTAGTCTGATTTTGGGGGGAGAACTGAATGCTCTGCCCACTAGCATACATTAGGCACATTTTCAAGTGCTATCTCCGGAGTCTGGTGAGCTTAGCATTAGATGATGAGTCTGTCTAGATGAGTTACTTTTCTCCATGTCTGTGTTTTCTGGGCATCTCGTCTGTATTCACAGTCAATGTGAAATCTCGCCTCAGAACATCTTAGGGCTTTGTGGACTTGAAATCAGCTTTAGATAACTCAGCCTTGTAAATGGTCTTTGTGATCAATGAACTGAACAGAAAAACTTCTAATCAACAGAAAAATGTCTCTGTAGCCTGGGCTTCTAAAAATAGTAGAGGTATGGAGCTTCAGCTCTTTCACTGAGAATTTTGACACATTCATGAAAATAATTGAGACAGTACACTATAACCCTGGAGTTAAATCTATTGAYGTGAGGGCTGCAATGTTAGATACCCTTACTTCTAGAAATGGCGTGAAGGGGCACTGTTCTGGACTTATTGTATTGAATTTGTGCTTCACAAATGTGCAAGAGAAAAAGATTTTTTTTTAATTTGCTTTTCTTCCCAGCTTTTGAGTTAGTTTTCAAGTTTCTTGAATGTTCCTGGGAAAACACGTTCTTGTTGTTTTGCTCCAGAGTTGGAGCAATAATTCGAGTCTGAAAGAAGCTTTTCATTTAAGTGCTATTAACGTGGCCTACAAAAGTCTCACCCTACTCCACTGCTTTGTTTTATTTCTGTGTGGGGTGAGATAGACTTTCCAAGATCATCTTTGGCCTTGGAGAGATCTTAGCCTCAAAACTAGCAGTAGCAGAGATCTGTGAACTGCCTTTAAAAGGTTTGCAAAAGGCAACTAAGAAAATAAATCTGCATCAATATCAGCCCTGCCACACAGGCCTGGCACATCTACTGCAAAAAGGTGAAAAAGAGTCTGATTGAGACTTCTTTACTCTTTGGGCCTAGCAATTTTTGAGAGGAATAGGAGTATAACTGAGGGCTATTAGTGAATATGGTAGTATAGCACGGAATATACTAATTCTTCTGAGTGCAGAGCTTGGTATCTGGTGGCTGGTTGCCTATATTTTCAGGGCTTGTTGAATTTGGAATGATTCTGCAGCCTTCTTGTCTTGTGCTTCTCATATACATAATTATCTTCGGGGTTTTGTTTTTGTTGTTGTTTTTCATTTTTTTTTTTGTTTGTTTGTTTTGGAATGTATATTTTTTTTAAGTCTGGGGTTGAAAAGGAGCAGTAAAGATTTAGGCTTGGTACAGATACCCAGACTTGGGAGCAATCTACTTTTGCTGAAAATAAAACCTTGTAACCATCAATTCTATGATAAAGAAGGCTGGGAGCTATGTAGGCTGGCATGATGGCAGCTAACTGCTAAGGGTTAACGCTTTGCTAGTGAAAGGAGATGCTCCTTGCATTCATTTGCATGGTTGGGAGCAAGCCTGGACCATTCATATGAAATTACTCATACTTTTGACTTCTTACTCTTATCTGCTTCACCAGACTTTCTCTGATGACCCCATCTTTTCCTGCTTATTCGAATTTCCTGCCAAAAAGAGTGTATGTAGAGGAACACTCTGCTTCTTGTACTGTTCCTCCCTGATGAAATAATGGTTTGCCTTCARGATGGAGACCAGCAGTAAACTGACATGGGAATTGTACCAGGCTTGTTGTTCCCTGTGCTCTGTTGTCCATATTCATGATGTCTCATTGATGATTGCAACAAGGGGAACTCTAAAATAGGCAAGGATCCTCAAGCTGGCATTAGGCTTTGAAGTGACTAGTGACCATAGCTGACCTCTCCATAGTTAATCTCCTAATGTTGCCATGGATGCAGCGTGGAAGCGATTGGTGGGGGGAATCTTTGGGCCAGAGAAGCTTAATATRGTAGGCAAAAGCCAGCTGTAGCAGAGGATAGTTGAGCCAATTTATCTAAACTTAGAATGGAGCCTTTTAGTTCTACTTTCTGTCACGGAGAGTGGAGAAAAAAACATGTACTTGCTAGGTGCATAGAGGGCTGTGTCTGTCTCCTCTGCCCAACAGCAGACGGAATGACAACACAAAGTGTCATATCATTAGCCTGTGTGCTTTCAGTCCTTTACTGAGTGATACTCACTGGCTGGTCTAGGCAAAGTGAAACTGGTCTCATTGTGGTCTCCCATCCATCTCCCATCCATCTCCCATCCATCAGCTTATATGGCAGATGTGACAGGTTGGCCACTGCCACCATCTTTGATAGCAGATGTGGCTGTGAATCACTGAGCATCATACAAATGCCTCCCCTCTTGGAGGGCTAAGGGTGTCTTGGGTGAAAAGGCTGTTGGTGGTCTCTTCCCCTGCTCATGCTGAACTGCCAGTATGTCTGCCATCGCACAGAACCCAGCTGCTCTCCTCCATGTCCTCACACAGATCCAGAGCTTGCTCTGCTCTCCAGCTAGCAGCTCTGTGCTTTATGGCTCAGGAATCTGAGATGGAAGAAAGCCTTTTAGTGCACACGCTTAGCCCCAAAAGGAACAGTAACTCTTTGGAAAGCAATCAGAGAAGATTGATGCCTTTGAGTTTTCACAGCAAACAGAAGAAATTTCACAGGCCTATCTTCAGCTCTTTTCTATCTCCTTTGCACTCTAAGCATGGGTTTGCCAGGCAGCTGCCAAAGCTTCAGCTTTCTGAGAACTGAGATTGAAGTCTTCTAAATCCACTGACTGATTCTTGCAGTCCCACTGATCCCACCAGTGACTGAGGAGAGATTCATGGCTTACACAGAAAATGCAACTGTGTCATGGTGACAGTGTGTGGGGATATTCATTGACATTTTTGTCTTTTCCTTTCTCTGCTGAGTACACACAAAGGTAAATGGACATGTACCCACTTTCCTGAAGGAGAGGAATGAGATTGCTAGCAGGGCACCAAGCAGTACTTCCAGTTCTTGCAAACACTCATTGCCATATAGCAAGAACAGCAAACAGTGGGAGTGAGGATGCTGAATTTTCATGTGCCTCCACTGAAGTGGATGGTTTCAGAACAAGTTGTTCCTGCGTTATCMCATCAAAGGCTTCAGACTGTCTGCAGCACAAACACGCCCACTTTAGGCAAATGAGCCTTTTGTTCACTCAAAACTGAGCACTTCATTCAAGTATCAGCTCTTCCACATCCTACAGTCCCTGAAGCTGTGAATGTACAGAGTAATCTTGTAATGAATGCAGAAAAGGCCTCAGACACATACTGAAACCCTGTCTTGAGGAATGCTCTGACCTGGGTGCAATGACTCTGATTGTTGCAATGTTTAGCACTCAGCTCTGGAACTGGGGGGTTAAAAAATATGAGATATTCAGATTTGATGGAGTAGAGGGTGGTTCTGAACCAGTTGTATGGTGAGAGGCTTTTGGAGCTTGCTTAGCCTGGAGAAGACTGAACTATCTTACTTTTGATACTAGCCCAAGCACCAGCCTACACAAAAAATGGCATGCTTACATGTAAGAGCATAGCTTATGAGAAAAGCTAAACGGTTTGTGATAATGAAGATCCACAGAAACCCACAGGAGGAAATCCACAGAAACACAGGAGGAAGTTTATCTGGGCTTCTAAGATAAAAATCAAAGGTAACAAAACAGGCTTTGCACACAACACGCTGGGTGACTGCAACTGTCCTTTCAGGATGTCCTCGAACCGAAAATCCATCATACTGGGAAAGAGAGAGAGAAGTGCTAAGCAGAGACACCCATTCACATAATCTTGTCACTGCAGAGTGCTAACTGCTTTGCAATCTCTCATTTTCATCTCCCTTCAAATTTAATCTGAAAACACCTGCTCAGATAACCCTCCCTTCCCCAGCTCTTGTTTGCCTGATATATGAAGGCTTCAAGTAATTCTCTGTGCAAGGTTTCAACAGCTGTTGAAACTTTTTCTGCTTGTACAGGAAGCAGAAAGTCTTGCTGCTTTCTGTTGCTTCCTTAACATGGGTTGTAGCAGATCACTAAGCCATCTATGGGACACCCATCATTAAGTGTAATACAAAACTGAAGTTTGCTGCAGTGTGTTTTGTTTACAGGTATTGTGAAGGAGTCATGCCAGGTTGGGTACAGATAGCAGAAAAAGAAAGGAAAAGCCTGTTGTCACTGTAGTCTGCAGAAACTCTGCCCATTCATACCATGAGTCTGTAGGTCTTGGAGCAAATAAGACCTTCAACAGAAGAGAAACCTTCCAGGCAGGGAGGTTTGGATCTCTCACGAGGAGCATCTCCTTGGAGCAAGCAACCCCTTTTGCCCATTCCCTAGCTTTTGGGTCAGCCCAATGGCCAGTTCCAGCTGGCCATGAGATGACAAAGCCAACGCCAAGAGTTTCAGCATCTGCAGGCATATGCAGGCTTGCTTTCTGACGCTCTGTCATCTTCTGTTTAGTGGTATTAACAGCTCTGGAAACAAAATCCTGTCCCCTGATAACTGGCCGATTCAGCTGCATTTTCCTTTGTGCTGCTGCCAGGCTGAGTAGCAAAGCGCACACCAAATGCAGAGCTTGAAAGAGTTGCAGTATTCAAGCCTGTGTTTCCATTTCCTCTGAACTCTCCTAGTGATTCCTCTTTTAGGATGAAATTGCTCATGCTTAGGCTAACCCAAAGGATTTGTTTAGGAGGGTTGTTTTTTTTTTTTACAAAATGGATCTGGCTATTTCTGACTTACGCAAGGGGAGAGATATTTTTAAAAAGAAAATTGCTTTTTCTTTTAAGGAATACTTTAAAAATCAGGTTTGATATAGTATTATCAAATGATATTTTGTTTTCATATGATGGAAGCAATTTGYAGCCATTTTTTTCAGAAGCATTGCCCAGTGAACTCAGCATGAACTGCAAGCACCGGCATCTCAGGAAAGCTGATATTTGCTTCATAAACATTGGGGGAATGAGGAATTGCAAATAAAAATCTAGCTATACAGCTGCAATTTGTGTTTCAGAAGCATTATGCATTGGCAATAATTTCATCATCATTTCCAGCATTGCCTCAGTCACCCCATACAGCAGCCCACACTTGCTTATGATCTTTTCAAATATGCCTATTCCTCCTTGTATCCATACTTCAAGCATATATACTCTGCCCTCTTCTGCCATCACATCCCCACCTCAACATATCCTCAGAAGCCACTGGGCTTAGCAGCCATACAGAGAAACAGATACACCTTCTTTCCAAGCACGTTCAACCCTAGTGTTTATCCACAGACTATGCAAAAGCGAATGTGCATTGGGCCTCGATTAATGATTTCCAAAGTGAGCTTTTCAGCAGCAATATAGCTAAGAGCTCTCAATCTTGCTAAAAATTCTGTTAGTGAGTGTTAAAACATGATTAATTAGAATTCAACAGGAATGTTTAGAGAAAGCATTTTTTCCCCCTACTGGAAAATAGTATTTTGAAAAAAAAAAAAAAAAAAAAAAAAAAGCCTGAGGGCTCAGTTTGGTAGGTTTCAAATTTCAAGGAAGGCATATTTTGAAAATGACTTTTAGAAGCTTCTTGTCAAAGTAAAAATGTATGCTAATTACAGTGAAGGACTAACTTTTTCATGCAAAGGTTTTTTTTAAATGATTAAATAGGTTCAATAAAACTTATTTCGGATTTTGAACATCAAATTTAATTTGAGAGTTAAATCCCTACTCATTTGGGAATGAATAAATGTAATTGGTACATCTTTTATCTTGCATGCTTATAAAATAAAAAAAAAAAAATGAAGCATGCTCTGTCTATGTTTTTATTCTCCTCATCTACCCAAAACTTCTGAACCCATTCTCTAATTTCAGCCAAGAAGTATGTATAGGAAAATGTTTTCTTTTTTGTTTTTTTTTCTGAGAAAGGCTGCAGTGAGAGTGTATCTGTCACTAGAAGTTGGAGAAGTCGCTTGTAATTGAACGTAACTCAGAGGAAAACAGACTTTGCTAATCCTKTTCATGAAGCCGCATGAACTTGGTGTTCCAGTTCTGCAAGAATGACTTCCTACCCATCTCTGACATCTTTAAATGTAAAGATGCAGTCTATAGCTAAGAATAAGACTTCACAGAAAGGCTCCTGCAGTAGTAACGAAGTAACCAGGACATAATTCTGTGTCCGAGTCTGCCAGTAAAAGGCCAGCGCCTTTGTCTATAGGCATGCATTTATAAACAAATTGCAAGCTTAGTATATAGAAGTCTTCCTCAAACAGCAATGGTGTAAATAAAGTAATATGTATGACCAAGAAGTCTGGGCTGTTTTCAGTTTCTGCCCTGTTTTATGATCTTGGACAAGTCGGTTTATTTCTGTCCAGTTGGACATCTTTGTTAGGTGGCATGGACCTTCTCACTTGTGTGTTTATTTAGCATCTACCACAGTAGTAGCGGGAGGTCCTGCATGTGACTTTAATACAAACAGCACTGACAAGTCTGCGTTTCCATGGTAGGCTGAAAATCTCTTCCTTCTGTACCAAATAATGGCGAAGGTAGAAAGTACTTACTTTACATGGATAGATCAAAAGCCTTCCAGAGCACTTTCTGTAAAAACCTTCCCTTAAAGTGGCACTGACTTAATTAGTACTGTATGAATTGGCAGATGGTTGTGATCTAAACTTTTATCTTCTGGTTCCAATTTTGTAAGCACTGTCAGTTTCTGTGAAAGGGCAAAATGGTGCAGTTTTCCTAAAAAAAAAAAAAAAGAGATATATCTGTTAGTTACTATGCCCAAGGATAAACAGTTGCAGTGATTTTTTTTTTTTTTACCCCTTCTAGACTACTAAAATCTAGCTTCTGCATCCTAAAATTCTGAAAAGTTAATCCCTAGTGGAAKAACACGCCTTTGTATTACATAAATTCATTGATGTTAAATAAGAGGAAACGAGGGATTCCTCCTTCTTGCAAATATAAAACCCCTTTTCATTTTAGGACAGTGTAAGTACATGCTGCTCATTCAGATCTTCTGGGCTCAGCTCACTCCTGTAAATCTGGCACTCTGATGTGCTCTGCAGCGGGTCTACCTCCATTTAGTGTGTATAGATAGCTTCCAGAATGGCTGTCCTGCATAGCTACCCAACAGTCTGCCCTGGAACTCACCCAATACCTGTTTCTTCCTCTGGATTAAACTAGTCCTTGTGAATAATATTCTGCGGGTTTTTCTTCATCCAGATTCCCAAATAGAAGGCAAGAAATCTCAGGAGGCTCCTTAGGAATGAGTGCCAACATGACAGGTAGAAAAGCTTTGCGAGACAAGTGAGAAAGCTATTAAATCTCACTTTTTCCTTGGCTTGGTTAAGAGAAATTTATTTCTCTGCTATGACATTTGTTTGGGGCACACAGTGCTTTTTTAATATAGCCATCAAGCTTTCTTAGTTTGAAGCACCTGGGTCTTGAGAGAAACATTAGTCTTCTAAGGCTGCTACTGTCTATCTTCCAAACAGATTTAGGAAAATGGATTTTTTCTTATGAAAGTCTTTAGCAGCATCTTTCAAGCATAATCTTCAAAGTCATCCTCTCAACAACAAACTGAAACTCTTTTTCTATACACCATCTCTTGTATATTACTTGCTGCTCTTGGTGATGCTACCTCCAAGTTGGGTATCTTTTTAGAATGAACCAAGAGTGTCCAGCTCCACCCTTGTTCAACAACAGAGATTTTCTTGTTTTCAGATCAATATAAGACAGTGTTCTCTTTTTAGTGGACTTGTCTACCACAACCTCATGATCACAGAGCACAAGACATTCTCTTTCAAAGGGGATGCATAGCTCCATTTCACAGCTCAATATGTGAACATTTGGCATACACTCACTCTGACACAGGTTCAGTTCCAGAGATGTGCTTATGAAATGGCAGTTCTTAGAGCTATGTGAACCCAAAAAAGCAAACTGTGTTACTCCCTCTGGACTCAGGAAGAACTTGTGTCACTCTCTCTGCTTCATCTTCCTAAATATTGCATCTTTGGCACATCTCTGATCAAGCACAAAAGATCCTTCCTAGGAGGCACAGAAAGGCCCCTCTTGCAAGTTGTGCTTTCTATTGGGATGACCTCTGCCTTTAGATGGCAATGTCTCTGAGAAAGAACTGCATGCTACTTTGACATCTAGTTTCTAGATTAGAGTTGCAGGAAAGGGCTGAAAGATCCATCTCCCTCTTGAAGCTGGATGGATGAACTGAAGCAGCTGACAGAGCCTGGAGGGAGAAAGGAAAGAAATGGTATGAATATTAATACACATAAAATATATACTRTGTGATGCATCGCTCTTCTCACACATCCAATGATCATCTATCCTCCCTCACTGCCCTCCCCTCTGCTCTGCCTCTCTGTGTCTATGGAATAAATGTTGGATTTACATTTTCAGTCTATTTAAATCTCTCATTTTTGCTGCAGTGTAACAGGGGAAAAGCCTTAACTCTCTGTTTGCTGAGCTGCCTCTGTTGAACAGTGGAAGAGAACAAAGTTTTTCTCCCAAACCATCTAACTATTTCTGCAACCTATTGGTCATTATTTCACATCATTCTGGTTTGCCAAAGACCACTGAATCTATCTGCAAGTGTACTGTACTTCTATGAGAGCTCTCTTGCTCCCCTTTAGGCCTTTAAATCCAAATATTGTTATAGTAAAATACCACATAACTATAAGCTACCTATATGCTTATAGGTATAGGTATAGGTATAGGTATATACTTCTAGCATAGTATACCCATATACTATGAGCTTGCTGGCTTTGCAACAAAAGTCCATGTGCATCTATTGTTCTCTGGCAATGTTGGAGTTAAGATAGTGAAGTGTAATACAGCATACACATAAAGAGCTCCAGCAGTGAAGCAGCTAGGCTTGCTGCCTACCTGTCTGGGATATCCCAAGTGGAAACAGTGCAAATATCCTTTGCATTGAGCCTTCTTGCATGAGGTGATGGCTTATSGTGCATGAACTGTTCATGCTCTGTTAGTGTTCATGCACTTGGCAATTCCATGATAAATGTACAGGTCTTCAAATTCTGTCTATATAGGTGTTTTTGGGGTAAAAAAAATGTGATGTGTCTGAATAGACTGATGTCTCATGATTCTGATTCATGTTGTGCAGGTGTGGGAGTCATCTTTGTCTTGCAGAAGGACATTTGTGAGCTTCCAAYAATTGCTTAAGGAGCCAAATGCAAAGAAGAAGGCTGGGCCTGAAAAATTCTGTAATATTTGTTTTTCTTCTGGATTTGATGTCTCTTTTAGATGTAAGGAAATATGAGATGAATCTAAGGAGATCTTTGACATTGTCTTCTTTCTTCTTCCCTTTGCCCCCTTGTTTCCAAGAGAGGGCGTGCAAGAGGTGGGAGTACATGCATGCTCTTAGACAAATGCCTCTCTGAGGCCACAGTGCAAGCTCTTACTGGAATCAGAGGTAAGTCCGTCTAGAAACCAAAAAGGATTTAAAATAGCTTAAATTATACAAATCAAATGGTGATTACAGCATACATCAAAGTATACTCATGGGCTTGATGGATGCTGTCAGTCTCCAAGACCAAACATGGAGCAGTTAACAGCAAAGCTCCTGACACAGGCAATCTGCCATGTTCCTCTTTTCCACTTGTAAGAGCATGTAAAAGAGTCCTCTGCTCCCAGACTAGTGGGCGGGGTGCCAGAGAAGGGTGATGGGTGGATAACACATTGACAACAGCAACTTTCTGGGTTCAAAACTGTGTGATCTGGGCCACAACTGGCTGTACAGCTCTGTAGGAATGTTCCAAGGGTACAAGAATAGAAAAACAAACAAACAAAAACAAACAAAACAACAACAACAACAACAACAACAAAACCCTTTTGCTGCTATTGAGCAGGTTCTGCAAATGCCTTAAACTGAAGTGTTGCAGTTCACCATGTATAAAAGAGGCCAAATCCAGTCAGTGGCCAATTTTTTGCCAGTTTAGAATCTCAGTGGTCCCTTTCTTTTCTCAGTTTAGAACCTCAGAAGAGCCCTAGAAGGCTGTTCCTTTCTTCACTGGACAGAGAGAGAGGAGCAGCACAGCAACAGGGCACTGCTGCCTCCCGTGGCAGCCCTACAGCGCAGCCAGAGTGATTCTACTGGAGAAATTTCCTGAGCTACCTCCTCTCCCTAACTGATTAAGGAAGAGGARGGTGGCAATGAAGTGTAGGGGCTCTGTGTGATCACTTGGGAGGCAGGTCTTTGGGTTGAAGAGAATTTGGGAGGCCCTTAAATTCTGCCTTAGTGYTACAGCTTCACCTTCTGCCAGAGTCTACTGAATACTGCTGTAATTCCTGTACTGTGACAGTGCCCTACCTCTGAATGCCACATTGCAATAACCTCTTTTGCTAGCAAGCAGTAACATGTAGGTAGCAAGTAAAATGTGGGAATAAAAAAGGGAAACAAATAGCAACTTGGTGCTCCCTAGGTGCTTGTGGATCACTCCCCAAGCTGCGTACTGAGTGTGGAACAGGCTGTTTGCACACAGCTGTAGGATAGGTTTATCATAAGCCATAGCAAAATGCACATGCAAGGTGTAGGGCACAGGGGTTGYGTGAATTAAGGTTTCCCAAGTAAGCCTATGTCTATGTGCTTGCTAACAAGCAAGTGCTTGACTTGGCAACATTAATAATATTCTTTTATGGTAGCATTATATATGAGCGAGAGAGAAGATGAATCACATTGTAGAAATAAAGTCAAGCACTCACAATGTTGAGAATTGGCTTGGCTGGTTAGGGAAATAAAGGGCCCTTCAATCAGGGAGCAGAGAGCTAATTGTCTCATTAGCTTATCTGTCTGGGCTGTATTCCCCTGAGAAGAGGGTGGGAGATGGGAAGGAGACAAACGAAATAAATGAAGCAGTCCTCGGGGAGGATTTTTTTCCCAAGAAGAGCAAGGGGCTAGTGGCTGTACAACAGCATGCCTTGCTACGGCAGCTCCAACGCTTGCCTCTTTTAATACAAAGGCTTAGAAACTGGTGGGAAGTATCCTGGAAAAAACGGTTGTGAAAGGATAAATGAACATGACTGGGGGTTCTGATTTTTTGTTGTTGTTGTTGTTATTCCACCCATCCCTCTTCATATGGTTTTAACATCTTAACATTATAGCACTGTGGTTTTCATATTGGGGAATATTCAGCAGACTTCAGAGACCAAGCTGAAAGTAATACCCCTGAAATAATGTCAGAATCTCTGAGCAAAGCCACTGAGGATCAACTTGCACAGCAACACTGGCATTTCTCCCCAAAACAGAGCATCTCATGGACAATATTACCAATGTGGTATTTCCATACCTACAGGGTGAGGATTTACCATTCATATCATCCCTGATCCTGCAAGGTGTTCTAACACCACCTTATTGCAAGGAAGCAATGTAACACAGGAGCCTTTCTGTCAATGTTAGACTAAGATCTTTGTACTTGCAAATTCATATACAGCAAGACATCGCCTCTGTATTTTTGTAAATCTACTATCAGATATTAAATGCTTTCTTGTCTCTTTCTTTCTTTCTTTCTTTCTTTCTTTCTTTCTTTCTTTCTTTCTTTCTTTCTTTCTTTCTTTCTTTCTTTCTTTCTTTCTTTCTTTCTTTCTNTCTTTCTTTCTTTCTTTCTTTCTTTCTTTCTTTCTTTCTTTCTTTCTTTCTTTCTTTCTTTCTTTCTTTCTCTCTCTCTCTCTCTCTCTCTCTCTCTCTCTCTCTCTCTCTCTCTCTCTCTCTCTTTTTAATAAGGACTATTTATGGATTTGCCTCAGAGCTTCCTGAAAAGTTTTTGAATGCTGAATCACACAGTCTTTTCTGTCACTAGTATAAGCAGCAGCATGTATTTTGGAATAGCTCCTCTTGTGAATCTTACTTGCAAAGGCTCAATTCAACTTGAAGCAAATRAATTTCAAGGGATGCACTGTTCAGTTAGCAATTCCCAGTGCTGGGGGCAGGAGAGTTGTTAGAAGATGTGCTGTAATCCAGATCTTCAGCTGACTTTGCTGAAGTTTGCCAAACACTAACCTGCTCAAGTTAAGCTTGTTCCTGATAATATGATATTAATCCCTGTAGGTATCCTCTTACAAGCTTAGAAGGGGATACAGAAATGAAAGGAACTTCCATAGATACACTTTAACCCAGACAGCTGTGAGGCAGGTTCCCTCTGAGTGATGGATGCTAACTGACAAGATCTGAACCTAATCTGAGTTCTCTGTGTAACCTAGAACTGCACCTGAGCAAAGAGTTTCCAGACATCTTCCCAATACTATCCACTAGTACCATTAAACAGACCCAGACCTTCCTGAAATGCATAAGGATGTGTTTTTTCCTACACTCTGTATTCAGTGACCTTTTCCAGTCTTTCATGCCTGACAGAGGACTTGAAAAATTTCTTGATTGCAAAAAATGTTTAAAGGAATTGAAACTCTCCAAAAAGTTGTTTCTGTACTGAAATGCTTTTCTGATTTGATTTTAAAAAGGCTAAGAAAATAACAATTTTCCCTTTATTAAAGTTTAATAAGCTGCTTATTTGATGGGAAATTTGAGATTTGATGTTCTTTTCTAGGATGGGAGACATAAGGTGGGGATCCATTCAAATCTGAGGCTCCTCACATCAGGGAGTCATTTGCTGTCTAATTCCACTTATTTCATCAGTTTGGAAATTACTAGTGAAAAGGCTTACAGCCTCTTAACAGCTGGATGCAACAAAATCCAGACAGAACTTCACTCTAACTGGTGTTCCAGTATTTAAAAATGACCTTGTTATTAAAGATGGGAACTTAAAGGAATGTCCACTAGGGAAGCTAGTGAGCAGCAACTTTCACCTCCTCATCTCAACAACCTCTCCAAGTGATACATACCTGCTTCTATGCCATCTGCCATTTTCTCTGGTTTCACCATACTTGTTTATGTGTCTGTAAATTCTTTTCTCCTCTCCAAAGAGGGAAATGTCATGATAGCAGAGTGTGTGTAGGAATACAGGCATTTGGAGTCTTCACCATATTGGGCTGTCATGCAGCCCACCACAGATCTGAAAAGGAATGAATTCACCATCTGTATAAAGTCCATGTCTCACCGCAGCCATCTGCCAGGCTCCTCAGCCCACCTGCACTCTGAACAATGGTGGTACCTCCCAAGAATCCCATGGGAAAGCATCCTTCCCTCCTCTGGGTGACAGTGCACTGTGATGCCTCTGAGCGTAAGTACTTGCGTTTCTGCCACAGAAACAGCTGTTGAAGGTAAAACTATTTTGTGCTCTTAATCTAAGCATTGTAAAGAGCACAAAGGCCTGCAAATAACTGCCTTGAGGTTCCTCAGACTCTGGATCTCCAAATTTTCTCATCATCTTTGAAATCTGGAAGATCTTGTGAGTCTCTGAGACTATTCTGAACCCTCTGTTTCAACATAATAAGTATGATGAACACCCTAAATACCAGTGGAGGTCTTGCTGTCCCTTACATGGAGAAGACACTGCAGAAATTATCTTGGCAGCATCACACTATTCATTTCAAAGTGAGCCTGACGCACAGGCTGTCCCTGCCAACCTGGTTATATTCTGCTTGTGGGAATCATTCATTAATCACTTGCTTTGTTCCTGCAAGGACTCCTATTTGCCACTCAGGTGGCAGCTGCCAGGCAGCTTAGAGCAGAGTTTAAGCACTTGGTGATTTCTAATGTCATAAAGCAATCTAGATATTCTTCTTATTAAAGACTTCATCTACCACAAGCTCATGAAGCCAGGCTGTTCATCAGAAAGTCTTCAGGGATGACTTAAATCAGATATTCTGTCTTTGAATTTGTTACTGCACTGACCAGTCAGCCACATCGCTTTCACAGAGGAAAGTCAGACAGTGATCTAATGGGGTGGGAATGGCTTCTCTCCAAGGCCAAGGACTTTATCTGGACCTCACACCAGGGAGCTGAAGCAGCAACTGGCAGAGTTTGTGAATTCCCCTATTCCCACATGTCATCCTAGCATGCTTCAGGATATTCCCAGATATTGCTACATAATTCTGGTCTTCCTTAGACTCCCAGACAGATCACTTGCCAGATTCTAAGGGAAGAAGAAACTTCTCAATTAACATTACAACACTAGCTTTTATTTTASAAGACTGATAAGCCCTGTTTTGCTGGTTTTGCTGCCGTTCTTTGTTTTTGCTATTTTTCCAATGCTTCCATCCTTTTCTGGAGTCCATATGAGAAACACCYTTCTTCACTACCATATCACCTGCTGCTGCCTAGCCTTTGCCATCTGTACACCAGCCCCAGGGCAGCTGCCTCTTCAAATTCTGGTTTGGGAAGTGAGGCCCTCACAGATGATAGTATAGGGGACAAGACTTAAACCCAAACGSAATTCTAGAAGGAAGATTTGTCACCAAGAGTGAATAGATAGTGCTTTTCCTACAAGGAGGTGGTGCCCTGATAGAAGTCTTTTCTGCACACTGAATACTGACTGAGACTGGGCTGTAAATAGGAGTGGATGCTCTGTTGAAAATCCATCGGTGAAGTGGACAAATATTTAAGGAAGCAGTTTTACTCCTGAGGCTGCAGAAGTACTTCTCAGCGCTAGACAGGACAGTCTGGTAGCTCCAAGCCCAGGGATTAATATGTTTGCAGCCTCTGTGTCCAGAGGACAAGTGAGGGAGATGGAAATGAAACAGCCAAGTAGTGCTTACATATAAGCAATCATACATAGAAAGGAAACTTATAGCTATGCTGTATCTACACAAAAACAAACCCTTCTCTCTACAGTCTTCCCAGGGCCTAGAGTGGTCATGTCCTCTGCCAGCAGCCGCCTAGGAGGAGACAGAGGAACGCACAGAGCTGAACAGCTGCTCAGCTTCCTGCAGACTCTTCTTAAACCAAGCACTGAGGCTCATACATATCTGTGGGCCCGCCTCCCCTTTCTGTATGGAAGCGATCTGTGTATAGACAAAGTAGCATTCAGTCTCTCTAGAAGAAACTGGTTTCTAAACCAGTTACCTTGGCATATGGGACAAAACAACCGGACCTACCAGTTAAGTGAATTTTGCCGTATTTGATAAAGTGGGTTATAAAGCTCAGCAGCTGAAACCTTGATCTACAACTACACTTATGCCCCTCACTAAGGTGAGGGGTGCAGGTGTAGGTCTTGCCCACCTGGGACAGCCAGTGAGCCATCTAGCTTTGCAGGCAGCCAGGGAGTCAAGAAAGGATCCTCACACACCCTTCAAATGCCCTTCTACATTTGCTCTCCCATCTCTAAGCCACTTAATTGAACCTCACGCTTTCCTCTGTCCTTGCATGAACAACACCGCTGCAAGCCTGAGCTCTCTCCTCTGTGAGCATCCACTGTGGGAAATCTAAATATTGTCCCCTTTGGCTATGCTGTCTATGGAGATTAGTAATCATCTCCCTTCCCCACCTCCCCCCATGCTGGAGCCTGGGCTCTTCATCTCCTTCCAAACCACTGACCTACTTCTTTCTGTCCCCAGGGACAGACTGTGTATCCAGGTCCATCCCATGCTGAAGGCTGGGCCAGCGCAGGAGCAGGAGAGACTCTCTCCTGTGGATTGGTAATACAAGCAGGAGCGGAAGCATAGTGCACGCAGATTGAAAGTAGATTTGAATATGGGCTCTTGAAAAATATGTGATAGCGCGCAATATGTTTTCCTCGGTGCTGTAATGTATTTCAAACAGCTCACTTCCATCTCCTGCACTTTAATTAGCATGAAAATTGGCCAGTTCCACAATCCCTTTAAATACATTCGGTGTGTTACCAAATTTATTTCAAAAGCAGTTACACACAGGGAGGCCAAGGCCTGGGGGTGGGATACGAAACACTCCCCAGTTTGATACAATTTATTACTAACCAGTCTCATGGCCTCTGTGAAAGGAAACTGGTGAGTTTTCCTTCAATTTTTTGTGGCAAAGATCAGGGGGAAACTTAAATAACCTAAGCAGTCCTTTCGACAGATGGGCTGAGATGCCATGACGAGGAGGTAGACAAAACTAAACTCCATTACGCATGCCCTGCTCTCTCCCTACCCTGACACAGGACTGTATAAGTTGTCCATATAGGATGACGCTCACTTATCTGGGACAGATTAGATCTCACTTATCTGTGGGATCTGGCCAAGATCCCACAGCTCCAGTCCAGTCTGCAGGGCAGCTCCTGGAAAGGGGAGGAACAGGATGGAACCAAGAGAGATGAAACCCATGCTTTTCCAGTGTCCCACAAGAAATTGGACAGTGGCAGGAAACATGAAATAGATTAAGTTTATGGTAGGCATAGGTTTGGTTGGATTCTCCCTGGTAAGGCATAGCTGAATTATTGGATGCTAAGGCAACAGGATGGAAAACCGATACCATTGCAAGGTTGTGTTTATAAAAGAGAAAAATACAGAAAGAAGGAAGACAGACCCTCTTGTGCCAGGTAGAATTTATCCTTCCCTGAGGTTTCTGAGGAGGAGGAAGGCAAGAAGAAAGGGACAGAAGTGCCAGGGAGACTTTCAGAAGCTTCTGTCCCCGATTGAAGAAACACCGGAGTGTGGAAATGCTTTTCTAGTTCCCTTCAGGTTGCCCCAGTGCCTCAGAATTGGAGGACAGGAGAATTAATGTGTTTCCAGCCCCTTGGGAGAAGCCAGGATTTGGGAAGTCTTTGGAGGGGAGCTGCAAGTCCCTTGTAATATCAAGCATCACTATATGCAAATACAGGTAATTTCATGGAAATGTATGTAATTTTATGCAGATTTAAAAGCTATTGACTTTCTGTCACAAGATGTTGGCAGCTATGGTATTTGTTTGAGTCTTTTTCTTCCCCTATTTAAGCTTTTTTTTTTTTCTTTTGGAACTTAAAAAATTAAATATTCATGAAAACATTTCTATGAGTCACAGGGAGAGACTACATCAAGCTGAAAAGTTCAGATGTGTATCCAAACTTTCTCAGAGTGCTTTGGGATAGGAAGTGAGACTTGATGGTAGACTTTTCAGAATATGTAGAAAAAACTTTTCCACCAGAACTTAAATTAGACTTATAGGTGACCTGGCAACTTTTCTGAGGAAAAAAATGAGGCCTAGACTTGTTTAATAAGAAATGCCAAGATGGTTCTGGAGAATTAGAGTCACCGTCAGCTAAGTCTAGGGAGCTGGAAAGGGAGGCCTGATGACCTGGGACCATATTATATGGAAGCCTGAGATGAGATTGCTGGAGTTGGGGGTGATAGAGCACACTGGCTGTTCCAGTTATGCAGTGCCTTGCTCTAGGAAGGAGCCTTCTCTGAGTGGGAWCAGCCATAAGAAGAGATGTAGTTGAGTGGAAAGAAGTACAAAAACTTAGAGCCATGAACTCTCATTAGTTCTGCCTCCACAAACTTGCTCTGAGTCATCAGATTTTATAGAGCTGTGCCCTCTTCCTTCTTGAAATTAAAGAACTCTTGATGTGGTTGTTTCAAAAGTAGCTTAGGCTTGTAGTGTGGCTCTTAAAGCAGAAGGTAAAGAAATACAATAAGTACACGTCAATGACAACTGGAGAAACTTTTCTGCAGGACCTCAGCACTCAGATTTGCACCTGTGCTTCCCTCTAGCAGGGGGAGAGATGGCATGTAGAGAAAAAGGAGGAGAAAGCTTGGGGGAGAAATAAGGAGCAGAGGACAACTGACCTGCAGCCACAGCARTGAGTGAAGGTGGAAGAGAGGGAAACTCCACTGGCTCTATCCTTCTGCAGCCTAAAATCAACACAGAGTGCAACGCCTTGCTTATTCAGCTGGCTTATTCAAAAGTGCATGATGCCAAGCTTGGAGACTGTCATTAGCTGCATGCTGGTCTCAGCAGAGAGAGCTCTAAGTGAGGTCTAAAGCTGTGGTGGAATCTCTGTGGGATCACCACTCCTTTGTGCTCTTTGCAGCCTCTGTGGTAGTCAGCAGTGGACACGACGGTTCTGCCAATAGTAGGGCACTCCACTGAGTCTTGGAGAGTAACTGGTACTGGTCTGAGAAGACCTGAATTTTATGGCCTTCCAGGCTGGATGCAAACATCACATGTATTTAAGAGACGGTTTGGAAATGGCTGAGATCATTTTTCTGAAATGGCAGGAATAGAAAGGAGGCCTTTGTAGCTGGCTGAATTGAGACAAGTTAATTTGTTCCCATCTGAATGTTGTTCTTTAATGATACTGGGTATATTATTATGCTGTAAGATTAAAATGTTATGGACGGCTAGAACTCTTGCCCAAATTACTATTTAACTGCTAACTAAATGCAATGCAAAGTAAATCATGTAGACATGGGTCTTAATAAAGCTTAGGATTCTTCTCCCTTTAGATCATGCACTATCCGGAATAAACCTTGAGCTTAAATGGCAAGAAAGATTGTCTAATAAAGCTGTATTTCCTTTGTTAATTCTTGATTCAAGAGATCAGCACAGCACACAGCAACATTTGTCCTCTTTTGACTTCTTAAATAGTGAGAGTTTTTAACAAGTTTGGGTAGTTGCATCTGGATCTGAACTGATGTTTGGGGGAAGGTGTTTGGTGAATGGCATCACGAGTGGCATAAGCTGCAAAGTTTGGAATGAGATTTTCCCTATATTTCAAACATTCTGACTCTGCAGTCATTCTGACTCCGGTTTCTGATTCAAGATAGTCTTTATTTTGAATTTTTAATAGAATGAAAATGTTCAAGCAACGGAAAAGTTACCTTTTATAAAAACATAGAGTGTTTTTTGGTTTTGTTTTGTTTCCATTGCCATGGAAGTCACTACAGACCTGACCTCTTGTCTCTGAACTGTTCTTTGTTTCAGCTCAGTTTTTAAAGGCTCTTCCTGCCATCAAAAAAGCTTGAAACAACTATCAGAATATTCATTGAGAATAACTCTGTGCATCAGTATTTTCCATAATATTGTTCAAAACCAACACTTCTTAAGAGTAGGAGCCTCATCACCTCCCCCAGTAAAGGGCTAACTGAAATTTACTTGTTTCATCTTCGATAGTTTCTTTCTGGTTTTCTGTATTTGCAAATATTAAATCCTTTCTTTCCTGTTTGAGAGCAATTGCAGCTGCCCATTTCCCTCTGCTAAAATTTCTCAGTTTCTATCATCTAGTCACTGCATACAAAAAATGTAGGGGTTATGCACATCAATTAGTTAGACAGGCTTTCTTTGTACCTCTTATCGGTCCTTTGAGAGATGTTTTTCTATATGTGATTAACAAACAGAATCTTCCTTATACTAAATTAATTTGAATGCAAATGTAATTCATTTTTAAAAATTCTTAAAAAAACCCCACAAAATATGTATAAGTGATCAGAAAATGCCCAGTTTGACACATGCTGCAGCAAGACAAGTAAGTATCTCTGCACTGTATTTCCTGATTAAAAAAAAAAAAAAAAAACGAGATCTCGAGATCTCTTACAAGAGCTCTGCTGTAGTCATGATACACAGTCCAGGAATGGAAAAGCATCTTGCACCTTTAGGACTGGCCATTGCAAGGGATAGGCTAGCACAGGGCATGCCTGCAAGACCCAGGATCCCTCAATGCTGCAGAGTACTGGAGCAGGAAGTGAAGAAATGTCTGTTTGATAAGTGATTCAGAAGAGACTATCAAAAGGAAAGGTAACAGCCAAAATAAAAGCCGCACACTCTGTGATAAAGGCTGCTTGAAGCAGTAATGTCAGGATTTTTGGTTTTTTACCACTGTTCCTCTTGTCTGTATTTGAATACATGTTGGAGAATGTGGGTTATTTGTTTTAAAGTCTCTTTCTTCCTTATCAAAGGCTGTCTTCTGACTTCACTCTGTGTTTTCGCTGGAAAGCTGCATTTAGTAATGTAAATGCGATTCTTCCCTGAAGCAGCTGCACAGAGCGGCACAATTCTGTCTGCGCCGGCATCAGTAACACACATTAGTACAGAAGCAGCGCAGACTGAGGCGGGGAGTGGATGACTCAGAGGATTTGCACTAGGCTGTGGTCCCATCCCTTCGGCTCTGGGACATTAGCTTGTACCCAACTAGGGGTGAATTCCAGCATCCCAGTGAAAGGAATAAAGCAGAAAGGAGCACGGGCCTTACATGCAGCTAAAAGCTAGAGGGAGTGGGTGAGCAGGACATGAGGAGGGACAGCAGTTGTTGGGTCCAGTCTAGCTTATTAAGCTATCAAGTAAAGAGGCTTCATTTCCCTGTGCCTTGGCACTGAGGCAGTGAAAAGCAATGCTAAGTTCCTACCTTGTGTGTATTTCTGTGCTGTGCAAGGAGATAATGACATTAAAATGATGGGCCCAGGCTGTAAATCATTTGAAGCCTTACTTATGTGTTCTCTGGAGTGATGCTTTTAAAAAAAACAGGCCTGTCAGGCTGCACAAATTTAAATAAGACTCCTATGTCTGTCTCCATTCTTGTGCTAAGGCCATTACGGTAGAGCATCCTGCAAACTTGCCGTCTGCCCCATGTGCTTCCTTGGCCTGGTCTGGGCTGTAGTAGCTAGCACACTGCACCAATGCAAGACCTGGAATGATGGCCAGATGAAGCTGGAGCAATAGCTACTATGAGAGGTCTGAGAAAGCCCAAGATAAATAAAAGGATTAAAATTCCCTAGTCCAATTCACCTGCTCCTTCTTCCCAAGGGAAATCACAACCCTAAGGGTTCCCTAAGCCCTACCTGATTAGAAGAAGTATGGGGGCTTATGGGGGAGTTTGCTTTCTCTCTAGATGGGGAAAGGAAACCATACTAGGAACTTATGATTAATCACGGCAAACCAGCAGCTCATGATTGGAATATTAACTATGGAGTACACAAGCAATGCTTTTGTGATCAGCCTGCAAGCTTTTTTCTTTTTCTTTTTTTTTTTTTTTTTTAAGGGAGGAAAGAAAATCTCTGCCAAAAATGTGTTGAGTATTTTCAAATTCGAGGAAATTTTGATTTTGCTCAGGGACCATCTGCGAGCAGAGAAAGGGACTAAATTCTTTCAGCAAATTACTGGCTGCAAATTATTTTCTCAGCGCTAGTTACGAATGTTGGAACTGCACAGCTGAAAATGTATTATTAAGTTGAGAACTTGGTATTTAGGGACTATAGCTTATGAATTCTTTTCTTTTGGGGGCTGGAAGGCGGGGAGGACTTATAATCCCATGGTACATGAGACACACTGATTTGGAAACATCAGGAGGTTCAAAAGCAGGACCCACAATGCAGGTACACCAATGTGATACATAAGGATAAATTTGAGATCATATTGATGTGGGAGCATATGCAGGTGTCTAGAGAATGGTTGTTGGTTACAGAAATGAACTGCCTTGACTGCCAACATAGGAAGATTTTATAAATGAGAGGAAGTTAATGGATCTTAAGCAAGAGAATGTGATGCTCTAGAACTGCCATAACCCTGAGAGAGGCACTTGATCTGGGACTGATTACAGGCTGAGGGTAGAAGTGTTCTAACTGTGGAAGGCAACCGTTTCATTTCACCAAGGCAAGACCAAGACACATGGTGAAATTTTGAAGTGCTCCAGGCACCATTAGTAGTGTTGAAGACACTTACAAGTTGTTACTGCTTCATCACACAGATAGGTACACACTGCCAACAGTATCTCTGGTGTTGAGACTGTCTGTTGCACTCAGAGGCAGTATACTGGAAAAAAAAAATAAAACAAAACAAAATAAAAAGCCCACAGTCCTCAGCATCACAGATTTGAGTTTTTTAAATGTATGCTTGATATGAAGCTGGAACTGAAATTCCATCTTCAGAATATCTTTTGAAAGATTTTTCTATTAGATGATATCCTAGGAAATGTATTTGGTGTGCACGTGTGTGTGTGTGTGTGTGTGTATGTGAGGGAGAGAGAAAAATTTGCTATCATTGTGGTTTTTATTTTGATGAAAAAAAGATTTTTTTTAAAAAAATGTTTCCTCTTGTATTCTACAATGTGTCACAAAATGTATTTTCTATTTTTTAATGAATAGGATCCTTCTAAGAAAAAAAAAAAAAGAGCTATTTCCCCTATTCCTAGCTTCCCTCAAGAAATTCTGCCTAAATTGATCTAATTTCATGATTAGRTATTCATGATTACTATCATGATTTCACAATACATTTTGGTTCCAGTGGAACAGCAAGGCCTGCTGTATTAAGTCCTGTAATCACTGATTGCTCACTTTCTGTAACAAAAAAAATCCRATTGCATGGTATGAAACACTCCCATTATATTTCAGTTAATTGAACTTAGGAATACTTTAATTAAGTTGTATGTAAACCAAAATGCCCACTTGAAGGGTTGTTCAGATCAAACTAGATACAAACTTTGCAGATTTTCCAACCCTTAAGCTCGGGCTGAGCTCTAGTGAGGAGGTATGCGGAGACAGAATTATCTCATCTGTTCCAGGTGTGCTTCTTATGCTCTAATGCAGATGGTTTGTCTACCATCAAAGAGCTGGGGCTTGCCCGAAGGGGTCAGATTATTTCCTGTCCCAAAAAGGTCTGAGCTGGGCCCCTTCCAAATGTGGAGTGATGGTTCCAGGCTGAAATATTAAAATTTGGGCTGAAATCCAATACTGGGACTAATTTGTAGCCCTCTGTGAATGATGGAAAGAATTACTACAGAGATTCCAAGGATCACTAGTCGAGCTTGAGATACGTGATTTATGTGAGGATTACCTTAAAATGAAATTCAACTATGCTATACAACAAGTTTTCTATATCAACTGCTTTTATTGACTGTAATCCTCCCCAACCTGTCCACTCTTCCCACACTAGTTAATCATCTTCACTTGTTCTTTTGCTTTCGCTTTTCCTTTTCACTTTGTTTTTTCTCAATGGATCTCTGAATTTCATCTTCCCTGGACTAGATTTCAAGAGATGAAAAACTTCTGATGTATTAAGGACTTTCTTGTAGGAGGGCATTTCTAATCACAGAACCACAGAATGGTTGAGACTGGAAGGGACCTCTAGAGATCATCTAGTCCAACTCCCCTGCTCAAGCAGGGACACCTAAAACACGTAGCACAGGGTGGCATCCAGGTGGATTTTAAAGATGCAGGGGATGTGAACAAGGATAATACTGATTCTAACAATAACCCACCCAAAGATTTGAAGGAAACACTACCTATTCTGTGTCCTGTAGTCACCTAAAAATGTGACTTCACACTGTGAAACAATGGAGGTTCCAAAAATAGTGAGAAAGAGGCAAAAGCAGAGGCAGCCAACATATATATCTATAAAAAAAAAAAAAGAAAGAAAAAAAAAGAAAGAAAAGCAAGAAAGAGAGAAAGAGACAGAAGGAAGGAATGAGAGCAATCATGAAAACAAAGAGGAATGTTCAAGGCAAGGGGAGAAAGGTGAAAAATGGGAAGGATCAAGAAAAGAAAAAAAAGGCTAAGAGCATGTCAGCACATGAAATGCATGTACAGGATAAAGAGAAAGCAAGGAGGTGTGTATATGTGGAGGGGGAGATTAAAAGAGGCAGCAACAGAAAGAAGTAAAGTCATCGAACATACAGCAATGCAAACTGGCATGTTTGTTTGAATTCTGGGGCTGCTCAGTCTGGCTGCACTCTGGTTTCTGTCTTTGATCACTTGTATGGCAGGCTGGTGTCAGATCAAAAAGCAAATGAGATGAGAAAGCAGCTGAAGCTGCAGTGAGTTTAACAGCAGCAGAGTGGCAGGAGGTGGATAGCAGGAACTGTTGAACAAGGCAAATGCTCCATGTGCTTTAATTCCCAAAGTCCTGTCTGCAAATTCAGTTGCCCTCCCCTTGAGAGAGGCTGGGTATCATAAGAGCAAAAAGCTCCATTTGCGCTGGTCATGTACCAAAAAAAAGATCCCTCTTTCTGTGCTGGTACTGCTGTCAGCAATGCTCTTGCCAATTGTAAGATTGGTTAAAGCATCAAAGCGGGTAGTGGGTTGATGGAGTGATTAAAAATATCGATGCCTGCTTTAGCTCTGCTTGCTTTCCAACTCTCAGGTTTGCTGTGGCTAGCAGAAATACAGGCAACTCCGAGATGCTTTCCTGTCCGTGGCATTCATCAGCTATGGGGTGGGGGTAAATAGAAATARTCTGCCATCTCAGACGATCACGGGACTGACACTGTTCCCAGAAATCCCCATTGTCTAGAAAGACAGTCAGTGGGAAACACTGATCTGCGGGTTGAAATTCAGGACTCCATTGGTAAAACAGGAGGGAATAGCAGCCAACATGATTCAGCCACACGCTGATGGGTATCGTCATTCTCAGTTCCTTCTGCTGTGGTGTCTAAGCAGAAGCCTTAGAGTGAAGGGAGTCTGGGGAAGAGTGCGTGGGGTAAAGAGGAGTTGCATGAAGCTGGAAGGGGTGTTTTCTGCAAGACCAAGCAGGGAGGATTATTGATCAGGATCCCAAGCACTCTCATTTGGCAGAGTATTTAGCATAGGGTTCCCAGAAGGTCTTACCTTACTGGTACATACAGAGCACAGAGTCCTTCCTTCTAGAGTCAAGTTACTCCGCCTGTTCTATTCAGTGCTCTCAGACTGAGTACCTAAAAGTAGCCAGTACATATATATGTCCCATTACAATGAGACATATGAGGTCACAGTGGGCACGCTGTTATATGGCTGCAAAAAGAAGGACTAAGCATTAGGACTAGTTGCCCCATAAGATATCACCCTTGGGAACCTTGTTTTTTCCTGTCAAGAAAGAGCAAGCCCCTGTCCCAGAATGGCTACTGATATGCCACACAGATGCTTTGCAAACAGGTAACTTCGTATCTCCAGTTCATTTATCCCAACAAATAAAATGGGATTTAGACTTGCTCTCTTTGTTCTTCCACAGAGCTTTATATTGCTTCAATTTCCTAGTAGCAGACTGTATTCCAGGCAAGTTGTGTCCCGATTCTGGACTCCAAGTGCTCTAAGCACTTCCTGGCACAGATGCTGGGTTTTTGACAGCTCTATCATGCCATTCCCAGAGTGAGGATTTCTGCAGCGATGTTCTGGGGGTGGAGGTTGAAAGAAGTTTAGGATATCACAGAACTAATTAAATGCAAACTAGGCTGCCTGCAGAAAGCTGTGCGTGATGGTTGCTATGTTTCTGGCAGGAACAGACTGGGAGAAGGGAGGGGGGCGAAGGGGGTGCTGTTTGTTTTTTCAGTTTAAAATGAAGATGCCGACAAAGTTCTAGTTACTCACCAGCCTTTGAAATGTGGATGAAACATGATTCTTGCAGTCATAAAAATGAAAGAAGTGAAAAGAGGAGGCAGAATTAGAATGGATGAATGGATGCCTCGATTAGATAGAAGAGGGGAGCAGGGGGTTGCTTCTGTTTGTATTCATACATTGTTATCTCTGCAATGACAGATGCTTTGCCTTCTAGATCACCCCCAATTAATATGGAGGTTTTGTGCTCGCCTTTCAAAACAGTTCGTCGTAAATTACCTTGAATTAAAAACCTTCAGAGCACTTGAGGCTTGAYAAAAATATGCTCTGTGCCCATGTCAGCCGCCCCAAAGCAGAAGAGAAGTTCACTGGGGGCCAGCAGAATTCGGCTTTCTTTGTGAGGGGAGAGCTAAATGAGTATGCAAACGCATGTGCATCCAAACTCCCTAAATCTGTTCTTATTTCATTAGTCCTCTGCGGGTAATCGGAGGACAGCTTTCACTTGCTTCACCTGAGTAACACTTAGGGGGATAATTAAGGACTTGCTAGAGAGAGCAGGGAGAGAGGCAGAAGAAAATAAATGAAGGACTTTAAGGAGGGAATGAATAGATCACTCTGAGAGTGAAGCTGGCTTTGAAGAACACCCACTGAAGATATTCAACCTGCTGGAATGAATGTGTTCTTCAGATATCCATGTGGAAATCAATGCTGAGCTACCTGAGGCTGCTTTCATGTGAATCCCTAGGAAAAAAAAGGATAGATCAGTTCAAAAAATGGGACCTTAGTGCCAGCAAGCCATGCTTCAAATATTGTTCTGGATCCTGTCATAAACTGGCCATGGGAAATGCCAAAGTAGAATAGATAGAGGCAGTATGGGACAGGGGAGCAGTTGTGGGTACCGCTCAGTATCCCATCAAGCACRAGGTGAGTCAGAGCCCAACCAGATGGTCTGAGGTCTACAAAGGTGGCAGCTCTACATGTGGGGACAGGGTGTCAGGTGCAGTGAATAATGATGGCTTGGATGATTCAGAGAAAATTTGCCACTTGCCTTGAGCAAGGGGTGTTCAGCCAACTGTCAATGTCCTGACTTGACATCCTGAAGAGGGTGATCATATCACTGCCAGTGGTGAGGCAGGACAGCATGCCAGTAGGATGGGCTGCCTGCAAACTAGTCCAAGCTCAAGGTGGGCATGCGGGTACCCTGCAGCTGGCCTTGCTGCAGTTCTCTTGCAGTGCTGAAGACAAGCATGCATTGACATAGAGAAAGCACATGATGAGGACAGGCCTACAGTCCCAGATTTCACCCAGGAGAGTTCTTCTCCCTCCTCCAGCTCCTTTTGCATCAGAGATGATCCTGCTTGAGTTCCCAGGGCAATGTCACCGCTTTTCACTTCCTTCCCTGCCCATGACTGCAGCTCTCTTCTGAGAACATGAGCAGTGGCAGCATCCCAGGAAAGGCCTGAGAGCGCAGGGAATGGAAAATCTAGGATAGTTCAATGGCTGGCATGCCCAAGTAATCCAGGGCAGAGGCACAGCTGCAAAGAGTTCCTCACCACATGCAGAAAATGTTACACTGGCACAAGGCATTAAAAAGAGTGGGAGCATGTCAGAAAAGAGCAACACAATGTCTCCCGTCTTCCTTGAAGCCCCTGTCAGAAAAGGGAGTGCCAAACTTTCAGTCCCTCACCATCTAGCAAAGGCTGTATCCACTGCCAAGCCTGCTGCCAGCCCTTCCCTGCTAAAAACTCTTCTCCTTAATGATAGTGTCCTGCTCTAACGAACGACAATTTCTGTGACAGTGCTATATAAATGGGGAACACTCTCAATCTGAAGTTTGTATTGAATTAAATATTACAGCATTGATTAGGTTATTCATTTAGCATCTCACTCAATAAACATCTCTTACAGCACATGTTTCTCCATTTATCTTACCTTGTCGCAGAATCTACACTTACCCACCACGCTCGACACTGCAGCCCAGCAGACGTGGGGAGGAGGGAGGATGCATGGCCCAGGAAAGCTGCGTTCAGCATTTCTTCAAAAGAGTGAGAGCTCAGCTTGAGTTAACAACCACAGGGCACTGGTCTGTGAAAGGGAGGCACCAGCCTCTCTCAGAGCTGTTTAGAGAACGCAGACTCCCATGGAAACTTCTGAGGGGTGACTTAAGCTCAAAACTCAGGACAGAAAGGACACAAGGACAACAAATAGCAAGAAGAGTGGATTCAGTGCTGAGAACCCGTTATCTATAACCTCTGCATGTGTTTCTCCATGAACTCTTGTTTTATTGCCCTGCTAGCTCATTTGTGTGGCTGAAAGAATATAATCCGTAGTCTGATCCTGTTATTTAATCAGAAATATTATGGGAGATCCAGGGCTATTTTAAATTTCATCCTCTTGTGAGGTGAGAAAGCCCCCTAAAAACATGAATGCAAATCCAGACAGTCAGTGAATTGGGTGTAGGCAGCAAATTCAGTCTAGTAGGCGTAGACTGAAGATAGCCTCTAAAATGCTAGGCATGCTTTCAGGCTCTGTAAGTAATCCAGGAGCTATTCTAGGAAATGGAATGCAATTACTAATGCAATTACTAGAGCTAGTTGATATCAATTTATTTAGTGAATTTGCTTTATTCTGCTCTAGATCTGATCATGGATGCACAAATTTAATTTTTTGATTTTTTTGTTTTGTTTTGTTGTTCTTGTTGTTTTATTTTATTTGTTCATTGAATTATTTGTTCAGGTAAATTATAGCCTATTAATCATGTTTATTATGACAGTCCCTAGGGATTGACCTAGAATGCAGTCTCTCTGACTGCTTTCTAGGTAGCGTACAAACAAGAAATTATAGACAATTCCTGGCCTCATTTATGTGTGAATTGAATGCTTTGATTATTTGCTATTTGTCAAATGTCAGCCATTTAAGTTGTTTAGCATTCTTTGTTTTCCTTGAACCCAGTAACCAGTAARTGTTTTCCAACCCAGTAAGTGTTTTCAAATAAGAATTAAACATTACAAGCAAATCTCTGTAGCTTTGATTTTCTTGAAAGTGGGTGGTGGGTTGGGGTGGCAGAGCTGAGAAAATCCACCCAGCCTCACTTAACAGAGGAGAGAAAGAAGAGCCATAGCCCAGTTACCAGCTGCATGCCTGGCTAGCTCAAGGAGTGGGAAAGTCGGATGCAATAATAACCTTATGTTCTTTTTTTTCCCCATCACATGTTGGTTTACTACCATGCACCTGTACCTGAATGTTCCAGCATGCCAGAGTTAAAGCGAGGTGCTCCCTTGTTTGGTTGCTTAATGAAGTTTCTTGGCCTTAGATGCAGCCCTCACCATTTCAGCTAAATATGCTGCTCTTCAGTATCAGCCACTCTACTCTGTGAAACATTTTGGGGCTGTATAAATCCGAAGATGTGCCTTTCCAAGATGATAAGGAACAACTTCCTACCTCACTTAAAGCTACATCTTTGGCGTCTATATATATATATATATATATATTCCTATGACACTTGCCTTCCTTGCTTCCAGACGAGGTTGCAACGGGTTCTCTTCCTTTAGTCAGCTCTCTAAAACTAGCCCTCATCATTGCCTCATATTGGCTCCTTTCTTCCCGCTTTGCCAAGTCTTTTCTTTTGGCTGTCTCTGTCCTTTTCTTTGCTTTTATCCTCTTCTGTAACCCGTTTTCTACTCACTTTTCAAAAGCATGCAAGTATGGTCTCAGTTCTTTTTGTAGCTGAAACTTGGTTATGTCTTGGGTTTTCCCCACCTCCAATTGACAATTTAATCTCATTTTCTCTTGTTTGGATAAAAATTCATGAATTGGAATCCTTCTGAATGTCAAGGGAGTGAAAAGAAGTTAAAACAAACTCATGTCTTGTTAGATCCTGTTCACCACAGACTATCACACAAAGCTGATCCCGAACTTGGGAAAGATTTTCTATTAAAAAAAAAAAATTAAAAAATCCAAGCTTCTCCTTGAAAAGTAGAACTTAAAATATTTTCCTTTAGTTTTGTGGAGTTAGAATTTTAATTGGTGCCATAGAGGGAACTGCAGCTTTTAGGACCTGCATCTCCTGAAAAGTAAGACCTTCTCCCTAGAGAAGAACATAATGACGTAGCACCAAAGCTCAGCCTTCATAAGRCCTTGTAGGAACATGCAGGTTACAAGTCTTTAACTTCCATTTCCTTCTTAGATTATGTTTGATGAAAATTTTCCAGGTTCAGTTCAAGGATAACATAAATAATTCCAGTGGGTGTTTTTTGACCCAACTGTTATTAAGATCTTTAACAACCTCTTTTATTCAACACTAGAATCTTAAYTGTTATAGAGGTCAGTTTCTTAAAGCTTGTTTTATTCTTAGCTTTCCATCTTTCCTCTCTTTTGTTCTTGCTGGACTGCTAGCTCCGACATCCAAGTGGACTAAGTGAAGCTTTCTTTGGCAAATTGCTCATGCTTGTTACTCATCTTCCCTCCCTTTCAGATGCCTGGTTTCTTTTCCAGAGGTAAAGCAATCCCTGGGGAAAGGAGAGAGTTTGAGCTGAAAAAAAACAGAGGATTAACCCCAGAAGGTACCCCGATAAGCTGAGTTTTCAGTTTGAAGTTCTAGAGCTGAAGGGCTATATCCCTGATGGACTAGGAATAACTGCAGGTATGGAGTTTGACATGAATTTATTGTGGTTTAAATCCTCTGCGCTCACAAACCAGAAGGCACTGCAGTTACATGGTACAATGAAGTGTGTGTGCTGAAATGAATAAGTACACTTTGTGTGGTAAGGGAATAAAAGTATTTCAAATGATCCCTTTGAAGAATAGTTCTTCCCAATGCTTATTTGATTTTGCTATACATATACAAACTGTTCAGGCTAAATGCCTTTGGTAGCTCAATTACTACAGTTTACTTACCAAGCATCCCATTAAATGCTTTGAAGACCAAGTCCCATCTGTACCATTACAGAGACTTTCCATTTCTATGATACTGTATTAAACTCCACACTCCCACTCCCTAGTGGACTTTGGCTTGCAATTGGATCATAATATGTCTTATTTTAAAAACCAAAGATATAGGGCAGAACAATGGTACAGGAGGAGTTTAAGAATCTGCTGTTCCGCACTTGTGGAAGTAACCAGTTTTGAGTCACTCCTCCATTCACAAATTTTCAAAATTAAGCCAGAAGCCTGGGTATTATACAAGACACCATGTTTTCCTGGTTGTTCACTGCAACTTTAATATAGTAGGAGGGATGAGGGAAAGCACAGCACAAACTCCTCTAATGCTCTCTCTGACCCAGTTTATTGTGCAAGCTCTTGATGCTGCAGTCTCAAGTGGTACCACAGGTTGCCAAGTTCAGGACTGGTTGTAGTTCTGAGAGGATATTCCTGCTGACAGCAATAGGAAACTGGAACTCCTAACTCTTCTGTTGTGTATGTGACATAGGGACATTCCATCACACCTGTGGTCAGTTCTCAGAACCAGYGGGCAAAAGAATGAAGCTGTATTCCAAAGTGTTCCAAACATCTTTGATGTGTTTCCACAGAACCTGGTTTTCTCGATGTGAGTTGTGTGCAAGCATGCTGCTAGCTGCATGTTTAGCTGTGATTATCCCAAAGGTATAGTTGCTTATCCCCAAGCTGCTTCATATTTCAGTTTAAAAAAGCTCACGTAACAATTTAAACAGTTATCTATATATAGATAGCCAGATAATGCCAGTCATCATGCGGTATATWAAAAAAATCTGTTGAGAAGGACTGTGCTGCGATGTGACTTTAATGACGAACCACAATGGAAAGAAACAATAAGGGTGAATTGCTCAGCTGTGCTCCCTAAAACAAAAATTATTTTCCTAGCTGGAGGCCCACAATGTCTTCTRAAGAGTGGGACAGCTCTTGTTTGGGGAACTGCCTTACAGATGCCTCCCCTTCCATTCAGAATCAGAAGGGATGTGTTTCTTCTCTGTGGCAATTTAATAATATCCCTGTGACAGCTCTAGTGATTGCTTACACAGGGAAGTCATATACTGAGAGTATTTTGTGTATGGTTAACATCTTTAAATGTGATTTAACAGCTGGAAACAAGGAGGAGAAGCTGGAACTGCAGGACCATCAGATCCGCATCACCTGTGTTTAACATCTGTGAGCTCAAAAATGTATGGAGGAAGAAGGAAATGAGGGGAAAGATTATCAGAGGCCCCAAGAGCCACTGCTAAAAAACGACCACATGACTAATGAGAGATGGGAGTATGAGTCCTCAGATTAAGTTGTACTTTCCTGCATACAACTGAATCCTACTTGTATATGCAGATACATTCCCAGGATGACAAAATAAATGTGAAAATAAAACAAAATAAAATAAGGCCCTTCTTGGAAAGAGAACTGTGTCCTGTTTATAAAGCAGGTTTGATATAGTGACTATGTAGGGTCCTCAGAATCATTTCCTGAGGCAAAAAGACTGCAAGTACTTTAACAGCAAACACCTGACTACGTGTCAGATGATATAAGGCAGGCCTTGGTCTCCTTCAGAGACCGGGACCAGGAGAATGTCTGGGAACAAGAAACCTTTCCTGTAAAGGCCAGGCAAAGATAAGCTAATTTGACCAGAAAATCATCCACTCTACTAGGACACAAGCAGAAAAAGTGAACTTGATATGTAAATCAGGCCACCTTAATCATTTTTGCTGTTGTCTCTCCATAAAGTGGGATAATCCCATGTCTGGAGCATGTTTTGGGAGAGCCTCCACTTTGAGTTACTGGCAGCATTTCTCTGCATCTGATGCATGCTTGATGCATGGTTTGACGGTAGGCAAAACCATCTTTGGGTTCCTTGTAGCTGAGTCCAAAATGCCAATCACACATTACTGTCACTGTTGCTGAGAGCCTGCTGATGTGGGATTGTACTTGCAGGCTTCTCATTAGCATGAGGATTGTCTGTGCATGTTCTTTGACTTTCAGCCAAATGAGATAGTGTCCTATTTTTCCATAAAAGCCCTAAGGCTCACTCATTACTATATGCACAAGAGATGTGGCACCCTGCTCCATTGCCTGGTTCAGATCACATTTGCACAACTGGAACAGCAGGGAGCGTTCATCTGCGGCACTAGTTTGAAAATGCACAACTTGAAACACAGGAATATTATTCCCACTATGTTCCAACACAGCATGCTGGAAACCATAATTTTGAGGGGTTGAGGGACAGCTTTTGTTTGTAYTGATGTAGCAACATGAAGCCACTTAGAATGATGAGAAATGTCTGTCGTAGATAAGGGGTAGCTCTATTGCATTGCGCTGGTGCAATAAGCTGACACAAATGGAGTACTAATCTTCAGTAGTTATGTTAGTGCAAATTGCCCTGGTCTAGGCAAAATTTCCCTYACTTGCTTCATTCATTCTTACCAGAGTAGTTCCCAGGAAGCTGTAAAGCAGTCTTAAATGGGAGTAAATTAGCCTCCTTGCATCTCCAAACCTTGACTTCCAGTTGGCTGCTTGATATGCTTGAAGTTCTTGGCTTTTACCACTAATTTTTGAAAGGTGTAAATTATCTCTGAAGTTTTTTTTCCTCCCTGCAGTAGAAAGAGTGGGGGACGCAAAGATGAGCTGAAATCCCTTGCAGGAGATGGGCGAAGCGGGCAGGGAGGCAGGTCCACATGCACGCAGCCCTCCCTCCAACGATCCATAAGGAGGCTGTTTAGCCAAAACATATTTTCTTCTTTAGTACATAATGGTAACCTGAATAAAAGGTTTGAATTACAAAGCAGGCTCGCCCAGCACATTCTCTGAGCAATGACTGCCATTTGTGTCAAGAAAATAAAGGAGCAGGAGCTGGGGAGCACACGGGCYGCAGTGACTGAGCGCCAGGGAGAGCGGGAGAGTGAGGCAGTAGGCAGGGAGTGAGCGGCTTACCCCGCTCAAATGAAATTAAAGCAAGCCACAATGACGAAGGAAATCTGATTTAAAAAAAGAAAAAAAAAAAAGAAAAGAAAAAAAAAAGCATTGTTATTATTGGAAAGCCGAGTGCTTTGTTCCAGCGACAAGGTAATGTTGCTCACCCAAGCCCAGTAGCGATTGCTACTCTTTCCCCTTCCTGGGGCTGCCCTCGCAGCCTCCCCTTCCCCCTGCCTCCATCTTGGGGGGCATCGCAGCAGGCTGTGGGGCACTGATTAGGGCCATGGCTGCTTGGGGCCTGTTGAACCTCACAGGAGACCACAGTCTTCCTCCCTTGCCAATTCTCCTTGCGTCTCTCGCTCAGCCCCTTTGCCTTGCTCTGTCTTTGGCATCCTTCTGGCAACCCTCAGGCATCGTACTCTCCCTCCCCATGCACTATTTTTGTTCCCTCTACCCCCTCTGTTTCCTCTCCTATGTCACTCCGCTGTGCCTTTCCTCACTTTCCTCTCCCCCGTCCCCCTTCCTGGCTCTGCTGCGTTACTAATGTGCCGTAATGGCATGGCTGGAAAGTCATTTGTGCTCCCCTTCTCTCTCTCCTGTTTTTTTTTTTTTTTTTTTTCCTGCAGTATTATTAAAACTGCTCCATCACGAGCTGTAATGGGAGCGTCTGTATTTTCTCCCTCGACCGTATTCCTGACATGACATAATGCCTGCCCTCACCAAGACGCTATAACACCGAGGTAATTGAAACATAACTCACCGTAAATTACAGGCCCTTGTTCCAGGCAGGGCCTCGGCCATGCTTCCTGGAGCTCATTCCAACTGGAAGCTAAACATTGCTTTAAAAGGGATGCTTAAGCAAAACAAAGCCATTTAAAGAGCAAGACAAATATGGAGAGGGAGGGGAACCTGAGGCTCCAGCTGCTCTGGAAATGTGGGCTCTCGCCTCCCTCGCAGCCCAAGCAGGGTCAGCCTAAAGCAGTTAATGGAGCCTGGACTCCTAGTGATTATTCGTCAGTTTGGACATACTGAGCTGGGGGACCAGGGCTGAGGAATCCTTGCATAAGTGCTACTCTGGCATCACCTGTCAGCAGAGGGCCTAAGGACAGGGGCAGGCTATGGAAAGGCTTTTCATTACAAACCATAATCTGCAAAGGACACCATCTGTTTTTGATGGGGAACTTGTAGAGTCAATGTGCTCAAATGCCCACCAAAAATACGATAATCTGGTCACTGCCCATCTCTGTGTGATCCAAGCTCTTTTTTGCAGCAAATCACAACACTATGGCTTCCACAAGACCCAAATCCATGTAGGCCATATGACCCTAATCCCTGCAACAGATCTCTCTGGATTCATAAAACTAATAGAGAAAGAGCTGATATTTGCAGACCCAAAGATCCTGGATTCTTGAAAGGTCATCTTTTTTTTTAGTTCCAGCTCTCTCACTCATCTACTGAACAACCTCATGCAAGTCACCTCACCTTCTTCTCTGCTCCAGTCTCCCCTTCCACAACACAGGATAAAAATATGAGCTTCCTTTGTCAAGTTGCCTCTGAGGTTAAAAGTATATGAGGTTGAGGCATGGATAATTACACCCACTGCTGGGCACTGGAGCATGAGCAGCTAGAAAACATCAGTTTGTAGTTAGATGACAGCTTAGTTTTGTTTTACTTGTCATCTTTTGAATTCTGGGAATTTTTGAGCAAATACACAAGAAATGTGAAGTGATTTATTTTTCTTTTGGTAATGGAAGTGAGTATTTGGAAACTTTGAAAAGGTCAGAATTAGACAGAACAGCCTATCTCTCACAAGCACAAATTGGAGGCTGTCCAAGGTCTTTCTGTTTCAGTCAGTGGACACTGTGGCCCCAGTTCATACCTTGGAGTCACATGGCTCCAAGTTACATGGTCAGTGTTACAGAAATAACAGAGTCTTGTGAGAAAGAGCCCTCAGTGCCATGCTTTGCAAAATACAAAGGGCTTTCTTTTAGAGAATGAGATTTACTATTTGTCCAGGAYGAAATGGCAAAAAGGGACAGGGAACTATGGGCCTGTGACTGCTCAGGTTTTTCCCAGAGTGATTCATAGTTAAAAGTATAAGTCAGCAAAACAGCAACAACTATAAACGGCCCCTTAGGAGCCCGTGCTTTAAAGGAAAGTCTTTCTGGCAGCAGATGAAAAATCCCTTGGTGGGGTGGACAGATATACTGGGATTTCACATTTTGGGAGATACAATCCATTGCCCTGTGCTCCCCCTATTCCTCCTGCCCTCCCAGGCTTCACCTTTCCTTAACACAAGAAGCAAGTTTGCAGGAGTGTGTATCAGTGAAACATTGCATGAAGAGGCTGGGAAAAGGAGACATCCTCTCCTTGGTCACTGAGCAGCTACAGTGGTACCACCAAGCAGCTACAGGGGTACAACCTCACYGAGACCTATCCATGCACCACCCCGTGCTGCTCATGCTTGGAGGTGCCACAGGTGTCTGCTCTCCCACCTTGGCTTTCCCTGGTGCCTGCTTTGAGTTGATTGCTTTCTGCAAGGCCTGCCACATGCCCCTTGAAAGTGTTTCCATCAACCTTCTTACCGTAGCTAAGGTTTCAGCAATCTCACCCCTCCTCTCCTTGACATTATTAGTTTATCTTTGTCCACTGGCAAAGTTCCCAAGCAATTCAACAATAACAKTTTTTTTCTCTGTGGCTGAAAAAGTCATCTCTAGCTCTGGCTGTTATTGATCATCTTACAGGGACCGGACATTTTCTTTTCCTTTCACATTTTTTAAAATACATATTTTGAGTGAGTTTCAGTCTATTTTAGTACTCATGAAAGTGCAAGACTGATGGTGTTGACTAAAGCTAAGCTGGGCCCYGTGCAAGTTTCCTCCTTGCATGCAACTCCACTGCTTTGCTGCAGAACCCAGCAATGGTACCACTGGGCTCTTGCAGTCCCAGGTGCCACGCACCAGCCCTTCCAGACTAGTACCACATGCTGTTTTTACCTGCTCTGTAGTACAGTGTCTTTCCTCGGCTGCTGTGCCCCAGTTCGCTGTGAGAGATGCTGTCAAACATGGCCAAGGCAGGCTTTTGTCATTGTCTMGAATGACAAGTCACTGGCCAGTCTTCTCTCAAGTGTCCCATGAGTCTTTTTAATCCTCAAATTCCTGCAGCCTAGTTATTCTGTTGGGACAAAAGGGAAACACAGTCTGGCACCTCCTCTGCTCACAGGAGGCATGTTACGTCTGGATAAATGCGATAGACCTGGCTTGCGATCAGCTGTGGCCTCACTTGTTTGCATGAACATTTTGGTGTTTCTCCCTCCAACAGCCATGGCTTTGATCTCTATACAGGACAATTTCCATCTCAGGACTATTCAGCCAGATTCTGTGGGGTTARCTGGGATGACTCTTTGCTCACAGGACACATGGGACAGGTAAAGGGGATATGCTTCCCCGATTGCACTTTTCTTTCAGGGTTATATCTTATTCATATCATGACACTGTTTCCTGTTCTCTCCATTCCTGCAGCTCAGAGAACTGTCCTTGGATGAGGACAGCCACTGTGAAGGACACTATGTCCAAGATGCCTCCTATGCTTCTCTTCCCCATGGGGAAAATGCCTCTCTGCCTGCCCAAGCTAAAAAGGTGCCAGGGACGAGAGATGTGTTCATTCAGAAGCACTGGTACTTCAGCATCCTTCCAGCAGCCCTCCAGGAGTCAGGCATTCTCCATTCTCCCTCCCAGGATATTACAGAATTGTAACTCCTATTTCAAATCACCATTTCAAAATGAAATATTAAAAAGTCTTAACAGGTCACTTCATTTTCAGGCTATTGTTCTTTTAAAAAAGGAAAAGCAAATATATATTGCAACCTAATGCTTGGGAGGTAGAGTGGGGGAAGAGTACTGAAATGCATTTAAGATTAAAACAAAAATTGAGTTTTTGATTTTGAAACATTGATTCAAAATAGAGGGGAGAAATTCATGTTGAGTCGATTCAGAATTTCTGGTGAGAATATATTCATTTTTTTCCCTCGTCTTATTTCTCCTTTCCTCCCTCACCCTGCTTTAGCCTAACAGGTAGATTAGTTAAGAAAATATATTAGCAAGCAAGGACATACATCCGTGACGCTGAGGTTTTCACTAAAATGTTTGAAGTTGGAGCAATGAATGTATTCATCTTCCACCCTCCACAGGAAAGCATAGTGTAAATGCAGCAAGCCAGCGAAGAAAATAGATGTTGTCTCAATAAACCAACAGAGGTCCTAAATATCTATTGAGCCAAAAGGCTTCTCTTTGAGAGAGAGATGGCTGCCCACACACACGTGCTCCTGCTAGCATTGCCAGCCTCTGCTGTGCAGAGGGCTCTGTACAACCTTGGCTCTGCGGGGACCTGCTGTGCTCCCCAGCGGGCTTGCCCTTCTCTGAGGCCAGGCTGCCTTGCATCTTAGTGCTGTGGTCTCCTCCACTTCTTTTCTACCCACTCCTGCTTGTTCCAGGTCCCGGTGGAGGCCTGTGGGCTGCTTTGTTAAGTGGAAGTGGCTAAAACCAGAGGTGCCAGCTATGGAGGTGATGTTGCTGGGGTCAGTTTGTGGAGATGGTTGAAAATCTCTTGCCCAGTGCCAACAGTCATCCATTTTTAAAGTGAGATGCCAGTTGTGGCACCCATGGGAGATTTCAGAGTTGCCCCTGAGGCCTGAGGAAGCAATGGCAATTACCTTCATCTGGGCTGTGCTTTATTAAGTAATGGCATGGGTAGCAGAGGTAAATCAGTTGGAAAGGAGTGGAAAGAGGAGATGGAATAAGACCAAGTAAAGGAATATGGGAACAAGGTGTATGTTAGGAACTGAAGGGGCAAGGAGAATGCTTACTCTGATAGGTATGTAAAAGAGTGATTAATTAAAGGGAATGGGCAAAAGAGAAGGAAAGGAGAGAGTAATRGCAGTGCTGACTTGAGGATGTAGAGCAAAGAGCAAGGAGGTATGACCAAAAACATATACAACAGGCATACGGTTATGACCAGAGAGCTTGTGTTAAAAGGAAAGAGAAGAGAGGATAGTGGTGGGATGGAACTCAGCCATCTCTCTTATGTGAGAAAGATAAAGACAACATGGAAAAGTGTGTATGTGTGAAGGTAAAGAAAGAGGAGAGAAAGGGACCTGTGTAGTGACAAGCCTTTGGTAGTTTTCTCTGCCAGGAGAATCGGGGCTGGAGTTGGCCACAGGCATGAGCTCTGGTGACATAGTTCCTGGCGTCCAGGATGGCTGCAGCATTTAGGTTTATGCTGATGACACATATTTCCACTTGGGCAAATGGACGGATTCCCTCTCTAAATCACTCCAACGTGATTTTAATAGCAGGCAGAGGTGGCTTTTGGATAATAAATGGGTACTAAACCCTAAAGAGACGCAGGCTGTGTCATACTGAACAGATGGTAAATTAAAAAGAATGTAAGCCCGTGACTTCGCTTAGCTCTGCTCCAAGCTGGGAAGCTCTCACTCTTGTTATGCTAAGTATTTACACTGAAAGGTTGCTTCCCTGCCTACCTTGAGTTGGAGGATTGCAATTATGTATAATAGCAGCAAGAACACACTGATTAGAGAGGTGGCAAGAATGGCAAGGCCAGATGATGGTGATAATCATCGTTCTTATTAGTGAGCTTCAATAATTAATAATTGCATTGTTTATCCTTCATCAGTGACAGTGAAGAGCCCCAGACATGCCAAAAGGTTTTTTAAAAAATATAATCTCATTCTGYTTTGTTTACTAGTAGACAAAACCTTTCTTTGTATTTCTTTTGTACTTGGGATTGTCTGGGTCCCTGTTCACCTTCCAAAGGATGCTTAAGCTGGTGTTTCGTGCTCTCTGACTTTAATGGGATGAAAACCTGTTGAGGTTAAGCACATAATTAAACACAATGTTCAGCAGGGAAGGAAGCAACTAGCCTTCAGTTATGGGAATACCAGGGCCAGAAAAATGTATTAATAAACAGGGACAGATAAGAAATGAAGCAATAATAGAAATACTAGTGCTCAACATCATGTGGTGTGACTTGGTGCTCTGAAGAAGTTCAAGTTCACACTCGCCTATTATTATCCTGTTTCTCCCGCCTATTCCTCACTTAAAATACCTTGGGCACTGACATCTCCAGTCTCTCTAGCAAGAAACAACAACAGGCTGGTTCCTCTGGCCCTGGGAGAGCCAATCTGCTTCAGGAGAGCCAAGTCYCTCAGCTGGGCCTGACCTCCTGGAGGCACCAGCATATATACAGTATGTACGTGCTGTGATTGACCGGTCTGGCTTCACCCATGACCCTTCAGGGACAGCAATGTGACTATCAATATCAGCACGAATGGGTGCATGTGCATGTGTCCTCCTGTTCTTGAGCTACTGAATGGACTGGTGAACTGGGCCTGTCCGATGAAAGATAGCAAGGCATTACTGTGAGTGTGGAGACATGCAAATGTAGTCCCCCCAAATCCTTGCTTTAAACACAAAAGCAGTCATTCAAGTCAACACTGTTATTGCTTCTCTCTCTGACATACATGAGACGAAGCAAATCCTGAAAGCAGCTGAAGTCATAAAGGCAATCGCTTACTGAGGCCATAAAATATTGATCTTCCTCCATCTAAGCCCTGTCAGGTTGGCATACTAGAATAGGTTTGTACCTTTTAAGCAGGTGTGTGATGAAGAAAGAGTGAAGAAGTGAAGCTCTTCCAAGCAAGAATTTTGCTCGGAAGAGCTACAAAAAAATCCTTCATCTTCTGAGATCTGAGTTCTGTTACAGTCTTGCTGGAAAAGATCTTTAAAGCCAAGTACTCTGGCTCTGCTGAGCTCTCAGAGAAGAAGGAAGATGACTGCACGTTTGTTTCAGCTGCAATTCCACTTAAAAGGCATTCTGGACTCCATTTTCTCTATTTTGCATGCTCCTAATTCATGTTGACTTTGGGCAGCATTTTCAAAATTTTTCACCTGGTGACATGCATAAACCAACATCTAGTAAAGCTATTAGAGAAGCCTATGAAGGCTAGGAGAAGAAACTGTAAAAAGAATAATTTGAGTTGAATATCTCTTTTTAAGAGATATTAAGAGATTAAGGAGTGTATTTTTGTTTCTCCTCCCCCTTAATTTATGTGTTTCTTTTACACTTTGACTATGTATAACATATACATCTTTCAAATAAAATAAAAATTATTTAAAATATTCTTTAGTATTTTGAAGAAAAACATCCTAACAGATGAATGATGCCTTGATCTCAATTCTAATCATTATTTTCTATTATTAATTATAATGATTAGAGCCATTTGTAGTAGCCACCTAACAAGACATCATCACTGAACTTGACACCACACAAATGTGGAGAGCAGATGGTCTCTTCCCCTACAAGCTTATCATCCAAACAGACAAGACAAATTTAGAGCGCGAGATGGATCTATCACACGAGCTATACAGAGAAGTGGGACATCCAGGCAGACTTGCAGAAGACAAATCTGCTAATGGACTAGCAGAACCTAATAGGATGCTTGATGAAATCTGGAATATAAATACAGGGTTCTTTGGTCCCTCACCACAACCACCTTAACAAAAAGATCACGTTTGTAAACATAGAAGGACAAAGCGAACCAATGTGGTACCAAATAAGAAAAAAATAAAAAAAGAGCTACTAACAATGAATAAAATACCTATATCTGCCACTACAACCATCTCTCAAGTAAAATCATTTGTTTTTCTTGAGTGTTATTTTGTGGATATGTTGAAAGGAACTCAGACATACAAAATCAGTTTAATTCTCTGGCATTTGTGTTCAGAATTTTCCAGGTTTTAGTTTAGAGTTACTAGTTTTCATAAAAACAATTAAAGCAAAACCATAATTTCTCACTGAGAAACACTTTCAGTAGATTTTCTACCAGTAGAAAATGATAGGTTTGACAGTGAGGAGAGATTCAGGGAAGAGATTCAGTGAATAGATGACAGGGCTCCAAAGGGAAGAGAGGACACACATGAATTTAAAAATAAAATAGAATAAAGACCAAACCTGGAAGTCCAAAAAAAGTGATGACCTTTAACTTAAATTTCCACAACTCACTTCTAACTTGGTAAATGGTTTCTAACAGCTCTAGCATATAGGCCTCTATGCTTACCTTACTGTTGTTTTTAATCCTGAACATATTTGTGGGCCTCTAAATATTGTCTGGGGATGTTACAGATTCCTTTATGGAAAATGTAGGTCTAGAGAGAGTAGAAGATTTTTTCTTACCTTTTTATGTTTACCTTCAGGCATTGTTGAATGCATTGAAGACCACTGCATTAGATAACTGAGTGCGTATAGAGCTTTCAGAGGTCAGTTCTGCACGAGAGTGAAGACTTCCATCATTAGACATGTTGCATGTGAGGTTACATCCCTGGGTCTCTTTGTAGGGGCAGACACCCCATATTTGTGGAGCAAGGTGTTAAAAGTCAGGCAGAGTGTTAAAGTCAGCGAAGAAGGTTAAAAAGGCAGTGTCTTCAATGATTAGAAGTGTTTTTGGGTTGTAACAGCACTCACGCTTTTTTTGAACTTTCCTAACATGTTTTTTTTCCCCTAAGGCTGTTAAAAATATCTCTCTCCTTTTAAGATTGTGACAGAGGTGTACAGATAGCTCTGTGAAGAATTCTTTTCTTCAAATTTTAAACTTTCCATGTCATTTCAAATTTCAAAAAATAAGTGGGGAAACAGCCTGATGACAGCTTTATGACATCCTCCTCTCTACCTCCGTGTGCCTTTTAACAAATAGAAAAACAAAATATTCAGTTAAGAGAGAATGAAAAGAAAATAAAACAGGCGACCACCTTTTTCCTTCCAGCCTTCCTCACCCATCTACAACCATGTTTTGTTTAGTGACTGGATTTTATGACCTGCTCTTCACCTTGGACAGGTCTCAACCCCAGACCTCTCTCTTTCCATGTTCCTTGTCGGAGCACATGGTAGAGGGCATGGGAGGGCTGGGGTGTGGGAAACCAGAGAAGGGAAAAGCAAGAAGCTGCAGTGAAGGAATGTCTCCTGCACAGCCTGTGCATTAAAGGTGATGCTTGATAGGTTTTTATGCTACAAATGCCATCTTGCATCCTTCAGAGCACTGACACTGAAACACTGCCCTGTTAAAAGACAGTGAGTGTCGATAACATCACGAGCAGCCTTGATTGGTGACAATGGTATTTTTGCATCAGTGGCAGCAAGTTCAAGGCAACTGCTGCTCACGTTAAAATGAATGCAGCTTTGCAGCAGTATTCGCAAGCGTAGAAAGCACACTGCCATCTGGACTTAATTACAATTGTATGGGGTCTCTCTCTTCAAGTCGTTCTGGAGAGTCCAGTATTATTGATTTCATAAAAGTTACATAAATCTGACTGCCATTGCTGTTATTAAATTTCACTAGCCTGTTCACAGTGAGACCTTGAGATCGCTTTCTTCCCAGGCACTGCTACTGGAATAAATAGGGACATTCCTGCAGTTTTCATTTGAGGTACACCTCAGCAGACCCTTTTTAGGCTCAGGTTAGAGTGACTGCAAAGCAATTAAGATACACAAGCATAGCTGATCTCAGCACATGCAGAAGAATTGAAACTAGTCTCAGTCAAAATAAAGGGAAATTTTGCTGCCTAAAAGCTTGCTCAAGAGACAGAAGAGGTGCTCTGGCTCTGCTGAGTTGCATCAGAAATCCCAGCTCTATTGATCCGGACAGCCTGCTGCCCTGTGCGCTGGGCAGCAATCTGCTGGATTTCCATACAAACGGCTACCGGGAGTGTGACAATAGAGCTGCAACCTGTGTAGGTGATGGGTGGGGGTCTTTCTGACAATGTGCAAGGCCACACCGGAGGGCAATGAACTGGACCTACTTTTGAGCTTGCCAGCACTTCATTTATCAGCAGTCTTGGTCACTGGCTATGGTTAGTGATATGGTTTGGCATAGGGGAGGAGGGCCTGAGAGTGTGCAGTTGCATTCGGCTCATTTTAGACTGGATCATCAGGACCTGATTGAAAAGAAACCCTGGCTCTCTGCAGTGTGTTTTTTCTCTGCTCACTCCAGATCCACTGAGGAACCATGAGCATATCAGCTTGGCCCCAGTGCCAGCAGTGCTCTAAAGCTCTGCTGTCACCCATGGGTGTTGCTCTTGCACACTCAGTGGGGCTGTGCACACAAGATTTATAAAAAAAAAAAAAAAATGCTTTTTTTTGCATTCAGCTTCTGATTTGAGGGCTTATTGGATGATACGGAAGAAATCTCTGGTTTGTGTGTATGTGTTTGTGTCCTTTTAAAAGAGTTGAGTGAGGACACACGTGACTCCAGAAAGCAGGACCTGGAGAAGGGAAGRGCTTCACAATATACAATGTGAGGCGTACAGTAAAATCACGAGAGTGGCCACCCTGCCAGATTTACAGGGCATATAATTCCTCAGACTTCAGAGGAGTTGCGGCTGATTTACGTGCACACAAGGTGAATGAGCGAGACTCACATGCAGAATCCTGATGATCATGCCCTCCTTTTAAAGCTCTTTTTTTTTTTTTCACTCTTCTAGCTGTAAAGTCTCTGACTTTCCTATGCATGTCTGTATTTGGGGAGATGGACCAGACAAAAGTTCCACCTTGTAAAATGCCTTATTTTCTTCTCCCCTCCCAAAGATCTAATGGCAAGACCTTTCCTGTTGCAAAGTTTTTGATGCTAGAGAAATCTGATGGGAGGAGTACTACATAGGAAATCACTACCAGTCCAGCATACCTCCTAGCTTTTCTATTAGCTTGCTTGATCCAGTGCCTCAGTGTCCTTTTCTTTGCCATCCCAACCTGTGGCTGTTATAGAGTGCTTCATCTGGAAGTGGTGCAGAACAGGGTTGGCCACTCACCCTCCATTGGTTCAGCATCCAGCACAGTGGTGCCATGATCTCGCCAAAGCCTTGAGACACAACTGGAACACAAATAAAAAGTAATAATACCATTAGAGAGGAAGCATACTTATTTATGTGAAAAGGTACCCATGCAAAGCACTGCTGTTTGGCAGTTGGGCTCTGCACACATCTAGTGACAATATTGCATTGTGTCTATAGCTTTATGTGCACAGTACAGCCCAAATATTGCACTGGAGATTGTCCCTGCCAACAGCAGTTGCATCCTTGCTCATTGCACTCACAGGGTGTCATCCCCATGCTTCTTCCTAATAAATATCCCCAGAGTCACCTGGCCCTAGCAAGAGGCCAGCAGCATGAAGAGCTAGGACAAGAGCCTTCATCTTTTTGGCAGCTGCCTTTTCCACACAAGATCTGACTTAGAAGCTGGGAGGTCAGGGACCTTTGCTGCAGCTCTGAAGACCACACCAGCCCCCAGGGTGCGTTGACACATCTTCCATGCTGGTGGCTGCATCTCCCTTAGTCATCAGCTCAGAGGAGGCTTCAAGCAGCTCCGCATAAACACCGCCTTCAGACAGCAAAGGGAAATATTTTAGCTCACCCACATCCCATAAATGCAACTACAGATKTCTTGATGGAAGCAACAGAACTGTCATTGCCATCAGTAAATAGACAGGGTGTCACTTGTTTTTTCCCTGATTTTCCTCCCACAGCCATCTCTGTGTAGCATGCGGGTACACTGGGTGAAGCTGTGTCTTTTTCCCAGCTCTGCATATGTATGTGGTGGGAATGGAAGGCGGACCACCCGTGCATGGAGATCTCTCTGGCTCCTGTTGGCATTAGGTCCCAAATTCTCAAGAGAAAATGGCACAGCAATTCTGTGCTGCTGCTTTGCCTGTGCTTCAAAAAGACATTAAGGAGAGAGAGAAATGTGTAACTGAAAGGTGCTGAATAATTTGGGAAAATGGGGTCACACCCACCCACCCACCCATTTGTAGAGCTTAGAGATCTGTATAAAGATGCTAATGAATACATCTGTTGTGTCATTAAATGCAACTGCAGCAACCTAGATGAAAGGGAAAGAGAGTGAAGGAGGAGAAGTGCTGACTGATAATAGCCCCACCAAGTTGTCTTCTGTGATGGGATCTGCCAAGTGTGACGACCCAGGCAACTGCTTGGGGTCTCATTGACTACACACTTGTCCTCCTTCCCTCCCTAGTGCTTCTCCTAGTCTCCAGGCCTGGCATGTGGGACTCCTAGGCCCCAAGGCCCCTTATCCACCTCCTCCAAATGTTGCAGGACCTGATGGATATGAAACCAGTGGTTTAAGCCTCCCCTTAATGCCTCCCCAAGGCATGTTGATACCCTGGCTGCCTGGCAGGCTGCTGGCATTTCGTGGGAAGGGAAGAAGATGGAATGAGGATGACATGGCACATATTGCCTTCCCTGCTGCTGGAAGCATGTTTATTTCTAGGAAGGGAAAGTGGGCAAGGTCACGCAACAACGTGTGTTTGGTTTCCCCTGGTGTCTCTCTTTGCCAGTGGGAAGGTGGGTGGGCAGTTGTGGATGACCTCAAGTCCCCACCCTCCCTGTGGACCCGCTCACTTACTTGCTTGTCCTTTTCAGGGCTACCTAACAGCATAAACAAAGCATGCCCCAGCTCTCACTGAATGGCTTCAACATACACATATTTTCTCCTAGGACAAGTAAAGAGGGAAAAGCACAGGTCCATGGAAAAACAATAAATAACAGTATGCAGTATTCATTCCTCCTCCAGAAACTGCTTTGTATTCAGTCAAGTTCCTCTTCAAGTTCTTTCTTCCACCTTCCAGCTCAGGCTGGGCCTATGGTGGCTGAGGGACATACCAAGTGCAGGCATCATCCTCCTACTGCTCATGAGCTGTCAGCCTTACTGCTCTTTCTATTGTCTATATGAAAGGAACTGGCTTAAATATAGAGTGATCTTAAGTTTTCCTTACCAGTAATTTAAAGTTTAATCTTCTAGTTAATAATGATTATTTCTATTTCCCCCTTTCCCCTGCCACACCTGGTATATAAGAACTTCAAATTTCACACTGTCCCATATTTCATTGCTTAGTACCACTGAGGTTTTTTCCTAAGTCATCCCTTTATGTGTCCGTCACAGTGGCCACTGAAGCCTCTGCTTAACTTTGCTGAGGGAACTTCCAATTCTCTTTTATATATACATACATACATGTATGTATCTACACAACACATATACACAAATAAACATATATATGAGATTTTTTATATATATGCATAAATATGCATATATATATATGCTCTCTCCTAATAAATTTTGCTTCTGACATCCTTTCAGAGAACCCCATATATATATTATTACTTGGCACCATCCTCCTTGTGCTCATACTCATTGTAATCAAGTCATGATCAGTTGTCCCTATAGGTAACTCCAAGGGGCTGGCAACGTCTACTGCAACAAGTTTCATTAACAAGCATCCAGTGATTATGACCTTTTCATTAACTCTATCATCTAGGTGATAGCTGTGACAGGTGTATGTGTGTGTGTGTGCCTGGGCATGTGTGTGGGTGCAGATACATGCAAATACAAAGGCAATCCTTATTCTAGCATTTTTATACCTATTTTTTACTGTTAATACTGTCCACAAGCTTATGCAGGTGCACAGATCTTCTTGTTCCAATGATGTTTCACTGCACTGTTATTAACCAGGCATGCGCTGATCATGCTGTTAACCATGGATCATTGAATATATCCTCATGCCAATTTGCAGTCCAGGAGCTTATCATTCTTTTAAACTATTTATAATTGTCCTAAATGCTTCTCTGTCTTTATTTATGGTTCCCAGGCTGCTTCCTACCAAACCTGTGCATATCAGTACGAGGTGTTCTTGAATACATTCCACAAGTCTGTTTTGAGCAAATGTGTTTTGTTACTTTATACTGAGCTCCACATCTGTCTGTCTCAGCTCACATCCCTCATTACCTTGGGACATAACCTCCAGGGCCACAAGCAGGTTCCAGACTAGAGTTTCATTTTTCTTTATCCTTCCTAATGAGGACAGATAGTAGACATCTACCTCAGTCCAAATGCAGCATGTTTTCACAGTAGAAAATGATGATCTCTTCAGAAGCATTGGTGATGTTTGCTTCTGGCTGCATAAAACCTCCAGATTAGACTCATTCCTTAATAACTCGGGCTTCTTGTTTCTATATGCTAAAGAGGGGAACAGAAACATAATTCTCCAGTATTTAATTTTGTAGTCTCTGACTATAACCCTCATCAAGGTTTTGCTAGTTAACAAAAGGATCAATCTCTGCTCCGAAAAATCAAGTAGCTAAAAAAACACAGTGGTATGCAGAGCATTGCTCCCATGCTTTTATTCACTCTTTTTTTTCCCTTAAATGTTTTTAACTAGACTGTTTAACATTCCAGTCACATGACTAACCCCTGCAGGTTTCAGTAATGCCAATTATATCAAATTTCTTCTCATCAATGGGAATTTCCATTTCCAGCTTGCTTGTTACTCCAATGTCTAGGACTTGTGTATAAGTAATAGGAAAATCTCTCTTCCTCACAAATTTAGCACAGCAGCTCAATTTGTTTGCAACACACTGAGCCTGAGTTCGTATTGCAGTTGCCTTCTTAGCACCTTCCCTTCGTGCCATTAGTCAAACAACCGCCTGGCTGCTCCAGCTTGTTTCTGACAGAGCAGAGTAGCTTGGAGATGGAGGCCGTTCTGTTCATATGTGGCTGCATATTTATATAAAAGACTGAAGGCAGCATTATGAAACCTCCGGCAATGCGGCTGCACGCTGCAGCCACTCATTTTCCCTTGACACCCGAACACTCTTTTTCCTACTTGCCAGCTGGCGAAAAGTGTCAAGCGACAACGCTGGTGGATTGCAGAAAGGATTGCTGCCGTCAGAAACCAAACTTCATTAGAGTGGGGACAGCTATATTAGTCCTGGGACTGGGTTTGAATGTGTTTCTGCCTAGGGTGCCCCCTTCTTCATTTCCTTCTTAGGTACATGGTAGTAAGACGTGCGTGTAAACCCCTGAGTGATCACCACCATGTTGGAGAGGCTGCCAAATCAGATAGCATCTGGGAATTTCTTCCTAAGCAGTAACAGCTTCTGTGCCAAGGAAACTTACAGCATGAGTAACGTGCCGCCACTGGCTCCACAGCCGCTGCACAGCTCTGGTGGATGCTCATCTGTCACATGGAAATCRGGCTGGGCCAAAGCAGCTGCACAGGATCTACTGCCTCCTTGCCTGGCCAGCCCAGAAATGTAGCTGGAGACTGGCATCAAATGATGTCAAATCATCAACTTCGGTCATGACAGCGAAAAAAAAGGTCTCTGTTTTCAACTTGCATTAGAAGTGGGTAATTAGCAAACATAGCCAATTTATTCAGTAAAACTTCAACTTGAATAAACACTTGAATATGCTTTTTTTTTTCCTGATAGTGTTTCTAAGGCATTTTCTATTTGGCAAAAGGTACAGATACAGGCAGCTTTAAGCATGCACTGAAACACTCCGAGGTAGAAACCTCAACTGAGTAAAAAAAAAGGGGATGGCAAACCTTAGAGGAGAGTTACGACATAAAGCATTTCTCCAGGCCTGCCTGGCACTAATGACTTTAATACAGTAAGTGCAACAAACTGACGAGGCAGCAATGACTGTGAAGGAGGACTTTTAACTTGTCTACAGTAACTACCTTGCTAGAGGTTGTGTGTTGTAGTCAGTGTGATGAATAGTGACTAGGAATACCTGGGAGGCCAGTTGGTGCAGGCAGTAAGGAAAGCAGCTTTGCGCAGGTCAGGATGTGGACCCCAGCAGTAGGACAGCATCTTGGGCAGCAGGATGGCAGTGTGGAGAAGTACACATTTAGCTCCTCAAGCTTGCTGCAAAATGCTTGGCAGAATAGGAAAGGACCTGCCAAATCAGGACTAAAGACTGCAGTAGTAATGCAGATACTGAAAAGGGTGCATGCATGTGGGCATGCTTCCAAAAAGTATGTACACATGGGTAATGGCTTTAGGGTGGCTGGCAAAAGGACCATGATATCAGATGAACCCAGAACAGATTCATGCTGTTCAGAAACCTAAGTATGAAATACCAAGACAGAGTGGCAGAGTGTACTAGCGCTGTGTATACCCTGATGTTCATGTGCATTAGCAGGCAGTGGTGCAGGAAGCAGGCAGTCACAGGAGGCAACACTTTACAAAACTGATRGAGGGGCCAGCGCTGAGCAGGGGTGCTCTTGCTTCACATCTCTGTATCCATCCCGAGGCTGATGCGCAGCACCCGTAGGTCTCCTCCTGCAATYAGTCTCAGTCTGCTCACCAGAGTGAGCCAAACTTCCAATTATATTTATAGGCCTATTAGTAAAACTTGTGATCTGTATATAGACAAGCCATGAACACAAGAAGAGAGTCAAACGCAGGCAATAAATTGCCTGCAAGAAGTAAACTGTGCCATCAGCAAAATTTTGCATCTCTGTTGTTCGCCTCTTTCTCTTAGATCGTTAATAAACATATTGAACATCCCTGGTCCTGACGCTGATCCCTGGAGCATCTTGCTATTAACCTCCTTTCATGCAGAGAATTGGCCGATTATTCCTTTCCTTTGTTTCTTACCTCTTATCTAGGTTTTAATCCATGTCAGGGCTTTACCTCCCACCCTACGGGTAACAAATTTCTTTAATAGCCTCTTGTGAAAGACTTTATCAAAAGCCTTTTGAAAAGTTTAAATAAATTATATCCCCCCCTTTTCCCATCCCTTTTCCTCAGTTCAGCATTTCATTAACTCTTCCTCAGAATCCTAATAGACTGAAGAAGCACAAGTCACACTCACAGAAAYTCGCAGACAGGTTTCTCTCTGCCATATTAGACTTATCTAGAAGCTAACTATACCGTTAACAATTATTTTTATGGTTTTCTCTCTGTTCTGAGGTAAGACTTTCCATTCCATATCTGGATCATCCTTAGCTTTTGGTTATGATAATGCTCCCTGAGTACTGGCCTCTAAGTCCCATAGGCCTTTGGTACAAAAAACTGTTTACATGAACACTGCCTGTTTTGGTTAGGAGCTCACAGTTCCTTGGGCATTCACAAGTGCTTGAACTGCCTCAAAGATCGTGTCTTTGCCTGCTGCATCATCTCCTTGTGCTTCTAATCCTTCTCAGACAAGGACTGCTGCGGACATTGAAGAGTGACTCTCTCCTTTTACACAAAAACGACAAGGCCCAAAGGAAACAAGTTTGGTGGTTTCCACATCCCACGTCCCATTGTAGACATGGACTAAGCAGTAAGTTGTATAGGCCAGCAGCTAGCTGGGTTTGGTGAACTGGTTGTGGAGCTCCCAACTTTTCAGCTACCTTGTGGGTAAAAAACTTAACTTTGTATATGCTGTCAGCACCTGAGCACTTCAAATTCAGATTTCAGATAATCCCAGCAGCCCTAATGTCAGTATTGAYAGCTGTGCATCACTTGGCCTCCTTTGCAAAGCAGTGCCTTCTCACAAACTTGCTTGAGAGAATTGATCGGCAGAGTCCTATTAGGGCTYGGTCATGAAACAACACACAGAGAAAAGCAGACCTGATTTCCACTGGTATGACTAAAGAAGGCAAAGCCCCCAAGGTCCATCTTTTCAGCATGGCAGGGAGGAATATCTTGCGTCTCCAGCAGACCGAGGGAGGYGATTGTCCCTCTCTACTCAGCCCTGGTGAGGCCACATCTGGAGACTGTGTCCAGTTCTGGGCTTCCCAGTACAAGAGGAATGTGGAGCTGCTGGAGAGAGTCCAGCGCAGGGCTACGAGAATGATCAGGGGCCTGGAACATCTGCCCTATGAGCAAAGGCTGAGGGAGCTGGGTCTGTTCAGCCTGGAGAAGAGAAGACTGAGGGGGGACCTGATCAGCGTGTATAAATACCTCAAGGGAGGCAGTGAGGAGGAGGGGGTGGCCTCTTTTCAGTGGTGGACAGCGACAGGACAAGAGGAAACGGCCACAAGCTGAGGCACCGAAAGTTCCACAGGAACTTAAGGAAAMATTTCTTGACAGTGAGGGTGCCAGAGCCCTGGCACAGGCTGCCCAGGGAGGCTGTGGAGTCTCCTTCTTTGGAGATCTTCTAAACCTGCTTGGATGCAGCCCTGTGCCACATGCTCTAGGTGACCCTGCGTGTGCAGAGGGGTTGGACTAGGTGATCTCCAAAGGTCCTTTCCAACCTTAAGTATTCTGTGGTTCTATGAGTCCTTACCATGAACAGTCAGGGCTGCTGCTGCAAGGAGCTGTTTTCAGTTGCAAAATGCAGAGATGTACCCAGCCCGGGGCAGAAAAACGTGGCCAAGCTGTGGCTGCCATGAGAGGAACATCAGGCCTGCAGCATGTCCTTTTTATGTTACGGACAGAAAGATCTTCCTGCTGACCCTCACAGCTGCTGCACACATGCCCAGCAGCAGCTTAGCCTGCCGTTTTATATCATCAAGTCCAGAGGTTCACTTATGTAATGAATGACATGCACAGTTCTCTACTGTGTGTGGGGAATGATTGAAAGCCTTGAATATACTACAGGCTTCAGCAGGACTAGAATCAGGTCCATGAAGGAATAGGGTTCACGAACGAATAGAACCTGCAAGGGCAGCTGAGCAGCCTAAACCAGCCTGTCCTCCAAATCAGGACCCAACAATYCCTTTTTCCCCCATTCTGTTGGTTGTCAGGCATTTCCCACGGCCTGTGGCGAGTTGCCTTTCTACAGATGGACAAGTTACTGTGCATCAGCTGGTGCGTGGTAATGTGCTCCCATGGGAGGCAGCTGCTTCTAGTTATTATTCTTGTTCTCTTTGTTTCTAGGGGGGTTGCAGTGTGTAACAAGCTTTTTGCACAGTGCTAAAATTGGATGCAGTTAAAAAAAAAAATGTTGCATTTGGAAAATAAGCTGCATTTGGCCTCCTCTGGGGCTGCACATGGCTTTCAAGCCACAGTGGTACCGCTAGCCCTACTGTGGCATTTTCATGTCCTTTATAGGCAGAGACTGCAGCCCTGAGCAGCAGCTGGAGTCCTAGAGTCTGTGCCGAGCAACTTTGTGGAGGAGTAGGGAAGCTGTGCACATCTGCTGTGCCCTGCCATGCACGCTGCCTCTGCCGGATGCTTGGCAGCCTGCTCCCACGCTGCGGCATGCACGGCTCCCTGCCCTGAGCTCCCCCTTGTCGTTGGCTCCAGTCTGCTCACTGGAAAGAGGCACGCTGTTTTGCTCCCAGGAGGAAGCCAGGTGCCCACAGAGTTTGGGCATGGATTTGCTGTGGTGTGATTTGTTCAGTAAAGCTCCTTATACCCTCCTTAATCTCTATTTTAAATCTCCCCTGCTGCACTTTAAAATCTCTTCTATTATTATAATTTGGGCTGGATTTTCATATTTCAGAGAATGCCTGACTAAACGACTGTCTCTTTCCCCTTTTCCGTAGCGTTATGTTCCAGCATCACCTCTCACCTCTCCTGTGGGCAGAACGTGTATATGCCATGTGGCGGTTTGGTTATGGCTGCAGTAAATGACCTCATGTCACATGGCTGTTCATCGCTCTCATATGCATGCCGGGTGTAAATTGGCTTTGGTGATACAACTGCAGTGGCTGCTCCTGCAAGGCCTGAGGCTGCCCTAGCCAGACGAGCTTATTGCACACGCAGAGATCTCTTGCACGTCTTCTAATGAGGCTGGAGCATGGCCTCCAGGCCCTGCGTGCTTAAGTACAATCAGCACGTTCGCACACTGCTAGCACTCTTGCTGTCCCACAGGCTCTGCATGGGGACGGACAGGGCATGCAGAGCTTGCAAAAGCCCCAGGGCTGCCCCTTCATTAGGGCAGAGGCATAGCCGCAGCATCTGCGTATCAATCCCCTGGATCCAGTGCTCAGAACCGGTGCGTCTCGTGCATATTTTTTTTATGCCTTGAAGTTTCACATATTTTCCTGTTCCACATGAGTCATTAGGAAGAGTTATTGACAAACAGGCACTGTTCAAAGGAGAGCAACCGAAATGATCAAGGGAGTGGAGGAATTGATTCAGAAAGAAAGATTAAAAGGATAAAATCTGGAGAGATTGGTTAAACAGCAACCACTGTGAGCGTGATAACCTGCACATACTTAAAAGGTGTTTCAGGAACAGGAAAGCACTAGCAGCCTGATACATGGGAAGACAAGTGGAAACAGGCAGAAATTGAGAGTAAGCTGAATTTTCCCTTCGAGAGGAGTTTTCAGACAATAAGAAAGGAGATGTTCATCATCACAACCCTAACCTGACGGCAGAGCACAAGAAACCCAGTTGCTGTCAATTACAAAACCTGGGATAAAAACTACTAGTAAACACACCCTAAGAAGAGACATCTGGAGTTGGTACTAGGTGGGGGAATGGAGTATTATGATGAGTGGGTAGCTTTGGGAGAAACTGTCAGCAAAGTTTGCCAGAGCCCCACATACCCCAGGGAAGCTACCTTCACAGCAGTCTGCAGAGTACCTCCGGGGGGGGGGATCTCCTTCCTTCAGCTAACATGAGGAATAGCTTGTGCATGAGTTGAAGCCTCTTTCCATCAAGGCCACTGTGCATGGATGAGCTTCCTGCAGTTTCCACTCACTCTCTGGCCCTGCATACTCCAACATGCTAGAGTCACTTGTTAGTCTTAATTTTGACTATGTCCCATGCCAGGGCGCATAGCTGAGCAAGACAGGCCAGATGCTTATCAAGTGTAAATTGGTGCAAATGTCAATTTGCAGTGCAGTCAATCAGCAGTGGCTGTGCACCACTCTTTATAATGAACCACGTGTTCATTGTACATTCATAGATTCATGGAGTTGAAGGCTGAAGGGACTATTAGATCATCTGTTTTGACCTTCCAAGTATCACAGGCCATTAATTTTCACCCAGTTACCCCTGGACTGAGCCCAATAATTTGTCTTTTGACTAGAGCATAATTTGTGTTTAGCTAATGAGAAACTTTTTGAAAGAGGTCTGTACTTGATCTGCAGACATTAAAGCATGGCTAATCCTCTCCTTCAGGTGGGCTAATCATCTCTGCTCTTTCATAAAAAGCATGAAGTTTCCATTTGAACCTGCCTGACTTAATCCAAGGTGATCTGCTCTTCAAGTCAGTACTTGTTCATGTTAAAGCTACGCTGTCCCACAATTTGTAACCTTTTTTTGGTTTTGTTCCCTCAAAGTTTTCAGAAAAAAAATATTTTGAGGCATGGGTTGAGAATCAGTGATTATGAGAATTGAACAGACTATTTTTTATTGCCTGTGAAAATTATTGTATACCACAGCATGTGTACATTTCTTGACTTAGATGAGGTCAGCTGATCAATGAACCTGTCTGCCTAATGAATGATATTATCCCACATACTTACCTTACAATTTGAACACTTCCCTTGACATCAATAGATACGAGTAAGTCCCTGATGCCTTTATGACTATGGCATGCTTGACTTGTGGGAAGTAGCTGCTCTGCTCCCATGTTTCCTTGGATTTCTGCATCAGGCTGTTTCTGGAGATAATATACTGGGGTAGATAGGCCTGTTGTCTGATCCAATACAGCTACTCTTATGAGCAGAACAATGCTAAAGAACGGATCTTGAAGGGTTTATGTGATATTATTTTTCTGCTTTTGGGTGTCAGGGTGATTGGGGTACAAAAATGAGTCTGTATTTTGAGTGTCATTCTTCAGAGAAATGTTTTTCAGTGGAGCTGGTGAAGAGACCTGTGATAATGCATTCAAAATGCACTTTCCACAAATCGTATGCAACACTGACTTGAAATTTGCCATGTCTACAAACATCCTTGCCAGTAAACTGATTTGTGAGATTGTTCATGGAAACACAGCAGAAAAGGGGAATGAACTCAGCAGAAATGAATTAATTAAAAATTCTGAAGAAGATTTTGGGGTTATTCCTCAGGACCTGCTAACGGATTTCAAGCAGCTCAGCAGAGAGATGATTTGGGGGTATGGTTTCACAACCCCAGACAGTTCTATGCACGGAAAGCCATGCTGCCTGGCTGAGGATGGCAATAGGCATCTCTCCTAGCGCTCATAGGAAGCTCCTAGAGGACCTTATGGGACACAGATCTTATAATCCTGACCACAGCAGCTTTCCTGTTTCTTTAGACACTTGCACTTCAGAGGTACGGCGTATGAGCGTGATCCAAATATTGGAAAACAGAAACAAAGGTACCAAGCTCACTGTCTTTTCCCCTTCGCAGCCCTGTAGAGGAAAGAGCCTGATTAGTTTACAAGGTAGTTTTTTGTTTAGATGTGTGTGTGTGTGTGTGTGTGTGCGTGTGTGCGCACTTAACGAGTGGGCGGGTGAGCGTGCTGCGTACTTAGACACGTGGGTAGGTGCACAAAGCTTGTTGATGGAGGCAATGCTGGGAACCAGAGCTGTCCACAGAGAGGGAACAACCATCCTGGTTGTTCTCACTATTCCTGGTAGTCATTTGCTAGATCCAAGGCCCTGGGAAATGCTGTCTGCAGTGTGCATTAACCCATCCCTCTGGCCCAGCAGGCTCTGAGGACTGGAGCAAAGACCCTGAAGGTGACTCCATCTTCTCTGGTGGCCACTGCAAAGGAGGGAGCAGCAGGGTGATGTTTTCACTGTAATCTGTGTTGCTAGGGAGACCAGAAACTGTGTTTTGTCAATTGGCACGTTTCCAGGATGCCTGGCTTCTTCACCAGATATTAGCTGCAATAATCAGTCATGAATGCGTGGATCACTGTGCTGAGACCTGTGTCTGATAGGATAGAACACCATCTTCTGGCAGGTTGCAAGTGGCCACATTTTAATAATGCGGTTATCTGGGAGTTATAAAGCAGCAAGGCATCCAAAGGGACTTTAAAGCTATGGGTGGATTTTACCATCTGGGGCTAGTGCCCTCTCTGGCAGTTGGAGTGATAGAAATGCCCAGTGCTTTGAACTGTTTCTCTTCTTTTTGCAAGTACCAACTTAGTGGCCACATTCCTACTCTCTGCTGCTTGCCAGAGCTCTTTCTTCAAAGGAGGCAATGTGTGCAGCACCCCATAACAGAATACTGAATGGTTGATTTTGCAGCACAGCCCCAAACTGGGCAGGAACGTGGTTTTTACTGCTTAGGCTTGCTTAGCCACCCAGGAWTCTCCTCTGCCCTGGATTTGATTCTTCCTTTCAAACCACTGCACTTCGACAAAAAAGCATATTTTTCTCGATGATAGCATTTATTTCCCAACCTCCACACAGAAAGTCTGAAACACATGGAGCACAATAATAACATTCCAGGTAAAAAATATGTATCCAAGGCTGCAAGGGAAGATTAATAAAATTCAGATAAATAAAAATAATCATGTATAAATATCTTTCCAGAATTACATGCTCTTCTAAAAAGAGCTTCCAAACCCATCAGTCAATAAATGCATAGGAAATTCAAAGTGAGTGTGAAGATTATGAGAAACTCTAGTAACGGTAAATACAGAATTGCACGGTGAAGCAACCTTACGTCTGACTCCAGCAATGATTTGAGAAAAATCAGACACTCTGAGACTAACCTTGTCCATCCATTACCCGCGGTGTCATCGGATCAATGGCCACAAAACTAGAATGCTTTATTCTCCATCGCTCTGAGGTTGTGCTGACTCTGGCCCTTCTTTACAACCATGCACACTCTACAGAAAAACACATATTTTACAAATTCCCTACCAGACAAATAGCTCATCGAAGCCATCACTCTGCACTTGTCATTCTGATTCCGTTCACCCCAATTAAAAAAAGTATTACAAAGCACAGAGCCAGGGGAAATGAATCTCTTTTGCAATACTCCCTATTTCACATGCCATGCGAAAAATTCTCCGTCAGAAAAAGAGGGTCCAAACCTTTGGAGGTTGATGAGCAGGGTGGCAATTACCTGCTCAGATACCCAAATGTGAGGGGGATCGTGTTTTCCATGTCCTGCCTTAGCTCTGATAGCCCTCTCATTGCTGAGCTGATGCTGTCTGCCACATTCATGGACAGTTTATATTGATCTTCTCATGGCCCTGCTGTAACTGAAATTACTGTTCCTCATTTGTGAGCCCTGCTACAGCCAAGGGGAATCTGCTGGAGGGGCAGGCAGCAGGGAGCTGGGAATATAGACTTTGGGGTGCCCAGAGGATGCTCTGGAGTCAGAGGACATTGATAGCATCTTTCAGTCAGCTATGTAGTAGTGCTGGGTAGAAGGGAAGGGTAGGGTAGGGTAGGGTAGGGCAGGGCAGGACAGAACAAACAGCACACATTTAAGCACCCACTTGTATTTTGCTGTGACCAACCCTGAATATTGTTCTAATATCCCTGTTTTTCTAACTGGTTCTGTTAATGGTATCGGTTGTTTTCTTCACAGTTCACAGGGAAGACCAGCAAAAAMCAGCCATCTTCTCCCTCCTTTCTGTCAAATGGCTCCATAACCTTGCTGTGAATTTATAGTTTGTCATTGCCTTTTCAGATGCCATATGTGAAAGAGAGTAAGAGGCAGGGAGCGACTTTGTTCCTGAAAACGATRCCATGCTTAGAAGCATTGCTGTGGCACCGTGGTCAATGTATATCATATGAAGTAGCAAGAAGAGATTTAAAGTGAAGAAAGACTCTGTAGCAAGCACAGATGTCTCCTGTCCTTGGGGGAAAGGAAAAGCAAGACAAAAAAACCCTACTACATAATGCAATTTAATCCATTCCAATGAGAGAGAAAGTTCTGAATTGTTTTTTAATTATTTCCCATGGATAAATCTTCTCTGACAGGAAGGATTTAGCAGTACCTAGTGAAGGACAACTCTTTCTAAGGGTAGAAATTCACTGCAAGTTTCAATTCAGCCTGAGGGTGACATCGTAACTGGGAGATTTATGGAGAAACTCCCATCACACCTGCAATTTTTGAGTCCTTTTTACCTCAGTTGACCTTAATGATGGTGTCACCTTGTGGATTTTGCTAGTACCATCTTCTCCTGCTCAGTTAACAAAGCCATGATGCTGCAAATACCTCTAGCTTTTTTCTCACTATGCCTCTGGCGTTTAATTATTGCCATTATTAGTATTATTACTAAAATAACACTTCTAAGCCCTTGGATTAGGACTYCACTGTATGAACACAAAAGAAAAATACAAGTTCCAGCCCCATGACATTCAGGGCTTATCTGCTGCCATCACTTGGACAAACGATAAATGGCAGAGTAGCACAGCCTTCACAGCCACTGAAGCTGGATTGCACCTTTGGGTCCCACTGTGCCCACGCCTGCGAGATGTCTGGCTGCATGTGCTGGCATGTGCACATGCGGGCGATGTGCCTCCAGCCCCTGCAAGAAGAAAAAATGGTGATGGTGGCATGAGCTGATAGTGTTGCATCAGCAAATGAAAAAACACATGAAAAAGATGTCCTGAGAGGGGGGTAGGTGTGTTTAATTGAAAATAATAGTGATCAGTAATCGTAGCAATAATATTTTCTTCTCATAATTTTCTGAAATGTTCTCAACCATCAATGTGTTGGCAATACCTTACTTGGTGTTAGAATTAGAGTGTTATCAGTTTAAGTGCAACTTCAAAGGAACATGTTTTGTCAAGAATATGAGGCTGATAGAAATGTTCAGTGTTTTACAAGTCCTCCTCGGGGTCTTGGCAAGCAACCACAGGTCAGTTATGATATTATTACGGTCGTTATTATCACTAGTCATTATGTACTGCAGCAAAACATGTGGGTTTTTTTGGTCCAGCTTTTTTGATCAGTTATTTTATTTTATTTTATTTTATTTTATTTTATTTTATTTTATTTTATTTTATTTTATTTTATTTTATTTTATTTTATTTTATTTTATTTTATTTTCCCTGTAAAGAAGATGCAAGCTCTCTAAAGTGATTCCAACCTACCAACTCTGGGCTTGCTTTTAGATACGTTTTACAGATGCTTTAGAAACAGTGTCTGGACTACATGCTGAAAACCACTGGGGTAAAACCCAAGAGAAAGAAAAAAGAAAAAGTCACCCTGCCCATATGCAAATAATAATATCTTTTTGTTTTGCATTGTGCCTAGCACTGTGGAAACTAGTCCCAGTTTAGGGCTTTGAGGTATTATCACAAAAGGAAGAAATAGATAAACAAGCAAAAACAAGACAAGAAGAAAAAAGAAACAGATACAACAAGCAAATGGGGGGAGCACAAAATAACAGTAAGGTCATTAATTAATGAAAATCTGAATGACCAAGCTGTTCATCCTCTCTTCCAAACTATCAGACAACAACATTACCAGTTCTAGTTTGTATCTTTAGCATCCTGTTTAGGGTATAGCCAGGTCATCCTCCTTCATGTTGCAATTGACCACTGACTTTTATTTAAACACATACAGTACATAGAGAGTAAAGTATAAGGATACCTTTTTAATTCATGTGTAAACACAAATCAATCAGCCAGGCTAAATAATAAATAAATGTAGGCAAGACTGAACTAAGAAGACCTGAGGAGGGGGTCCAATGCCCAGCTTAACTGGGTGTGCAGCCTTGGCTGCTACCTGGCCAATGCCACTGCTGCGAATGGTCATGATGCAGTTCAGTCCCACTGATGCATTTGTAGCTGAGTCCTGTTTGAGTTCCTGACTCCTACATAAATCATAATGGATAGATTTGTGTGAGAGCTTTTTACACTTAGCTAAACAAGCAAATTGCCTGATTAATTGGAGCTGCGGGACGATTCCCTACCCTACAGCTAGAGGTGGTAGGAGTCTTTTCAGCCCCTTCAGCTGAATTCACCTTCATCAGGTGCTCAGTCTTGAGAATGGGAGCAAAGCAACTTACCTGGCAGTCCTCAGACAAAAGGTCTGGCAGGGAAAAACTGAGCTGGGCTTGTTTAATTTTGGAGTCTTTGAGAAGGGTGGGCTGTAAGGTATGGTAAGGGTCTAAGCTGGTTAGTGTGCTGATGCCTCTTGTTCTTCGTCATTTAGGGCTAGTGCTGTGTTAGGTTGTTATGTAAAGAAGGAGGAAAGAGAGGGCCTGTCTTTTCTGGAATGCAGTCAGTTACCCAAAATACGAAGGGTCCAGCTTACAGCAGCTGTGTCAGATGCTTTCAAAAATGCTTACAAGCTAGATTCTAAAAATGAGCTAGGGAAAGAACAGGGAAAGATACAAACTCCTAGATTTTAGGTGCCAGGCTTGTGGAGTGAAAGGCCAAGTATTTCAACTCTCACTACAGCATGTGGCATGAATTAGGTGTTTTGAAAGAGTAATCTGCAACTCTGTACTTAGTTCACCAGCAAAAGTAAGCAGTTGCCCTCAAAAGCTAGCAACATGGAGTGAAGAAAACCCACTATCTGATCCCAGTGAGGGGGCTCTTGAGCATGACATGAGCCGTGCTGGTCTGCCCCCAGGTTGTAGGGGGAAGCAAATACAACGAAGGCTGTGGGGCACTCTGACCTGCAAGGCAATGGGGCAATCCCTGCTCTAGAGCTAGCTTTTCCAGACGGTTGGAGGAAAGAGATTTTTTTGCACATTGCACACATGCATCCTTGTTATAATCTTGTGGCCTTGTTATAATCTTGTGGAAGGGAAATGTGGGTGGGACCCTGAGGACCAGCCACATAATGTGAGCTGTGCATATTGATCGAGAGAGCAGGTTTCTTCCCTATATTCACAGTGGCTGGTTTTAGCCTGAGCTGGGACTCAGAGACTGTGTATCTCTTTGGTTATGATTTATGACTTCAATCCAATTTATGGCCATTTACAAGAATGCTGAACTGGCTGTAAATCAGTAAAAGACCATAAAATACTCATGAGAACTGCGGAAATCCATCTGGATGAGCTTCCTTCCCTCCCAAGAGCAGGCAGCTGAGGGTAGGAAGATGTAGGCCTCCTGTCAAGCCTGCTAGCAGAGGCAAGAGAAGGACAGGGGTGAGACTAACCACTCCATTGGTCAAAGGGGCACAGGAAGCTTTCTTTCCAATAAGATAGGGGAGATGGAAAAACAGTTTCCTAAGGAACATAACAGTTGTAGCAGCAGCTTTGCACGGCTCTACTGGAACAGCCTTCACTTGAGAGCATGTCCTATGTGAAATCCACAGCTCCAGATTCCTGAGAGGAAGCAGTGAATGAAAAAAACTTTAGTGATGTGTGTTTCTCTTTCAGTATTTCATCCAGTCACTGATTTCTCTGGATTTCAGGGCAGTTTATGTGGGGCACACAGACCCTGGCTGTCTTTATTCTTGCTAGATATCCCAGTAACATATGTAGTATATTGGTTTGGCTATGAGAAGTTAGAAGCACAGGAGACTGTTCTAGGTTCCTCATGCCCAAACTTGATTTTCACGTTTTGGATAGCTATGGAGTTGCCCTAATCCTTTCAGGGCTGGAATTTTCACACACAGAGTCTTCTTTATTTCCGATTGTGAGTAACAGATTTTGATAGCTAGTTATGAGCAGGTGGAGTTAAATGAGCAGAGAGACTCCTGCAGAACYCTCCAAGCTGTGATGGATAGTGCTGATGTTCAGAGCACCAGTTGTTTGAAGTCTCATGGGCTTTGTAAGGGAGGCATTTACCTACTTATCTTGCCTAAAGGACTTAAGCAGGGAGATTGGTTCATGCTCAGAGGACTCCCTCTAAGCAAATGCCTAATTGTGTACCAATTTCAGCAGCAGGAGGTGATGCTGTATGCTACAGAGCAACTGGGAAGATCTGTGGGGGTTCAGATCCCCCATAGATGTATCCTCCATGAATGATATATAACCATTTATCGTATTTGAAACCCCCTAACGGGGTTCACATCCTCCTCCCACTGGAAGAATGCTATAATGACCGGGTAATATGTGACCTTGTGCATATATATTATATGAAGCAGTTTTGTTTACTGCATAAATGCATTCCAGTGCTGTCAAACTCTTAATTATGCATAAAGTAGAAATCAATAAGAGAGTTTACAAGTCTCTTTCCTCTTTACCCTACTGTAATTCCCTGCTTAGGTCACAGAGAACCTGCCAGACTAGAAGGAATGATAGGGGTCATCAGCCTCATTCTGCTCTTGCTCTCTACAGCATCAAAGGGGTCATATTTGTTAAGAAATAGCTGGATGCTCCAGAAGTGTGGCCTGAACCCTTGCTCTGCACTAGAAGCTGCAGAGCTCTTTGCAGTGCCCAGCCTGTGGCAACATTCAGCTGTGTAATACAAATTATCAAAAGCCAGGAGAAAGGAGATGAAAAGTACTTCTTGGACTTCTCTAAGTCATATAGAAAAGAGACCTGRTGTTAAATCCACTACCTCCTAAGTGGAGCGACCTAAATATCAGGTTTCGAGTGGAAGAGGAGGTATGAGGATGCTTTGCTTTTCTTTCCTTTTATTTATTTGTTTATTTATTTATTGGTGAGAAGAGAACTAAGTTCACTTGGATATCTATGTTGTGAGATTTAGATGGGATAGGAAACCTTAATTCTGGGGATGCAGTAGGGTTTAAACCTTCCTTCTTCAGGTTCTCCTCTTGAATGGGGAGTACAGCTCAGAATAGCCTTCATTCAAATGAGTTCCTGCATGGAAACCTCCTAGAAGCCTTGGCAAGTTGTCCCTGGAGGTAATTACGCTTGCTGTGAAGCACTGCTGATCTGAATTTGCTTAGCCACAGGTCTGTGGCTGTCTTGCCCAGTGCATGCTTGCCAAAGTCATGCAGCGTTTCACCTCTGGGCTGGTACCTCCAATCAGGCTGGCTCAGGAAGCTGCTCACTTCCACGATACTGCTGCAGTTTGCGAGGAGCAATGAACCCTGGCCAGAGCTGCGTATCTCTTTTCCTTTCTTGCATGCAATCCCTTGGAGAAAGATAAGTGATTGTGCTGTCTATGCACCGCCTGTGACCCTGTAGTGCCCTGAGAAAGAAATCCAGCCTCTGCACTACTTCAAATTCAAAACAACAGCAGAAAATAGCTTCCACTTTCGTCATTTCTGGGGGTTCAAGCTCATGGACAATGATAACAAGGAACTGGTACAGCTGAGTGGTTGAGGAAGCAAGCAAACCTGAAGAAAACTCCTCCTGTTCCCTTCTGGTCAGTGTGGGCTTAAAATGCAGTGCTGCCCAACCAGCTCCTTGAGCAGGGCTAAATGCAGCTGCGGAGAACCCTGTGGAGGAAAGGAGGCAAGAAGGCAACTTGCAGTGAATTGCTGGAAAGCTGGGAGGAACCTACATCTCTACTTTGAACACGTTGTCCTCTGCTTGGCTGGTGCAGCTCTGGGCTGGTGCTGGCAATTCTGCGTCTAGYTCCCAGGCAGCAGACACACGAGGATGGCTGGGAAAGGAATAGCAGGTTAGATCAGGCTTTCAGCCATGCAGCTTATCTTCTCCTTTGCATTTGACCGAGTCCCTGCTCACCAGGGAATGGGGTCACCGTGACGGAGATATGCCACCACTGCTGCTGCAGGAAGTCCTTAAAATGCCACCTGAACCCCATGTCCCATGTTTTCCCCAGTATATCATGTGCTTACCTGGGAAATAAGCAGTTGCCTATCTTCGCTCTTCTTTTTCTAAAAGGACTTCCCCCTCTGTTCCCTAGGGATAAACCAGCAGTGTCATTGTCCCATGACCAAAGCTTGCGAAGTTACTAGTTGCTCACTGTCAGACGTTTTCCCTTTTTACATCGAAGAAATCCAATAACCCTAGTCTTACAGATGCTAACCATGCGTACCCTTAATGCTCTATAGGGAGTTCAGCTTTGTATGTAGACACCTGAAAGCCAATGATTTCTATGGGTAACTGAGTCTATTGCTAAAGGTTTGGTTATAATTATAGGATTATATACTATGTAATTCTCTGGCAATGAAACATTCTGCCATGTCTCCCATAGGCTGATGTTTTAATTCAAAATTTAAAGAGTCCACAGCTGGTTTGTGCTTTTATTTATTTCAGACTGAGTCGTGTGAATAATGGATTTTTCAGTTTGATGGTTGGACAAAAAAATAAAGTGAATAAAAAACGCTGGAGTCTATTGACCAGAAGTATCTTTTTCTATCCCAGACTACAAAAGAAAGTTTACCTGTGGGGATGGTATTAACTCTTTTTTCTTCTTTGGCCTGGATGAATTTTAAAAGCTAGTAACATAATTTCAACCATTGGCAAAAATCTTTTAGACTTTTCTGAGATTTCTTCTCATTTTAACCCATAATTCAGAAATGTTTATTATATTTTACCCAAATTCACTCAGAGACTCACAAGCAGAATTTTTATGCTGCTCAAAAACATGATATGCATATTCTTCTTACAGGCTCTTTTGTGATGTGTCATTTCCAGTGAGGCTATAGGCTTGCGTGTTTATTTTTTCTCGGTGCCATGAGAACGGGTACTCTCAACCTGTAAGTGAAATAGAGTTCTGAACAACAAGGTWTGCAGCACTCGATTGCAGTTTTAAAGTCAAACATCCAAAATACCTTCACATACAGTGGGTTTCTACAAGCCAAATGTGGTGCACTTATATGTTGAATGCCTCCTTGCTTCAACTGCTTTACACAGATGTAACTGCTCTGAGCATAGTAAATAATTTGTTTTACAGGAAGGTGTAAACTCATATTCCTTCACCCAAAGCTGAGCTTGGCTGTGTGGGACCTGTTAAAACTAACTTTGGTAAGTGAATTCACCAAAGCTGGTTGTGATGCATGCRCAGGAAACAGATTTGTTGATTGTGAAGAGGCAATCCTGCCATCTGATAGTAGCTGGGCAGGTGGTGATTTGTGATTACTGTTCCTGAGTAGCTGAGAATTATGCACATCCTATTATGTTTGCTAACCCATCTGTCCTGCTTTCCCCAATGTACTTTTTATTTTATTCTTGTCTTTAGGGCCATTAGCTCTTTTTGTAAGAGGTTGTCATTTACTCTGCATTTGCACAGCTATTATTGAATTATGTCACCAGTGTTTCTTCTAGTGGTGATGTTATCTATGTCCTTCTTGGCCCTGACTGAGCATGTGAGCAAATGTTCAGTCTTTGGAAGAGATTATGTTGCTGTTGTTTTGGCTATACTCACTGAATAAAGTCAGAGTAGCTAAATAGTTTGCCAGATGAAGACAATTTAGGGGTCATAGTTACTCCTTGGGAGCCAGGCTTTGAGGCTGAGTGAAGATTTCAAAAGATGAGATGGTCTTACACACTGTGCGTGTGATTAGTATATAATGTGTGGGAGAAGAAATTTGTTTGGCATATGCTCAAGGTCCACCAATTTTTCTTGCACTGGGAGTCAGTCTTCAAAGTCCTGCATATTTACTACTTCTTGTGCACAAAGTGTCCAAACCATTAGTAGCCAGCTGGGAAGAGGTCCTGAGGTCAGGTTAGACCTGGCACACAGCAGCTCACAGTTGGTTTGTCTACGAACCTGGTACAGATGGTGGAAGCTGCTGTTGTGYGAGGTTTCCCCAGCCCACTGTCATTGCCAGTTGGCAAGTGGGGAGGGAAASGCCAAAAAAGGTGTAGCTTTTCTAAGTCTAAGATGTAACCCAACATCACCCATTCACGATGCTGAAATTGTGAAACACGATTCAAGACAGTGCAATCAGATCTTTGGAACTGGGATCAGCTCTCTTCTGTCCTGCTCCTTTGGCTTGATTTCCATGTTAGTTCTCATTTTTAACTTGCCTATGTTTTCTCTCCATGTTTGACCTTTCCTTCCCGGTCCCCTGGCCTTTTCTACTCTAAGCTGATAAGGAGCAGCTCAGTCGATATGCAGGAATCCCTGGACACAGCTCTTTTTTTTTTTTTTTTTTTTTTTTTTTTTTTTTTTTTTTTTTTTTTTTTTTTTTTTTTTTTTTTTTTTTTTTTTTTTCTTTGAGATTCAATACATCTACTTTCATGCTTCTGTGATTCAGTTTGTGGATGAGACAGTCAAGGAAATGCTGAATAAATCTCTCTTGACCTCTCTCTCTCGATCCTTTACTCCCATCGTTGCACTGCTCCCTCTTTCTTTCATACACCAGTTTTTGCACCCCTATCATTTTTGCTGAATGAGACTCTAGCTTAGGGCAATTAGAGATACCAAGAACAAAATTAGTGATAGTCACATTTGGTTGATTAGAAGCAGTTGAGGCTTCAGCCCTCCCATGCTTTCATTGCACACATCTTAGAAAGTTGTACTGTGACTTCACTTGAAACTGCATTGGTCCTGTGCTGTGCCAGTTCCTGAAGAGTAAGTTAATGTTCTCCATAAATACTATCCCTTTCAAGGCTTTCACCTTGATGACAGAAGGAAAAGTTTATCAGTAAGGAAAGGCTGCATGCTGTGAAAATGCATCTCCAACAGTTGGGGGGAAAAAAAARGRAARAAAAAAAAAGGAAATGGGAGTGAAACAAGTGCTGGGAGAAGGAAAGAAAATTATCAAAATGTCTCCCTCATGATGTTAAATTCAACCCTTAGAATCTAATTTATCACTTTCTCGTATGCCTCAAGGCTGAGTAAATACAGTTCTGTGGGCTGATATGTCCCTACTACTGTACATTAATTCAATGCAGAAGCAGCATTTTTTTTTTCCCAGTCCATTATCTAGCTGGGAAAACTACCATTTTGTTACTGATAGAGGTTTCCTAGCTGCTTAAATGCTATTTTATACTAGACTCATGTTTGCAGCATCTGACTATGTTAAAATAGCTGAACTCACAGGCTAACAGTACTTGTCATATCTGAGGGGAACACGTGTTGATTTCTGAGCAACTGCCTAGTAGTGTGATTTTTAGGAGGCAAGTCTCAGGGAGCACATATGCGCAAAGAACTGCCAAATGGATTTCAAACTTGTCTGGGAGAAGTCTGTTCAGCAGCCAGACAGGACTTGTACATTGCATCCAAACAAAAGTAAGCAAACATATTTCAGATTGTTAACAGAGCTCAAGAGATACCGGGTTGTTTCATSCAAGCACTGGGAAGATTTTGAATATCATAATCCAAATAGCCCTCCTCATTTAATGGAGCCACTGATGGTGAAGTCCACAAGACTAATGCAATATGATAGGGAACAGTGTTTGAGCTATTTAGGGGCTAAAAGCTTTTCTTATATTTCTGTGATTTCTCTGGTGGTCAGATGGGTTGGGAGGCATAAGAGGTCAAAGTGTAGTTGCTGAAGTGTTTGACTCAAGCTAATAAAAGTCTTTGGGGCTGCTCTTTGAAGACCATAGGATAAAAATTGTTCTTACCCACCACTAAGTGCTGATAGAAATATTCACAGCAGTTTCCAAGCTGCCATAGCAGGATCTTATTAATGTGTATTACAGTATAAAGTGATCTCTGATCTGTAGTCTCCATCCAAAACCAGTTGTTTTCATCTAACTCAGAAGATAAAGCCCAGTCCTTGGCTCATCTCTCTGTAACAACAACAAAATCTTACCCCAGTCTTGATTCTTTATTTGCCTAAACTACAAAGAATAATTCTGTGCAGCAAATGGGGGATCTCCAACGTATAGACCTCTTGCAATGCTTCGTGCTGTGTCAAAATATAAAAGAAGTATCCTATTAGCTCGCATCATGAATAGCATTTGGTTTGGTCTGGCTGCAGGATCTGCTTGTTCCTACAGGGAAAGTATCCTCAGTGTGGTTTGCTGAGCACTCCCAGCAGGACAGGGAGAGTATTGACCCTGAAAGAAACAGCATAATATCCAGCCTTGAGCTATGCTTAGCTGCTTAGGGAGGGCCCAGGAGAAATTCTCTGTTGCTTCCTACTGCTGAGAAGAAAGATTTATGGTGTTTTTATTTGACTATGCAAACGTGACCTGAGCTCCAGGGAAAGTCATATTCTATAAATCTAGAAAAAGATCAGTCAATGAAAAAAATGTTTATATGTCTCRAAGGGGAATCTTGCTATGTGCTGAAGTGTCAGTTACCTTGAGCTGAGGATCTTCTGATGCAAGTTAGAGCCAAGAAATGACTCATTCACTTTGGGATCCAAAACAGATCTTGAAGAATAATGGGCTATTCAATTTGATGTCTGGGCTGAAAAGTTAGGGGAAACAGTTGCATTTTGATTAAACCAGAACAGATTTATCTATCTATCTGTTTATCTATCTATCTATCTATGTATCTACCTACCTACCTACCTATCTATCTATTTATTTTGAACAGTATTGCCAAAATGAGGCCTCTATACCTTTCTGTTTTGGCATCATTTGTGTCAACTCAAAACACCTTTTCCCCCTATATGTCTACCCTTCTTTTCCCCTCCTCCCTCCAAAAAAAAAAAAAAAAAAAAAGCTCACCTGTCTTTTCAGGATAAATAAAAAGTAATAATAAAGTATTTTTGCTATATTGCCATCAGGCCTTTTTGTAGCAGAAGAACATAAGTACCATTGCTTAAAGGGAAGAAGGGCTTAAATAGCTACTGAGGACCCCGAAGATAATCTGTGTAGGCCAGGCTGGCTTTGAAATCAGATTCAAGCATTGCTATTCCTTTGCTAACAGAAAAATGAAAGACATCAGATAAGGTGATTTCATAGAAATGACCAGAAAATGAGGCCAGCCTTTCTAGTTGTCCTGTTTTTTGGAAGTAGGCCTTCAATATGGCCTCCTCCTATACCTAAAACAAAACAGCTGGTTATAAACACATTTATTTTGTGGCAAAGATATGACTTAGTGATCTCAGGTATCTGCCGACTGGGTTATGATCTTGGACATGTCCAAAACTTTGTCATGCCTAAAGCCTCATCTAAAATATTTGCATTAGTCTTTAAGYGCATTCCTGGACATGCTTCTGCTTGAAGCACAGCTGGGAGTCCAAGGCTCACTGATACTAGCCTAGATTTAAAACAAAAAATCAACACAAACACTAAACTCATCTGATGAGCTACTTTCATTCCATTGTTTAAGTCATTTGTCCTGCTGCTTATATATTTCTCCTGCAGCTGACAAACACTGGTCCTTACAAACTTTGATTATTTGCTGTTGTCTTCTTTAGTTTGCTACATTTAGTGTAAAGATGAGTTCATCACTGGAACAGGTGAAATTTAACTTTATTCATATTTGCAGGACAAAATCAATTGACATATAATTGAAATTTATATCATTTGAGATTATGTGAGCCTYATAAGAGAAGATAGAGCCGGGCTGGCAAGATGAGTGTCCTATGTCTGGCAGTAATGATGCCTCTCTTCAGCCCAATCTGTGATACTTTAATGCCAAATGAGTCCCAGAGGTGAAAGAAATGCAAAGAACCAACTGCAAGGTTTCATTGACAGTGATATACGGAAACTCTAAGTAAGTAAGTATAGGCTGACCAACCCACCTAGGGTGTTATAATTTTTTACAAGTATTTAAAGGATTGGACATATTAAAGAGACATCTAGACTTGCTTTAGGGTACAGAAGTAACAAAGGGATGTCAGTAAGGCTGGCTTAGGGATGTGGGAATAGGATAAATATACACTTAAGGAGGTAAAAGTAACAAGATTTGCATAGCATATTTTAAGGGCATAAAAGAAATAGGTTGAAATTAACCATATGAAAAATTCAGGTGATCACAAAAATTTCCCTGAACAAGCCCTGCAGGATGGTTTTCCAAAGGAAGAGATGATAATACCATCACTCAGGTCAGTTCTCTATGAGCTAGTTAAATCACTGGGGAATGTTCATCAAGCCCCTGTAGCATCTGGCATGCAGAGGAGGAARCAGAGGAAAAAATAATAGGCTTTGATTAGTTTCTCTGGTATATATTTTCTAGTTTATTTTCTGACCTTTAAGAGACTACTGCGTGTGTGTGATTTTTTTTTTTAACCACATATGGTATGTAGTTATGTGTAATGTTATGGGTGAGAAATCAAGCACGCAAAACCCTAGAAAGTAAAAAAGTAAAGGCTTCTCCTGCAACACTCGCTCAGCTGTGTTACAAAATACATCAAAGGCCTGTTGACAAATTGGAAAAGGTTCAGATAAGAGCCGACTGGAATGGTGCAAAGTTTGGAAATCTGCCTTAGAATGAAAGACCTGGGAAGCTCAATCTATTTCAAGACTGAGAAGAATCATAATCATAGGCTCTACTTACCTACTCAGGAAGGAGATTTCAGCAATTCTAGCAGAGAAAGGGATGACAGGATCCAATAGCTGCAAACTGAAGCTGTGCAAAAGAAAGCTGGGGGGTGGGAAGTAATGCATTTTTAATGGTGGGGATAATTTTCCATTGGAATGAAATAACTAGAAATGTGGTAGATTTCCCATATGTCAGATGTTCAAATCAAAGCTGGCCTGCTGTTGCAAGAGAGATGCTAGCTTAAGCACAGACACTGAGCTTCATACGAAAATCTGTAGCTGAAGTTCTATGGCCTGTGTTAGAAAATCAGGCAAAATCATAATATTCCCTTTGTATACATCTTATCCTATTCAAAATAGTTCTTCATACTGCCTTTATGGAATACTGCAGGCAGCTGTAGCATCGTGATGGATTTCATTTCATTTCAGACCTTGGTGGCCATTTTATTCTCAAAGGTGCTGACCTTTTACAAAGACACTGCACACAAGAAAGTGCTCTTCCCTAGGGCAGTATTTTCCACACATCATCACTTCTGGCAACTGAAATTAGTATTTTCTCACCCAAAGTGTCTGCTTGGTCCATGTCAAAGGTGGGACATTGTTATGGCTGGTGGCCAGTACTTGCAGGAATCCTGGTAATGTGCATTAGAACAAAAATGGCACTAAAGGTAGAGCCTAGACTTCAAAGGCTCACACTGGCATTGGGGAAAGAGCAGCAGAACAGCATACAGAAGTGTCATGGTACCTGGGAAGAGCTACAGTTTTTATAAAATAAGTCACTACATCACTAACAGCAGACTGGCTGCCAGAGAGGGTGGGCAGGAGACATGATAAGAAAATGGGATTTTGTTTCATGAAAGTAAGCATGAGCATGGCAGTGTTCCTGCCAAGGTGAATAAGGCTGGAAAAGATCAGAAGGTGACTTGAAGGAAGGATGTAGAATTTATAAAATAGTTTAGAAAGGAAATTAAAAACAAATATATGTAAAGAAAGGGAAGTCTAAGTGGATGAGTGGCAAAGAGTAGGAAGCTATAGAAGAGTGTTACTAGGGGATTCACATTTCTCTACACAAAGCTTGTCACTTAATTTAAAACAGACCATACAGCTTGTTGAATCCTTATGGATCCTATATGCTTCAGCGATCTCCTCTACCTTGGAAGGTACCTTTTTAGATGATAGAATACTTAGATAGAATACAGCTTATACTACGGCTCCAGAGGAGAGCAATGTTTTGCCAAATAGTCGTCTAGGATTAAGACTTGGCTTTCCTCTAGGTCTTTTTGCCCAAAGGATTCTTCTTTCCTCTTCAGGGTGCTTAGCTTCCTTTTCCAAGTTGCATCAAACTATGAAGCTGACCTCTTATACTAGAAGATAGAAAATTTGGAAAAGCAAATCAATTAGCAGAGAAAAAGTGAGAAATCTGGACAAATGACTGTCAACACAAGGGGAAGATCACTGGCAATTGGAAAGTAAGCACTTTCAGTGTGGGCTGTACCAGTGAAAAATAAGTTGGATGGGACACCTGGGCTTTGTAGCTTTTTCTAAGAACTAAATCCKCACTCTAAGGAGGAATGAGCTTCCCCTGTTACATGTATCTTCATTCTGTTTTGGAATAACAGATTAAAATAGCCACAGTCCTCACAGTAGGTAAAGCTCTATGGTTTGATTTGGAGTTAATTCTGAAAAGGCTTCGTAAAAACAACCTGCTCTGAGGCACCACAGTGGCTTATGGGAACTGTAGCTTGGGGCAACATTTTTTGCTTGTACTATTTGCTGATACCTACCCCATAATGACAAAGACTAGACATTGATGTTGCTGCTGGGCTGCAACCTGATCAGATCAGCTACCTTTATGTGTATGTTCTGGACCCATTTAAATGAGCTAGTGAACTGTAATGCCTTGGACCTATTATGCAATATTATGCAATTATGGTGGACAGGATGAGGAGCTTTCATTGCTTTGCACTTCTGTTTTTGAAAGCAGAATTCCTAATTCCCTAATAGAGCCCTGTACTGTCTGCCACCTCCATCCTTTTCTGCAGTGGTTTTACCCATTGACCTGCACATCCTCACAAGGATGTGATCTTTTATCTCAAGGCCACTTCTACTTTCCTTATGAGCTTTGTGAATATCCAAAGCAGAGGGACACAAAATGCCCAGCAGAAGCAGCTGAGCCTACAGGGGTAGCACAGCTCCTGCCACCCCTTAAAAAAGACATGAAAGATGAAAAGTAGGAGGGCCAGAGGATGAAGGGAAAGGCTCTTTCTTTTCCTAACACAGAAGAAGTGTTGTGTAGAAATAAGCTGCCAAGGCAAAAGCTGCTGCTCCTGAGTGATAAGCCACCCCTCTGGAGCTGGCTGAGAGGGGATCCCAGGGAACAAAGGCATTTCTGGCCAGTATGCTAGGAGCCTGGGTGATGAAACAGCTGGAAGAGCTAATAGCAAGCCTGCTTTGAATCACGGCGGGTCTCTATTCTCAAGCAGAGCTGGCAGGGCTGGAAGAAAGGGAAGCTGGTTTGCACAAGAGAAGCAGTGGCCTTGCACTGAAGTAGGGGAGCTCACATCAGGACTCATGTGGATAGAAGAGGGCTGGAAAGTGGCTGGGTAGGAGTTCAGGGGGTACAGGGAAGAGGTGTGCTACTGCCCAGGAAGACTCCAGCCAGGAAGATTCTTTGTTATACCGAGAGCGAGATTAAGACACAAACAAGGTCAAAAGCTGCCACTCCAGGAAAATCATTCAGCACTTACACAAACAAAATATTCATGTGTTGCACTAAGAAAGCAGCGATAGGAAAGTGAAGGAAAGATAGGAAAGAAGGAAATTAGCAAGTAGTCAGGATGGGATTGCAAGAGATAGCCAAGATCATGGATACAGCGGCATCCTGTTGGTCCACAGCCTTCATGCACGTAGCTGATGGGGGCCTCCAGACCCCTATGTATTATTTGATTGCCCAGTCTTTTATAGGGTATCCAGGAAGGTTGTTTCCTGGACAATGGCATTCCTGCATTCCTACCTTGACATGTTGGAGTGGTACTTGTCCTCCAATGCAGCACAGCTGTTCCTTGACTCTGGCTAAAACTGTTTTGAGGCCTTCTCTGTTCACAGCTGCTGAGCTCAGTTCTTGCAGTGAATTCAGCAGAAAGGTAAACAAGCTTTGGGACAGTCAGCTTGAGATATAGACCCTCCYAAGGTGACCTGCGGATCAAGAGCTGGACCAGATGCAACAGGGACTGCCTGTCAGGAGCTGAGATGAGGAAGTATTTGGCAGGATTAGGGAAAACTTTACTGCAAAYATAGTAAACAAAATAAAATGTTCTCTTGGCTAAGACTAATATCCTTAGTAAGCTTTGGAGTCTTATTTCCTGCTTCCCCGGTTACTCGTCAGTACCACCTCCACATGACTCTGCTTGGCTCAGACAGCTCCTTTTCTGGGTGGTGAGGAGCTTACGGAGGATCTCCATCTCTCCCTCTCTCTCCCCATCCTTGTGCTGCTGTCACCTTCCCCAGCTGGATCTCACTTGAGCACAGACACCAGACAGACCCTGCAAAGACTAATGCTGCTGACATACATATTGCTTCCCATCATGGGAGCACTTCATGCCACCTGCCTAGTGTGGAAGCAGCAATGGGAAGAGCTGAAATACTGAGGAATAGTAAGACAAGTTCTATGGAGCCTGACCAATGAGGATGAACACTCAGTTCTTACACTTCTGCTCCTTAGCCACTGCCTGCTGCAGTCTTTGGCTCAGGGATGCAGCCAGAGACAGATTGCTGCTGAGATGATGTGGGATATGATGCTAAGAACATGCTGTGTCATTAACCCCTTGTCAAGGGAGACTCATGCTCCTTAAGGTGTCTGCTCAAAAATTACTGTGGTTGGACCAAACCAGAAAGTCCCTTATTCATTCAAAATTATTGGGTCCTTAGAGTGAGGTTTTGCCTGAGTAACAACTGCAGGATTTTGCCCATTCATCAGCTAAAGTAATTCTACAAGATGACATCATTTTGAGTGCTTGGTCCGGGCTGGTATACATCCCCACCAGGGCTGCAATTTTAGCCCTCCTACAGGAGAGTCATATTGGAGGCTGGTAAACTTGTGARGGGAAGGTCTCTGTGGGAAAACAAAAAGCTGCAGAAAATAGTGGTATTTTCCCTTTCTTGTCAGTGATTAGGTAATCTTTGAGGCAGACAGGCAAATAGCATTTAAAACATAAATTTGAACTCTTTTTTTTCTCCTTTGCTTTGGACAGGAGTCCTTGCATTTACAGTATTAGGTTTTTTTTCTTTTTTTTTTTTTTTTTTTGAATCCAGTTAGGTTGGAAGGAATTTACAGCGCTTTCTTAGCTGGTGGATGAGTGGCTTAAGTCCCTGAGTCAGGCTGAGAATCATCAAAGGAAGTGAGACAGGGCTAGCTCTGTATCCTGCCTTGAACAGAGGGCAACACYGACTCTTTCAGCAGAAAGGGCAAAGTTCAGGAACATGGAATAATCTACCAAAGAGAAAGTTGCTACCTAACTAGTGCTAGTTTTGTCAAAGTAAAAATGCCATATTCTCTTTAACCTGAATGGGGGTGCTTTTACTAGTGGCATCTACTATCCAGGTAATTTACTGGGTCCTTGGCAGTGAGTTCCACATGTCATTCTTTGAGGAAGTTATATTTTTCATAGCAATTTGTGGAAAATGGAGGTTGTGATGCACTGYTCTGCTGTGATCATACTTCTTGGTGATTAGCTCTGGAAAGGCTGAGAGGTGGCTAATTATTCCTGTAGGCAGGTCTTGGGGTGGGTCAGTCCCTGGTAGGCAAATGCTAGTGCTGCTTCTTGCCACCATAGCCAACTGGCACGGTGTTTAGGGCAAGTGCAAAGGCTGGAGGCTTTCTACATCGACTGCAGTGAGAGCAGGCAACTGGGGAGGCCCGGTAAAGAGGGAACTTTCATATTATACTGATTTACTGCAAACTACCAGGATGCAACAGTAAACTCTTCCACTCTCTTCACATTACTCTTATTTATACTTAACATCCAATACTTTGGCTGTCATTCTTTAATCAAGATTTCTTTTAAACCTGTCTGAGTTGCTCGGGGAAAACCCTGGGTAAATATTGTTATTAGTTAAGTAATAAGACACAACAGGGTGTGAAATATTACCCTATAACTCATGCCTACTCTATAGCAGTGCACTGAATGGCACAAGGCCAAATGGCTTTGTGTGTTATTTTTTCAGTTAAATCAAATTAAAAAGACATGGGCAAAGTGTCTGTGGCTGTTAAAACATGGCTGTGGCGCTAAGGGAAGCAGGGAAGAAGTGTCATTTAATAAGGTACACTGTCAATTGCTCACTTTTTAATTTAGTGAATGGTGAAAAGTACTAAGTAGACAGCTCTCGAGATAGGTGTCCTTCACTTATCTAAAGGACACATTGGACAGAGGCAGTGACAGCAAGAGCTCTGCTGTTACGTGGCAGCAGGCGTGGAAGTTGCATCTCTGCTGGGTTAAAAGGCTGTTTGCAAGATCCCATTCAAACTTTGGTCGCCCAATTGGCACTGCCTTTAACAGAGGCGTAATAAGGACCATAAGTCACTTAATAAGGACATAAGTCACTTAATAAGGACTGCAAGTCTTCTTGGGGGCTCCTGCCAAACAGAAAAATGATTGAGGCTACCACTTATGTAAACCAGCATGGAGGCTTTTCCTGATGACTTCTGATCTGAACTGATTGCTGGGGTCCAAAGGCAGCCTCTGTGTCAGGGCAATGGTGCTCTCTCATTTGAGCTATGGTGTCAGGAAAAGGGACCTTTAGGAGTGACCATGAAAGCCATTGTTTCATGGCAAAAGGTTGGTAGCTACATTCTGCCTTTCAGAGCTTTTTGTGTCACATCCAAAGCTGCTCTCTCCCAACAGCTTTTCATATGATAGCATGCAAGTTTAGCTTGTGGGATGGGTGCTCTGGCCAGAAAAGACAGGTCTGTGCTTCAGCCAGGGAGGTGAACTGGACTCCCTGAGCTCCCCATTTAGGTTTTKGTCTAAAATGATCTTTTCCTGAAGAAATAAATTCTTGACCTCTAGATCTATTTAATTTGCTAGGGGCTAGACTCTTTGGCATGTGTTTCTAGGAAGGGGAAAGTGCTTTTAGATTGGCTAGATTRTATGTAAGCTTTTCAGGAAAAAAATCTTCCTTGTACTGAAAGGAAAATGTTAAATTTTGCTACAGCTTTTATTATTATTATTATTATTTGTTTGCTTTAAACAGACAGCTGCTGTCATGTCCCTTACCCAAGGCCCATTAGCTACCCAGCAGCTTCTGATTCAGAGAGTCAGGCTAGCAACGTGGAGAACCATATAAAAAGATGCTCATTAATCCTTATTTGCTTCCTCCCATAGGCACTTTCCTTACATGCCCAGCATTTTCTCGCATGCTGGACTCCCTATGCAACAGGAGGCTTTCATTTGCCTTAGTCTTTTAAGAGCCAAGCAGTTTATTTGTGGAGCCTGCTGCACTTATTCTCTGATGCAGGGAATGAAATTTAGTCTAGTAAGCCTGGAGAAAGGGGGATTCTTTGCTTTCCCTTTCCCCACAGAGAACAAGGCATCTCTGGACAAAAGATAGTGAAAGCTGGCAAACTGCTTTCTCACTGTGGTTTGAGCCTGGACAATTCCCAAGCGGCATTGCATCCTTTGTACGTGTTCACATGCGTGTGTTGGCTTGTAGTTAGCATGGAGATATATCAATATTCCTGATGACAATAAATACAGCTATTAGGAAGAATCCAGGGCTTATCTTAATTGGGTAACAGATGAGCAGGCGTATGGCGCTGTTGAATCCATCAGCATTAACTGGGCAGAGGTAAATTTGATCAATACTGACACTTGAGTGCATGGGTAGCCACTGGAAAATATTAATTTACAATCATGACCAGCACCTCTCATTAACCGGAAATGTGTTAACCCTAATTGGTTCAACAGKGCCGAGCTGTATTGCGCTGTCTTTCCTCTAGTGCCTGAGCCAGGGCTTTTGCTGATGGGGACATGACGGTTCTCGAAGCCTGTGCTCTGGGTGGCCCAGCTGGCCGCTATCCTGCAGCATCCCAAAGTCTGGGAAGGTGTTTGGTGCACACCCGCCTGGGTATACAGCCCATATGGCCGTGTAGACACCAAGATCTACACAAATGTCTGCTCGTACCTTCTGGCCAGCTTGAATAGGAGGTAGGCTGAGTAGGAGCGACACTGATTTATACCATCTGCGAGCCTGTGCTCAGATCCATAAGTGCTCATACGCTTTTGTATCTGGGTATGCGCACACTTGGGTGCTTGCAGGCAGATAGGGACTGAGTGCGCTCATCTTAGCATTAGGGTCCCCCATGATCTATCAGTGCATGTATACAACATGACTATTAATGGGCAAAATGTATATGCATGCATATGGAATATGGATTTATGAAGGTTGGGTGAATSATGTTTCTTGTGCTGTGATGCCAGCAGTGACAATTTGTTTTCTCTACCCCAACAAAATCCTCACAGCAATCCGTTCAAAGCAACCTTCTTGGTATATGCCATAAATATGCATAGTATATATACAAATATGAGCTGTGAGAGTTGAAATCATCTTGTAATTAAGGCGCAGGACTGACAGTGAGAAAAGCTGAATTTGCTGTTAGACCTTCTGTATTTGTGGAGATAATAGACTGCTATCCATGTCCACTGAGGATAGAATGAGAAGTAATGGGCTTAAATTGCAGCAAGAACATCTAGGTTAAACATTAGGAAAAACTTCCTAGCAGTAAGAATAGTTAAGCACTAGAATAGATTGCCTGTAAAGGGCACTGAATCTTTTCTTTGAAAGTTTATTTACAAAAAAAAAAAAGAAGAGAAACAGGTTGGATAAACATCTGTTAGGACTAGTTAGAGCCAGCAAAAGGCTTACATGCATTTTGGGATGCTTTCCAGCTTGGTTTCTCCTGTCTTCAGAAGCACAGATGTGCCTCTCTTTCTTCACCTGTATGTCATTGGGCATCAGTGTTGCTCATGCTTACTGTAATCTCATTTGCTGCAAACTGCATTATCTTGGCATTCAGCTGGTCTTAGTCGCTGCTCTTTCTTAATGTTCAAGCTTAAATAATGACTTTTCGTAGTCATTATCACTTGACTACCCTTCCTTGATATTTTGGGAGCTACAATGGGCAGAAGGAAACTCTTAGCCAAAAGAACTTCAAGGCCAAGAAAGTTTGTTTATTTTTCCTCTTTAAAACTTTCTTATACTTTCTTATACTTTATGGGATTTGCAACTGCTCAGCTGCTTCACCTTTATCTATTTGTTTTAGTAATGAAGGATGTCAAGAAGTTTTTATTAACAGTTCAATACAAATATAAAATTTCAATAGAACATAATGCTCAATTCTTGCTTTGCTGCCTGGACCAAAGTCTAGATTCTTTGCTTCTATTTTGATTCTATTGATTGCCCAGGCCCTCCATAATCCTTAGCAGTTTTGTTGATCTTACTGGACCACCCATCAGCCCACTGATGTCTTTTTGGCACTCAAATATCTATAGCATAACGAAATTATTTCCAAGGCATTTGCCCTTAAAGGAAAAGAAAAAATCACTTCCAAATGGTTCCACAGAATAGTAAGCAGTGTTTCTGTCCCTTGTGTGTATCGAAAACTTTACATCCTCTTCCTAATTTAAAGATCTGATTCTGTCTCCCCACACCACTGAAGAGGACAGGCTGTATCTTACAGGAACCATGAGGGGTGGCCTGGCACCCATGGAATCTGAAAGAGAGGAATAAATAGTCCAATAGCTGATCTTTTCTGTGTGTGGATAATAAGACAGTGAGGCTGTCTTAAGGACTTATTCTTTGGCTAAAAGATTAAGTGAAAAGAAACAACTGTTGGCTTATTTGAATGATTACATTGTAAATGAGAATGTATTATGGAGATTGAAAAACAAGGTCAGACTCCCATATGGGACTCCTATTGACCTGTACCCTGAGCACCTGGTATTTATAACCTTTATACAAATGCTATTTCTTCAAGTATCTTTCACAGAAACTTAATGAGTTTTTCTGTCAGAGACTTCTATTTTGTTGATACATGGGAATGAACTGGTTGATTTTAACAAAGTTTTGTCTCAAAAGAGCTTTTGGTTGTTGGATGATCCAAGGAAGTTGGATGATGAGCATAAATGCCCCAGTTTCGCCTCTTCTCCCTCAAACCATAGCTATCAGGTGGCTTTTCCCAGATGAGCATCTTTCTCAGTCTTGCCTGTGAAAGCTGTTCAACTTCATATCAGCTGTTTCCATAACTGCTGACTGGGGAGATGTTGGCTTTGTAGGCCTGCTGGAACACTCACCTGGGATGTGGGAGAAGTGATGTGTGAGAATAAAAAGAAAGACTTCCCCAGTCCAAGCAAATGACTATCAATCTGTTATGCTTGAATCATTATATCTTGTTTTTTTAAAATAACTTTGACAAATCTTGTTTTTTTTTTTTTTTCCCCTAGTGGGCAATGACTCATTGCTGATTGACTGACTCAGAAGCTATTCAGCCTCACATATGCTTGCTGGGGAGTTTATATGGAAATGCCTGCCCTTGCTGGCTCTTGTACCTTCACAAATGGAGAGTTCCCTAAAACACGTGACAGCTATAAGACTATCTATCTCAGCTTGGCTCCACCAGCAGCCCACTGGCCATGCCTGGGTATCCTGAGTTGTCCAAAGTGGACAGTAGACATGAGAGTAAAGATGTGGAGGTGTGGCCTGAGTGTGATGTGACCTATCTGTAGCTTCCTGGTATATATTAGCAAAATTGGATTCCCTCAGAGGAAAATAACCCAGGGCAGAGATCGTTCACACTCTGAGGGACATGCAGAGATGCTGCCGGTGTGGGGGGTACTGCATTATTTCCTTCCAGGATACTGATAGGGGGCACACTCTAAGTGACCCAAGGATGCTCTGAGGGAGGTTAGGCAAAGAATTTGACCTCAGAAGGCTTGTCTTGCCTCCAGCTGTGATATACAGAGTGTAGAATGAAATTTTTTTTGGCAATGTGAGAAAAAATATAGAAGTAGTACTTCCTGGCCAGCCCTAGCTTGCCATCTTTTTTCTTCTTCTTTTTTTTTTTTTTTTTTTTTTTTTCAGAGCAACACTGAGTTCAGAGAAAGAGATCACAGGGTATTGGTATCAGGGACAGTGAGAAGTAAAGAGATAAAATCTCATGCAAACAAGTGTTGGCAGTCAATGGAATTGTACTTCCTTTTCCGAGGACTGGATCTGGCACCATGTCTTACAAGCTTTAAGAGATTTATTACCTGTTTGACTTGATCTATGACATAAGATTTATGGCCTGGCTGAAAATGCCCAGAAATAGTACTTCTCTCACTTTGTACAAGAACTGAATCTACTCAGCAGAGAAGCAGCTGCCAAGTCAGGGGCACTCAAGCAACAGACATCATGAGCCTGGGAGCAAAACCACCTTTAAAATCACAGAATCACAGAATGGTTGTGGTTGGAAGGGRCCTCTAGAGATCATCTAGTCCAACCCTCTTGCTCAAGCAAGGACACCTACAGCACATTGCACAGGGTGGCATCCAGGCGGGTTTGGAAGATCTCCAGAGAAGGGGACTCCACAACCTCCCTGGGCAGCCTGTGGCAGGGCTCTGTCACCCTCATAACAAACAAGTTCTTCCATACATGGAGATRAAACTTCCTGTGTTTCAATTTGTACCCATAACCCCTTGTTCTGTTGCTGGCCAGTGCCGAGAAGAGTTTGGCCCCATCCTCCTTACATTCTCCCCTCAGGTATTTATATCCCATCATGCCTCAGTAATTGCAATGATATCATGGCCCTGCAATCGTACCATCCTTTGCTGGCTCTGGAGTTAGGCTGGTATGAGTGGCATGGTGTGCCATCCCCTACCTTACCAGCAGCTTCCCTCTGAAACTCCCCGCCCCCCAGTGAATCTAGTTTAAAGCACTTATCAATGAGCTTTGCTAGTTCATAACCAAGAACTTTATTCCCACTTTGGAAAAGATGAATTGCATCTGATGCCAGCATGCCTGGTGCCATGTAAGGCTTCCTATTGCTGAAAAACTCAAAGTTATAGCAATGTGTTGCCACATCCTCTCCTCCCACATGTAGGACCAGCAATGGATAATAGTTCATGGGTCAAACCAGGCTGGGAGGTTTCCTGGTGATGTCCTTAACCTGGACCCCAAGATGGCAGCAGACTTTCCTTACAGGAAGGTCCTTTTTATATATTGGACCCTCTGTTCCCTTTATTGTAGAATCTCCTATGACTATAACCCACTTTTTTTTTCTTCCCCCCCCCCCCCCCCGGTGGTCACAATGCGGGGGTGGGGTGACCTTTCTGACAGTATTAATATTTCTGGGGGAGAGGGACTTTTGCCTTCGCCATCCACTGACTGACCTTCATTCTCCAGGGCCTTGTATGTGATGCATAGGGGTACCTGGTAGGGTCCTGCCACCTCAAGCCTGGACTTATTTCCAGTCATTCTTATCCTGATTTCTCCTGCTTATGTCAGTGGGGGGACAGAATCTGCATTTTGTTGTTTTKGGGGACTTCCCAGTGCCTGTTTTTTGGAGACCAGAGCCTGGCACCACCAGTCTATCTCCCTCTCTGACTTCCAAATGTCCTCGATTTTCATCCTCCTCTCATAGTTTTGCTACCGTGCTGAGCGGATCCTCCACCTGTTCATATCTCACCCAAGAGCTATTGCTATCCCTGCAGCTGCCCGGAGGAAGCGTCAAGCTTGCACCCTGACACCGGCCCGGCTGCATGCTTTCCTGGTGGGTCAGTCTGGGTGCCGCTCTCCTTTTTAGCAAGTGCCCTCTGACGAGTAATTGCCATAGTGGTTATAGCCAGCAGCCGCTGCGTGTCCCACCTGCCCGGCCCACATGCCCCGTCTGCCCCAACTGCRACGCTCCTTATTGCTGCGCTCCTTGGGGCTGCTCTTGTAGGTGCGGGGCTTGGGCCGCCTGCCRTGCTGATGGTGCCCGCACTTCATCAGCCTGGGGCTGGAGTCCCTTGCTCTCCCTGCTCTGGTGCCTGCGCTTCGCTCCGCAGCCTTTGGCCGCCGATTGAGCTCCTCTCAGAAAGGTTCTCCCAGCGCGAGGCTCCACTCTGGAGCAGTTCCCTATGAGGACTGATCAAGAGCGAGACACAGGGTTCAAAACGAGGCCTTGTGTCCACCTTAGGGGCCTCTGGAGGAGCTCGGGAGTGAGGGCACTTCAGGCCGGTGCTATGAGTGTGCTCACTCCTGCCACTCACCCACAAGTGGGACCTGTTTCTGCAGAGGCTCAAAGCTCTAATTCACATTCTGCCTATGACTGCCATTGCTGTAGTTTTAAAGTGCTTTTATTATTGCTGGAGCCACAGAGGTACAGGTACTTCCTTGGTCGGCCCAGAAATCCATATACACAATAGCCTTCTCAAAAATCCTCAGAAGGCCCTCTCCCATGATACCATTCGTCTTTTCCTGGCAGAAATGGCCTTTATATGTAGATTTAATGCAATTATCCCTCATATTGCCTCTGGACTTAAGATGCCTCTACAAAACCACGTAGTCACTACTCTAGACCTGTGATCAGTTTTCCCTGCTGAGGAGAGAAGTCCTCTCTAAACCTAAGATTGGGAAAAATGGGACGTGGCTTTTTGTTTGTTTGCAGACTACCTTAGGCTACTATTTTGTTTGAAAAGGTGGTAGGAAGGGCAGGTAAAGGACAGTAGAACACTTTTYCAACTCATGAAAATGTTCAGGGGCTGGCTGATTTGGATTTCCTGAGTTTCTGTATACTAAGTCCAGCTCAGCTGACAGCTGCATTTCCACTCGCAATGCGGCTTAACTTAGTGGAATTTTATTTCCTGACTGCACAATAAATAGCACAAAGGTTGCCATGTCTGTTAAATCCTAGGAGGAAGTGAAGGGAGAGGATGGGACAGGGAGGAGAGAAAGAAACTCCCATGCACAGTTCATCTCCAGGGTGACAGAGAATAGGAAGAGGATCATAGAGGGCTTCAAAGGAATTTATTGCCTCTTCCTCGTTATGACTGATGTTTCCAGAATGCACAAGCAACAAGTGCAACTGATCCAGCTCTGCTGCTTCTCTTTTGTTGTTGTTTTGGTTGGCCTCACCACTTTTCTTTCATCTGCCTYTTGGGTGTTTTTTTCATTATATTATTTTTTGTCACTTTGGATTGCCAGAGACCCCATGAATGCTACAGAGGGTGACAGCTCCTCAGTAGCTCAGTAGAAGACACAAAAAAGTAGAAGCACAAAAAAAGAGGAAAGAAAAGCCCTCCAGGGTTGTAATTTCATTTTCTTTATTTTTCCTGGTTACAGGGGCAATATAAACAGGAGAAAAATGACAACAAACTGCTTCACTTCTAATGACATCAAACAGTTTGAATCTGACATTGATGGGTTACTTTAAAAAGCTACCATCAATTCTCTCAGTTCTTCCTTTGCCTCTGTCCTCCCCCTGGACTCAGAATGCAGGGTTGAAGAAAAGATACAGCAGGCAGCTATCACCCAGAAATGAAGCAGCAAGTTCAACTCCATCCAAAGTCCTGGGATATGGATGACAGTCACAAGAGGACTGTGAGGTGAGTTAAGACGTTCTTACTCGACTGAACAAATAGCATAGGCCCTCAGATTTTTTGCAGGATATACACTCTACATGACCTACAGCAAGTCTGTAAACTCACTGGAGAGGTTTCATGGTTACCAAGGATCCCTGAAGCGCTGTCTGCATTAAGGGAGTTTAATTGTATCAATACAGTGCACATTTTCATAATGCAGAATGGTCCTTGTTGCTCTTCAAAGAATGAACCTTGCATATAGACCCTTCTCAATGAAAGACAAATAAATAAAGTAAATGTGGAGTATACAGACATAGGGGCATTTTTTTGTTTTCTTTTGTTTTGTAGAGAAACCTTTGAAGACTTTGAAGAAACTAGAAAAAAATGATTTTGTTACTCTTTACTTCTAAAAAAGCATTTTCCAAATGACATATAATTTTCCCCAAAAGCATTTTTCTCTGACAAGTGATTTAGTCATGCTGAATTTCAGAAAGAAAAGATGTTTATTGGGAAAGTTAGACACAATTAAAAATTGAGATGTGAATGAAATTCACTGTTCTACTGTGTATTTTCTGACTCACTAGATGTGTAGGTATGYCACCTTATCAGCAGTGTACAGAAGATACTGCTTACCACTTTTGCAGAAATTATAAAGGAGGATTCAGAAATATGAAAGATTAGGACCTGAGAATGCTATTTTTGTAATTTTTAGCTTCACTTTTCCCCAGGCTTTTACTTTCAAAATGGGAGGTGCAGTTCAAGTGTGGACCTAGCAGGGTTCTGCTTTGTTTTATAATACTGTATGAGCATATAATACTCTCCTACTTTCCTTCCTTGCATCTTTTTACTCCACAAGCAGGATTCAGCTCCAGTCTGAATGTAGCTGATGCCTAGATGATCAGGCAAGGGTAGGCTTTAGTTAAGTGACTCCATTCTTGCTAATCATAGCCACCCAAATTACAACACACTTGCATTCAGACAGCATGAACCACCACTGAACGCTATGCTTCTAAATCCACTGACAAAGACATTTTCTGCTGATGTTTTCATGAAGAGCCTCTTTGACTCTTTCTGATGGCCAGTCATAGCAGTCAACTTGAAAACAACGCTTAAAAGTTCTTGAAAGATCTTTTTGTTGTAACAACCAAAGAACATTATATGGTAGACATTCCTTCAGAAGAATTAGCCTTTATTAATCCTACTTTCCTTCATTGATCCCTGACTTTGAGTACCTCTTGAAATGATGAAGCCTAGTCTGAGCTCAGTGATACCTCAGTAAACTTCCTTGCTGTTCACTTAGCCAGTCATTGATTGTCATTCATCTCATCTAAATGGCCCTCGTAATAATTCCAGCTTTTTAGGGAAGCTTTAATTTTCTTTTAAAAACAGCATACAGTGGCGACTTGCAATCACCTAATGTGGTTTGTAATGCAACTGCTTCACTGCTATTTTGCTCCCATTGTGCATACCCTTGTGATTCCTACCACTCACCCCTCGTCATTAYGTTTTTGTTTGTTTTTCTTTTTCTAATGTGGAATATTCTGAGCCAAGAAAGCAATGAAGGCTTTGCTGAGTGTTACTTACGGTCCAATTTTTGTCATGACAATGATAGTTTGTCATTCCACTCATGATAACATTACCACTGCCTCTCATGTTCTTAATGATCCCTCTGTTTCTTCAAGTTTGGTAGCTGATGCCAAAGGATAAGAGAAGATCTCTTTAGTGGAGGTATATAATTTAGTTCCTGGCTGGCTAGAGGCTATCTAATCTTTGCTTCCTTTCTCTGTGGCAACTTTGGAATTACGGTGACTGAGTGCCATCTTCCTATCTCTCTGATCTCAGTGTGTAGGATGGTACTGRAGACAATGAGCATCTGTAGTTTAGTTTATTGCCAGGTAAAGCAGACTCTATCCCAGATGCTACTTTTTGCAGGGTCAGCCAATGAGTAGTGTTGGCGATACGATGTTATCTTTGTGAGAGCCTGTGAAAGCAGATCACAGAATGGCATTAATCRGTTAGATTTTGCTGATAAAGTGATACCACAGTGCGGCCAATGGGAAGAAGAAGCACACCTATGGCTGGCCACTAATAATGTGGTTGAGATAGCAAAACCCATAGAGACAATTTGATGTTACATTATAGGTAATTGCATACATACAACCCCATGGAAAACTTTTCCAGTACCACACATAGTGAAAAATTTACAAGGTGTTAATCTGGCTACAAGCTATTTTCAGAACATTAAGCAAGGAGAACAGGCTGCTTAGTTGCCGTATCTCCCCTAGGAGATAGGGGAGAAACTATTCCATCCACGTTGTGCTTGCAGTCACTGTGACAGAGAGAAGCATGAACTGATCTGTGCCATGTCCCTGCATGGCGAGCAGGTAACTTTTTCCTGCATGCGTCTCATAAAGATAGCAGGGAAATGAGAGAGGCTGCGAGCAGCACAATTTTTCTGGCCACTGCAATAGCCCTGTGTGCAGTCACCTCACACGTACTCTGAGAACAGCCAAGCGTGGCCGCTCAAACTGGGTGTTCTAAATCATTCTAACCTTTTGCGATGTTTTAAGTTTGCTATTTAAATATATATATATATATACATATATATATATATATATATATATAACTATTTCACTTCTACTTCTGAATTTCTGCCGTAACACTCTGGTGCATACTTTGCAGAAGCAAGGAGTACACACACACACATACACATGCAYGCATAACAGGGTATTTTCTATAGAATGAAATGAAAAACATTCCCTGTATATTTTTCTGGAACAGGGACACAAAAATGCTAGTCTTCTGCCTTCAGTGTTCCCCACAATGAGGAATGCCCTCTACAGTGAGGAATGCCCTCTATTCTGCAATTAATCCTCATGATTCCAATGCTAGGTGTAGATATTTCCATTTATTTTTTCTTGGCTTGYGAAAATCCGGAATTAAATGTTCAAATGAGATCATCCATCTAGAAAAGCTCTCTGAGCCCTAGAGCCATACCTGCATTAAGTGCTCTCCATCTGACAGGTGGCATGCAAAAAACTCCTGTCTACTCCCTCTTGCACATACAACTATTTGTACTCTTCAGTGCATTTGCACACATTTACCTTGAGCATACTTGTGTGTATGAATATGAACCAGTATTTATCCTTGTTCCCCCCACACACACCAGACTTGCRCAGGCAGGTTTTCCTCCTGGCTTCTGAAATGGCACCAAAGCCGGTTTGTCTTCATCAGCTCTGGCAGGTAAATCATATTCACAGTAGTTCAGCTGCACTCATGGCTGACAACGTGGGACATTTTTCATAGTGGAAAGGCAGGAGGCCTCCTGCCTCTCTGTAAATTGAATGGTGTGTCTGTGTCAAATGATGGGACAAGCAAATAGATGCACTGATCTGGGGCACGTGCTGGATGTAGCTGCAGCTCAGGGTAACCCATGTGATGCCTGAGAGTCTGCAAAGCCCTTCTCCCTCATCTCTGCCTGTAGAGTGTGTGGCTGCAAGCCCATTTCTTAAAGATCTTTGTCCTGTGCAGGTGGAAGAGTGACTAAGGGGCTGAAAATCTCCATTAGGGGTGGATTCGGGGGCAGGCTCCATTTTCCTCAGTCTTCTACACTCCTCTAAGCCTTCTTGCTGTGCTCAATGAGAAAGCAGGGCTGCAGGGCTGCAGCTAGAGGGAGCACATGCTTCTTATCCACCACATTGTTTTTCCCAGATTTCTTACTTCTGGAATATGCAGCCAGGAAGCTATAGAGAAGTGATGGTGCTGCACTAGGAAGGCATGAGTGACTAGAGCTGGGGATGTGGGGTTTATGGGGTGCCTGCTGCTTCCTTAGGCACCTCCTCAGGTAAATCCACCCTAAATCCACTCCTGGCTTTGCAGACAGAGAAAAGTGGCCCGAGCAACAAAGGGAAGGAAAAGYTAAGGGCAGATTCAGTCGCATAATTTATATTTGGACTGGGACTTGAGTTACTCATTAATAAAAGATTTGAGATTATTGGGTCTCTGCTGCTTGTAGGAATAGTCCTTGAGAAACATGACAYTGCATCCCAGCACCCCGTGCATCCTTGCACTGAGCCCCTGGCTCATCTGGATGGACAGACAGCACTGAAACATCATTTCTTGTAGCTGACAGTTGGTGCCAGTGCTGGGAACCCAGCTGGTGCCTCTCTTGCATTCTCACTCAGGAATGCAGAAGCACCCAAAGTAGAGATCTTGAGACTAAATTCAGCTCCAGTGAAAATGCTCTAGTGAAAACACAGGAGCAGGACTGCTGCTGGCTGCAGCTGCATGAGGGACAGGAAAAAAAATCATCACAGCACGCAGTGGCATCATCCCTTCCCTCATCGGTGGTTTCCATTTTGTGGGGCCTACGTCCATTACGTGGAGCTTAAAAAAAGGGCCGTGTCCTCCAGCTTTTAATTTTAGCCTTGAGTATTTTGCTAGAAAATAGGTTTTAGAGGTCTCCGTGCTCCTGCTCCCCTGCGACATGGCTGCATTCCCTGTTCCATGTAGGAGAGAGCTGGCACATGCAGAAGGGGCTTGTGCAGGGCTGCTTGCAATGCAAGGGACACGGCTGCTCAAGCAAACACACTGGAGGAATATGATCGGCACGGGGATATAGCAAGTGCAAGAAAGACCTCATGGAGTGCTTTAATGAACGGTCATGACTACTGTGCCCTTATCGGGCATTTACGTCCTGGGAGAAGCATGTGGTGTGAAGTCCAATTTTAGATGTGATGGCAGAATCCAGATTRTCGCTGTTCCTGTTGGGGTGCTGTGCTGTCTAGGAGTTATTGCACTCCCTCTTTCATTATGGCGGGGAGAGGCAGAGGAGGCTCTGGGGCAGAGCCAGGCGGCCCTGCCACTGAGGGGCAGGGAGATGCAGAGACAGGCAGTCCCAAAGAGGGGCAGGGAAGCCCTGGCAGGGGACAAGGGCAAAGGGGGAGAAAGAAGAGTAGAGAAAAGGAGAGAGAGAGGGAGACTCCCCCTAACCCAAACTGGGAGCAGAGAATAGCGGAGCAATAGCAACCTGTCAAGAGAGTAACTAATAACAATTAATAATTTATTGTGCATCATATTRTGCTCTTTTCCTCCTGGTTTCCAGAAGCTCTTTACGGACTATATATAGCGACTGCATTACAGCGCGGTCTGCACTTTGCAGCAGCACGGGCTGGGAGCAGCCCCGCTGCAGAGGTACAGCGGAGCTCCAGTCCCCAAACAAGTACTGGCAAAGGAGCTGCACCCCTTCGATCCTGCCTGCTATTTCACTGTAAAAAACAAATCCTGCACTGGAACCATCATCGAAGAAGTGAGGAAAAGGCAGAGCGTTGTGCAGGTGTTATTTCTTCCTGCCTATTAAGCCAGGCTGTCCCAATGAATTAAATTGCGTAGACCTTGAGAAAAGAAGGACGGGGGTTGGAAAGAAACAAATGCATTTCAGAAAGCCTATGATAATGACTTAAAATTGCTTTTCGTCATAATTGCCATTTTAAGAGCTGACATATAGTGATAAGCCAAGTGCTAGGTGCTGATGGCTTACAGAACATGGTGACTTAAATAGAGTCTGTTCCAAACTATTTTGTGCCTATCCTTGGACCTGTTTATTTCAGGAAGGGGATGACACTGCTTATGAGGCAGAGGAATTAGTGGGAATAGCAAAGATGGGCACCAAAAAAAAAAAAAACCCAAAATCCAAGCCAACTAGTATACAGACCCAATGCTCTGCAATGCCCCTTTTCCTTGTCTCATCTGGATTTGCTCATATGAGCCCTTAGACGCTGCTCCTGGGTGGGAATAGGCAGGGCAGCATCTGCAAGGGAGAGCTCAGTACCATGGGGTAGGGAGCAAAGCAGAATACGCCTCTCCAGGACTGCAGGGTGTAGAACACTAGTAAACGTGCAATTAAAAGAGCTGAGCAAACAAGTGATAAATAATGTAATAAGAGGTAGTGTAATAAACTTCCTTAGGAAAGCTGGCCCTTAGGCCAAGTTCCCTGAACTCGAAAGGCAGAAATTGCACCTCATACCAGCAGCCAGGGCATAATGTCACTTTGCAGGAGCAATTAGGGAAGAAGTTGCTTACTCCATTGCTCTTAGATCATATGCAGCTAAGTTCAGGGGGTTGTGAGAAAACCCCAGTGGGCTGACTGAGGCTGCTGCCTGTAAGTGGGAGCTTACTTATGTAAATGTGTTTAAGAGGTACCTTTCAGTGAAACTGTTTGCTGCATTTCCTGCAAAAAGCTAATGGAAAGGCCTTCCTTGAGAGATGCTGCTGCTGGGGCTGCACTAGAGACTTCAGCTGTGGATGTCTGCAAGCCAGGTGACCAACTGCAGAGATTATCTGCTAAGGGAAGAGCCTGCTTTTCCTATCAACGGATATAAATGCTGAACTGCTAGGGGACCTCCTGTTTCCTGATGGTTTTATTAGTTGTTGATAGACATGTAGTGCTTTGAATACATTTTGAGTCATATTTCTTGTTAAAGGCTGTGCCAGTCCTGAGATCTTGGAATTTTCTTGCTYTCTTTTCCCTTCCTTACTCTCTTTGTGTTTGTAATTACAAAGTACTTCTGTTCATATGAAGGGCCCTGTTTTAATGCTAAGCCTTCCGTCACTACTAACTCTTCCAGCTTTTGCATTTTCTTCAGTGAGAGGTAYCTGGCCTCCTTCCTCTACCCTCTTCTTGTCTCAGTCTGGCTTTTGCACATCCGCTGGTTCATCATATCACTCCCAGGTTCTTCACCTCCATCATCCTGCYGCCGCTGGGCTTCTTGTCCATGCCCTAGTCTCGTCAGTGAGCAGGAMTAGATTTTGCTCTCTTCATTCCGTATGTTAGCCTCCTCCCCATATCCTGATTCTCTTGCTCATCTATTTCTATTTCTGTCCTCCTGACAATTTATTCATCTTTTGTTTTCCCATAGTCCAGCCTCCAGTCTCACATATTTCCCCCACACTAGCTCACAGTCACAATATCCCCCACACAGTGTACATCCAAAGTGAGTTTCTTCCTCCACAACAGAGCTCTGGCACCATTTTTTTTGTTTGTTTGTACTTTTGTGCCTTGAAAGCTTTTTTCTCACATCCATCCCTAGAAGGGCCCTTAGAAGCTATTCCTTGCATTTGCCACCTCCTTACCCAGTTTGTGTCTTGTTAGACCTCACTACTCTTGGCCCTGACTCAGTAGCTGATTATTCAGCGTATGAGAGACCCTGCTCTTCCCTTGGGGAACTAGATCTGGGTCTCTTGCAGGAGCCCAAGACAAACCATCATGTCCACAGTGAGTATTCTCGGTACAGGTGAAACCTTTGAAGAAGTATTGCTGCTACATCCAACATGACTCTCCCTGTCCAAGCTGTGGATTTTTATCTCAGAGGGTTCTGTCATGGCAAATTTATTCACATTTTTTTTGGCTGTATCAGTGGCACATTTTTAGCATAAACCCATTACCTTGCCAAATTTCATGTTGTTGCTTTTTGTTTGGGACCACTAGAGCTTTTCCAGAATTTACAGAAATACCTCAATTTTCCATAACTCTTGCAGCTGGAATTGAAGAGGGAGGAAGTACCCATATATTCCCTAGAGACATCCACTTGCACAATTCAAGTCCAGCAAAGTTCTAAGAAACTAGAAAAATGATATATCAGACGCRGTGTAATAGTAGGCAAAGCTACTGGCTGTCCTGTAAAAAAAAAATGATGTTGATGTTTACATTAGTGCTGGTATTTTTCTGAGAGGCTGTGGTGGAACTCCTGTCTCCTGTGAGCTTGTTGTCCTCCAAACAGCAGAAGTGTCCCATCCTTCCAGGCACAGGAAAGTGAATTACGAGCAGGGAGAGAGAAAATATAGGTTTTTGGGGGTGGGTCTGTGGAGAGTGCTGGGTGGGAGATGCTCATAGAGTTGAGTAGTGCTGCTCCAGCCTCATCTGTGCCTTGAGGCCCTCTCTTTCTTCCCATGTACCCACAGAGACTTCGCTCCTGTTGCTGGAGGTAAAGCAGCCAACGAGGGATGGGGAGGATGTAAAGCAGCCCGCGAGGATGGGACGGTGCCGCAGGCACTCGGGGTGGACCAGCCTCCTCTCCTTCATCTCCTCCTCCCAGTGCCCTGTGGGTCCCCTCCAGGGATGAGCTGCTTTTGCTGGCTCCTTTTAGAGCGCCCCAGGCTCAGCACTAGCCAAAGGCGCCTTGGAAGGTGGCGGAAAGGGAGGAGGGAAAGAGGGAAGGAGGGAGGCAAAGGGAGGGGGCAAAGAGAAAGGATCATTGCCTCTGATCTATTACGAAGTCTCTGGGGAGACAGCCTGTTAGGCTGGGAAGTGAATGATAGCCAGAGCAGATGAGGAATTGTTCTGTGTCCCTGATGTATTTTATCCTCGACAGGGATTTAGTTTCTTTAACTACCAAACTAACTATTTCTCATATATATATTATATAAGCTGTGAAAGATAAAGCACACACAGCATCAGTCATAGCTCTTGTCAGAATCTCTTTACCTCTTCCCTCCTCTTTATTTTTCCTTCCTTTATGTCTTCTGTGTCTTTTAAGACAAGAGTATTGTTATTTGAATTGCAGTAGAAGTTGACCAAGATGTAATTGAAAGGCGCATTCACTACGGCGTATTTTGAAGAAAAAAATGAAAGGGGAGGGGAAAAAGAAAAAAAAAAAGAAGAGCTACGATAGTGTTTTTGAAGCTGGATGCTGAAGAAAAAAAAAAAGAAGAGCATTGGTATACAATTTTTTTTCCTCCCCTTTCCTTTGGTTGAAAAACTTCTTTCCATCTGAACCAAGTTTGTCAGTGCTGCCTGCATACCCAGCACTGGGGAGGTACCATACCAACCTTTAGAAGTTAAAAGAACTGATGGTAATCTCTCAAGAAACCCTCAYTTTCTTAAGCAAAGAATTTATATATATGCTCAAGATCTATGCACCAGCACACCCCTGCACTGTAACAATATAACATCTGCACACACCTGTACCCACAAACAGGAAGACAAACAGCTGTTGTGCATCCAGCTGGACTCTTCACGTAGGACTGAGCAGACTTGTCAGAGAAAGGGAATTGTGGAGGAACGTGTATMGGTGTTCTTAAACATTTTGTTGGGCTCCACATACGCCCAAATCTGCTTTCCCCCTGCTGGCACCAGGCTGCCCCAGCTACCAGGGTGATTGCTGCAGGGTCTTAGRTCCCGCTTTAGCCTCAACTCTCCCGTGAGTTCCCGCGCAGCAGGGAATGCCCAGAGCTTGCTTTATTAATCCTACTGTCTTACTGACACACAGATTAAGGAATGAAAAAGAAAAAAAACAGTGAGATTCATGGATAACCTTGTAATCTCTAAGTGCATTTTCTGAACTAGTGTCTGCCTTAGTACATATATTGTTTTCTGTAATTCCTTGAACCAATAGAACAGTAATTGTAGATTGTTTAGGGTTCAATATGGCACTTCTAATATAGTGAGAAGGAACAGTACAGCCCCATATGAATCTGGATTCAGTCTCTGAGATGCTGAGCATCCAAAGTATCAGCAAGAGTGATATGTTCTAAGAATCGAGTCCTTGTACTTTTCCTTTCCTGATTTCACCTTAAATTAACCAAACACTTTTTTTCTGTGCTTCTTAACTCAGTCTTTTATTACATTTGATAAAGTGAAAGAATCTTCTTTTTTTCCTCCCCTTGTATCTTGCACAATGGAGAACATAATGCCTTTGCTTTGAAGTCTTTGCTGTTATCCTGCCTACAAAGCCAGGCCTCTCTTTTGGCTTCCAGTTTAATTAAATGCATCTACTTTGAACAAGGAGGCTGTCATGGAGATCCTGAAATGGCCTCTTCCCCTTATGATAGCGCACAGCCTTCAACCATTTTAGAACGAGCTTACCTTGTGGCCATGTGTGCTGGGTCTTGTAGAGGGCCTGGTCCTATTTGAAAATGGGGAACAGGGCGGAAAGATTGTAGCAGTTTTCTGTGTTAAGGTCCTCTGCGGTAAGTCTGAGTTGACTGCTAACATGGTACTGCAACTCTTTGCCTTTTGATTGTATTGGAAGAAGTGGCTGACCACACGTGAGCTTAGCTAAAGGTGCTTTTTGCAGTCAAACCTCATAAGCAATGATTGAGCGTAGTCAGGATTGCCTGGGCTAGGTGTGCTTTGAAGTGGTGTCAAGGGCTGTGGGATGGTAGGCAGTTTGGAAAGGTCTAAAGTCTTTTAAATGACAAATGCTGTAATGTTTTTTTCCTCATCCATTTATATTAGAGCAGCCATTTCAGTCTCTAATATTTCTCAGTGGAATATTTCACAGAATCACAGAACCACACAGAATCACAGAATGGTTGAGGTTGGAAGGGACCTCTAGAGATCACCTAGTCCAACCCCCCTGCTCCAGCAGGGACACCCAGAGCACRGGGCACGGGACGGCATCCAGGTGGGTTTAGAAGATCTCCAGAGAAGGAGACTCCACAGCCTCCCTGGGCAGCCTGTGCCAGGGCTCTGGCACCCTCACAGGAAAGAAGTTCCTCCTCACATGGAGATGGAGCTGCCTGTGTTTCAACTTATAACGATTGTCCCTTGTCCTGTCACTGGCCACCACTGAGAACAGCTTGTCTCCTTCCTCYCTACATTCCCCCTTCAGGTATTTACACACATTAATCAGATCTCCTCTCAGCCTTCTCTTCTCCAGAGAAAACAGGCCCAACTCATTCAGTCTCTCCTTGTTCGAGAGATGTTCCAGTCCCTTAATCATCTTGATTGCCCTCCACTGGACCCTCTCTAGAAGCTCCATGTCCCTCTTATACTGGGGAGCCCAGAACTGCACATAGTACTCCAGGTGAGCCATTTTACATGGCTRCTCATTGGTCAGTGTCCAGGTAGCATGAAGTAACATGTAAGTGTACTGGATTGTCAACAGGCTTTCGRTAAAAGCTACTTGGTGCCCAATTGTGCAAGAAATGTTCGTTTCACTTGAAAATACAGGGTTTGCCCCATTCTGKCTTGTCTTATGCACGAGGAAGAGCCAGGAAATCTCCCAAGTTCTGCCTGACAGCCTTTTGATGAACAATATCTACCTGCATGTAATATGTTGATAGAACTGCCTTGGAATGAATTTTAGCCCAAAGTTTATCTACCAGCACTGTGTACCCTTCTAAATAATTTATACTGACTACTGTGCCTTTGCTTTCACTTCCATGTACTTAGAAATGGGCCCAATTAGCCACATTCAGATTTGAACCTACAGTACTCAATATTAGGACACCAAAGATAGCTTCCAGACATTGATTTCATCCCAGYCACTTTAAGATGAGTGTCACCTAATCCCGCTTAAAGAGCTTGTTGCAACCTTAGGGAATTACTGCTTGGATCTATTGCATGAGATGACCCTCATCAATGCTCAGTCTCTAAGAGGAAGGGCTTTAACATAACAAAGACCACTATTTTTGCCCTGTGAAACATGGCAAAATTAAAAGCAACTCTTTACAGCTTACTGTTGCTAATTGCACAGATGCCAAGCCTGGCATAGGCTTTGTTAGGATGCCAAGACTGGCATAAACTGAATAGTCTTAGGCCTCTTATGTAGGGTAAACTCCCTCATATATGTCATGGCAGGCAGGATAACCAGTCATCAGTACCATAAGAGCCTACAAGTCTGATGTTATACACAGAGTGCTGACAAGGACCTTCTTTCTGCAAGCCTCTCTGTTGCCATGCAGTATCTTGCTTTGGAAATAGGAGGAGCGAGTGGAAATGAGTCCATCCTGCATTATCCATTATAAGCATAAAGTGTTTTGCATAAAGGTCTTGCTTTGTTATGCCAAGTTCAGTGCTTCCCAGKCAGCGGGGCCAGAGTGAGTTTCATCGTGTGCAAAGTCTTTGACTCTTCAACAACAGGCAATTACTTGCCATCAGTCATTAAAAATAGGTTAATCGGTCTCACGTGTGTTGACATCACAGGTCATTYCTGCTGATAATTTTCATTTAAAAAGCAGTGGAGTATCTGCCACTGCTAATACAGAAGACTTTGCTATGTATAATTTCTAAATATTGGAGTTGGCAAATACTTTGCATCTTTTTTGAGTGCTTGGCTTCTTCAGCTTAGGACATACCCTCAAATGTGCCCAGTCAGCATCAAGTAGATTCTATTTAGGGCTAAAGCTTGAATATGGATCAGCATCTTTCAAAGAAGTACCTGCTTATTTTGAAGCTTAGCTGGATGCCAAGTTCTTCAGAAAACCTAGCTCACTGTGCCCTTGACTTTGCCTCAATCTAAGTGGATATGATGCCAAAGGAGGAGTGTTCCTCCATGTTACACGCCATTCCAATTGCCAGATGCCCTAGGAACATCATGCTTGCTTTTACAGTGCCCTAGAGCTGGTTTTTATTTGTTAGTTTGTTCGTTTTTACTGTACACATTATTGAAAATGKGGCTGGTTTATTCACATTTGTTTTGGAAATACTGAATAAAGCCTTTTGTAGTGTGGGGACTCGAGGAACTTCTGGACTTGTCACTCTGTTAGTCAAGCCTTACAGTGCATTTTCACTGTAGTGAAATATAGTGCAGAATTCATGGCACTTGCCACAATTTAAAATCTATATAGCAAAAAGTTACTGCTGCAAGAGATATACCCAAGATGATGAACTCTTCAGTTCCTTTCCAGCCCTGTTTGCCATGATTTTTCTRTGAGTCCAGCCCTAGGAAACTCGCCAAGTGCTCACTGGACAGCTAGTGATCCATTGTATAAATGTGTTTTTGATGTCTTCCATGCTTCCAGACCCTTACTGTGATTTATCTAGCTGTTCTCTGACAGCTCTTCTCCCTTTGACCTCTGTGGACATGCTCATGCCATGACCTTTCTCTACTGCTGATGCCAACTGGCATGGACTAGCCCATATCCATAGTATTAACCTGTAGAATAGGGAGCTGCATCTGCACTGCCAGCTGGGAATGGTCCCAGGGCCTTGTGGGTTTCCATTCTGTGCTCCCAAATTGTTTCGGAGAGTGCTAGGCAGTGCTAGGTCCAAGCCATGCCAGAAACTGCTCCAACAATTGAACAAAGCAGGTGATCAAGTTCCAGAGCCTGGGAATGTTTCCTGACACTGTTGTTTATTCGAATAGATGAAGCCATGGTGTTTGTTCACCTTTCGATGTTGCCCTTGTGGTTATAGGAACCCTCCAAGCAGAATGAGCTCTCTCTCATAATTATTTCCTTTATCACACACAAAGTGTGGTCAGTGCTTAATGTGTTACATTCAGACTTGCATTTAGCTCCTTAACATCTTTAGTTGCTATTTTCATTGGCACAGCAATACTAGCTCCTTTTTGAAAGGTCAGGGCTTTTTCAGAAACAGTATTGTTCGGATGCTTTCATTATATAACCAATACACCAGCCGGTCCTTTTAATGAATACTTAGATTTACTCAAAGATCATAAACCTTGGTGAGCATCTTCAGTTTGGGTACATAATGACCAGTGTATTCACTGGGATTTTGATCACAGTTATTAAATCAAAATCTCTCCATGCTAATGAAGAGCTGAGGACTGAGAAAGGTTCCTATAGCATCACCACGCAATGCAGTCATGTGCCTTTCACTTGTAATATAATCTGCAATATAACAGAGTTTGTTCTAGTGCAATAACTTTTCCCTCTGCTCTACATTTTCATTACCTTCTGTCATGTGGCCCACTGTTGCCATGATGGTAGMAACTGGAAAGAGACTATTAATGACAAACAAAGGAGGAGAAAAAAATTACTTTTTCTCCTTCAGTTTTGTATAATAGCTTTGTAAAACAGATTTTATCGAAGCCTGACTCAAGATGTTAAGGAAGAAAAAAATATCCATATCCACAGTAGGGTCTGCACTTGGAAAATCAACTCTATTTATTCATAAACTTTCCCATAATTYCCCTTTTAGGAGTGCTATATTTTCCAACCTGTAGTATGTGAATACAAGTGAATCCAAGTAAAAGTAATTAAGGAAAGCTTATTTTGGAAAGCCTAGACTCCCCGTACAGGGGTCTGCCTCTCCACAGGGAAATTTTTAGGAAGGTTTTTGATGCCACAAATCTGAAAAGGTTGAAAACCACTGGAATAGCAATTACCAAGTAGACAAGCCCCGTAGGCCCAATGAATATTCCTCAGATTTCATCTTCCTGGGTTTGGAGCTAGAATTTAGATTTAGGCCCATCACAGTTTATAACAGTATTGGCCCAATTATTCTAATGAAGAGCTTTATTATTTGTTTTACTGTTGAATCAAGGAATCAGAAGCTGGGCTCCTTTTTGTAATGGGGAAAAACAGCTTGAAGGGTTTTTTTCTGATGGGATTTTGTAACTATCATAGCGATGAATGGTCAAGTGCTATAGAACATTACAGTGATCATACGCCGTTTCCAAGGAAACTCGGGATGCAGTTTCTAGAAGCTCTTTTGGGGTGAATAATGACCACCTGTCTCTGTCAGAGGGGAAGTCCTGGGACAGCCTTGAGTCAGCTGAAGAACTGAATTCATCACCTCAAAGCAGGAAAGTAGCATTAAATACTGAGAGAGAAATGCCCTATATTTGGTATATTTGGCCTAGCTGTGAGAAGGAAACAGATCTTTGTGGTTCAAGCTAACCATGGTTAAACTGCTGCCCCTTGAGTTGCAGGGAACATCAGACCCGGATGAGTCACTGTAGAAGAGGAGGAGGAAATTGCTGCTGTGGACACGAGTGCAGTCACTGACCCTGCTCTGGAAAGCAGGGTGGACGGTCTCTGGGGAGGGTAGCCTAAAACCTGCCCGTGGACCCTGGCCAAGGCGGGAAAAAGCAGATTTAGCTTTATGTTTGAGTGTGTGGGCTACTGAAAGACAACCCCAGGAGTGCCTTATATATGGAACAAGTTAGCGTTGCAGAAGGAAAGGCTGGGAAGAAGTGAGTCAGGATGACTGTTGCTGCTGACTRTTTTTTATTTGAATAATACAAACGCACAAAACTACTGTTCTAAGCAAAAACGTAGCATTTTCTCAATTCCTTCCCCTTCCCTCTCAAAATTAATGGCTTCACCAGTAGCTTCTTCCAGAAATCTTTTAATCTGTCCTACAACGTATTGGAATAGTTACCGCAGTACAACTTCCCTGAGCGTAGACGCAGCAAAATCTGTAGAAAGGTACTTTATTTTGTATAGGAGTAAGGAATAAACTATAGTAGTAGAAGATATGTTTAAACCAGCATTAGCATCTCAATAGCAGCACAGACATGATCCATGCACATTTTTCTGTAAATATAACTGCTTTAGAGGATAATTGCCTTGAAGGTCARAGATACTGGTAGGTTTTTTAACTCACTGTTTCAGTCCAGAAGCCATCTTATAAAGTGCTCTAATACTAGTCCCAGAGCTCGGGGTGACCTGCCATCTCTGGTCGTCATTGTTGGAAAATAACAATGAAAAGCAGGAGACGAGTGTGGAATTTTGAAACTTCAAAAGTCAAATTGATTCAGAATATGCAGGAAGGATCTGTTTCTCCCTTCCTATCCTACAAAAAAAAAAAAA
>NW_020455524.1:525711-694532 GCF_003342845.1 Nothoprocta perdicaria | reverse complement strand
AAAAAAAAAAAAAAAAAGAAGTGTTTTTTGAGAAAGTTGCCATATTCTCCTTGTACGGTTTCTGGGTAGATTTAAGGCCCAGCTGTTGCTGAAATATTTTAGTGCTGCAGCACAGAGGCCCCTCTAGATCCCATTAACAAGAGCTCTATCGGGAAGCTTGAGTCATGTGCTCTTTAGCTGGTGGGGAGCTGCTTTCTGGTCTTTGCTGCAGTAATGCTAGAGTGAAAAAAAAAAAAAAAAAAAACAGCCGAGGATCCCAGAGTATCCCCAGGCTGCAAACACAGGTCACAGGTGACAGGAGCACGCTTTGTGCATGCCCTTCCCAATGAGGGAGCACAAAATCCATCTACTTGGAGCCTCTGTCAGGCAATTTGGGGCATATTGCTGCCCCACTGCTTACCCCACTGGTTTACATTTTATCTCAGGTTAATTTTGCCCCTCCTTGTTGTGCACCTCAATGCTTGTGTTTTGTTTCTTCAGACCTGTTTCAATGAGTGTGTTTTCTCACTTTGCATCCTTGGAAAAGGCCCAACAATCACCCTAAATGGTCTCTCCCTCTAAAAGGGACTTACTGCCAAAAAACACTCCTTGAACTTTAAAATAGGAAAAAAAAAAAAAAAAGAAAGAAAAGTAAAAACCCCTAACACTAAACACTAGGGTGAGGGCTTGTAGTCAGGGCTCATACTCCAAGTGGTTGTCAGCTCCTTGCCTTCTGCTTCATCTTTTCTCTAAACATTTATAGCCCCTAATCGTCTGTAAAACATCGCATACCCCTATGGTGCTATATAAATGAAATAACAATGACACTCTTGAATTAATTGGGTGCYTTTGCATACAGTAGTCTTATAATATCCTCTTCCTCATATAAGATCCTCTCAGCTGAAGCTGAGAACCACTTCCCACAGATAATTCAGTATTAGTTTAAGGGTGCATATAAGGAATCTCCTTTTTCTACCTTCTGTGTCCTTTTTGGGGGGGATGTTATTTAGTTAATTAAAGGTGTATGTTAGGCCCTTACTTTCTCTTCTTGCCTATTATTCTTCGCTGCTGTTGACTCCTTGCTTTTTACCTTACAAAATTCCAAATCAACATGAAGATTTACAATCTCCATAAAGCTCACTTTTCTTCTTCTTTCTCTCTCTCTCTTTCTTCTTTTTCCTGGGAAGAGAACAAATGTCAGCCAAAGATCTGATGTATTTACTTTTGCTCTCAAGGGACTGCAGTGCAGCACACCTCTGTATTGACTACGGAGTAAGACAGATGCTCATCTGTTCGTTACTACTSTTTACCACAGTTGAAGCAAAAGACATACAGGCTTACCAAGTGAGTTGCAAAGTACTGAGCTGTGGTGGATCCCCTCCCCTCATGCCCCGAAATCTTCCTCTATAGGGCAGCCTGTGTGATATGGAGGACTCTCTTGCCCAGGGCAGTGGCAGCATACTGTGGTGTAGTCAGATGTCCATCAGAAGGAACTTGATGCTGAAAGCCCTGGAGAAGAGGCAGGGTATTCCAAGAACCAGTTCAAACCCTTCATCTAACCAGCCCTGCAGGGACTCTGAGGCCATTAAAGTACATGGAGCAGAGTTAGATGAATGAAGTTGGTGCAATTCAGCCAGCATTCCCTTCTTATTTTCTTTCCCCGKCAGAGATTGAGCTTGCCCAGGCGCAAGCTCAACAGCGATGAGCTATCTCAGTTATAGGTGGATGCAGCCAGCAAATGCTCCAAGAAATCACTTTGCATCTTTCTAGGCAGAACTTAGGGTTTCCTCCATCTAGAAGTGAAGATCTCAAATTAGCATGACAGGTATATTAAATTAATTAAAGGTGTATATTGGGCCCTTACTTTCTCTTCTTGCCTATTATTCCTTGCTTCCCACCTGTAGATAAGAAAGCATGTGGCAAAGAGGACTACTATTTTAAAATGGGGAAACTGAGGCACATAATTTTTCAACAGTTTTCCCTAAGGCTTTCCACTTCCATATGAACAAAAAGCCCTAAAGGAGATCCTTAAGCCATGCTTCTGTCAGAATGGTCCTATTTGTTCTCCAGGCAGTGTCTTGGATGAGCTAAAGTACAAAGAATAGCATCCACACTACAGTTTTTCTCAGTAACAGCAAAACCAACATGCTCTGTCTGCTGACAAGGCCAGCAGATGTTTCCATGGTAGGTTATCTCACAGGGAGGACTGTCCAGCGGCAAGTGCAACTTCCCTTGTAATTTACTGCAGTAAATTACATCTGCTGTGGAAATCCTTTGTGATCCTAGAACTTTGGGAATGTACATTTCAAATCTTCTCTGTCACAAGCTTCACATCTCAGTTTAGACATTAARAAAATTTGGATCGAGCTTTATTTCCTTATCAGTAAAATGGGGGAAATAAAGCACCGTGTTGAGGGTATCTTGGCAAAACATTTTGATGCTCATGGAAAGTAAGGAATTGGAAACTACTTAAGTATGGATTTAATCTGTACAACTTTTCCTTCTTGGTTCAGTACAGAATCTCTTGTTTCAATAGGTGCTAGAGAAGGGTCATGGCTTGCAAGTATCTTGTAAAACAGACTGCTGCTTTGTGGCCCCAGTGGAGTCCCGGGAAATGAGAAGCTAAACAATATCTGAGAGTATGTATGTGGCTTTACCTCCAAGAGAGCTCCACCTAAGAAACAAATAAAGTAAAACGTGGCATATTTGGGGACTGGTTGGGAAGCAAGTTTCTGGTATTCCTTCTAACCTCAGAATGCAAGAAGTTTAAAAGAACATCCTTAAATGTAAGCAGCAGAGATTTACTACTAAAGGCAGAAGGTCTCTGTGATTGTCTTGAAACTGTCAATGCTTGAAGTCGTAAGAAGGTCATAGCAGAGATGTTCATAGTAAGCCGCTAAATTTATTCAATACTCTTAGGCTATGTTTAGATAGACTGAAGCTACCCTCAAGGTCAGACTTGTCTACAGTGCAGACTGTATGCTTATAAATGCAAGCTGGGGTGTTGACCAGGCACCTTCTCCGGAGTTCCCAGCACACTGCCTGCCTGAACACGCTTGGTCAGTTACTGGGTCAACTAGCACGTTTATGCAGCATCCAGGTGCCAGGTGAATGGCAGTCTGAGACCAGATGCAAATGTGGTCCCTGGACTTTGGTCCCAAGGCCAGTTTTATAATGATGCAGGCATAGTTTTAATTGACTTGTGAGCCTTTCCTGCCCCTAGAATGCTAGTTTTCCACTTGTAATAGTAGCATTGCGCTGGTCTCTGCTTCAGCATCAATTGAGTTTAGCTTGAATTAAAAAAGGAAGAGAAACTACAGGAACTGATTTAGAGACTTTTTTTTTTCTTCTTCTTCCTAAATACTCTTGTGTTGCCAAACAGAGCTTGTCTGAAACAGGAAGTTTCATCTTTCATAGACAGCTCCTGAATAAAGTTATGCAGTCACTGTTAAGYCTGCAAATTAAGCTATATGTTGTTTTTCACAGAGAAGACCCAGGCTAGGAGTATTATCAGTGTATCAGTGTAACAGAGATTCTTTAAGTGGGGCTGCTAAGCACAAATTAACCCTGTAAGATTTCCGTGGCTCAGGATCCCAGATGATGCATGTAGACTTTGAAGCCCAAGATCAGTGTMTGTGGGGATGCTAATGTCCATCTTATGGCATCTTTGTTACACTACAAGGTACAGGTGAAAGGAACCTGATCCTCAGTCCCTGGAGAAGAGATTCAGTGGACGTGGTAAACCTTTCCTCTGTCCCCTTCCCTGAGCATCCTGGTTTGTTTCTGTGTCCACAGGTATCTCAGCAAATCCACTCACTACATCCACCCCTTATTCTGCTGCTTTCTCCTTTGTATTTTGCAGGTCTATTGTACCCTTGTAGTCATCCTTGTAGTCTCTATATTGAGCCTTACTCTAGCTCTCTAAAGTGGTGCTTAAAGTTCACTCTGAACTTAGGGAGGACTCCCCAGTTTCCTTTTCTATGGTTTCTCTCTAGGTATCATAAGTTGAAATCTCCCTTATCTCTCTAGTGACCTCAACAGTGCTTTAAATCTGGGATTTCCCCATGTAGCCTTTTCTACCTCAGCTGACTGTGCAGATCTGCTGGTCCCACAGCTCCCCTGAAGCTGGTTGATGCGCACAGTTGCATCACTGTCATGCTGGAGGCTCTGACCATTTGCATTCCCAGGACACCACATCTCCTGTGATGGTTGGTCTCATTTGCTTTGGGTGACAGAGAGCTCCCAGCTAATTGGTGMCCCTTTCCTTATCTGAACTGAGTGGCAAGGACAGGATTCAGCTCGTTCAGAAATGCCATCAGGAGCAAGCCTGTGACCTTCTACCCCAGTGAGCAGTGAGCTTACACCATTGGATGTGTTGATTAATTGGGGATGGTATAAGTCGCATGTAGAACATTTATCACAGTCATCATTAAGCATCATAAGGGACCTATAAGAGGTCTKGTTAAGAGGGATGGCTCCCATTTTTCTTCAGCTTTCCTCATGCCTTAGTACCAGGAAGGACCCATGGATGGATTAACCTTTTATTTACTCAGGTTGAATGAAACTTGAATTAAACCTCAGGTTGACAAAAACCAAGATCCAGGTACAGAGAAATAAAGCCTGAGGTTGTTGCCAGAGCCAGCAGCAAGACCCCTGTCATCTGAGTCCCAGTAGCTGCTGCCCCCGTGTTCCACACACAMATCTCTCCAGGCTGCATGCCAGCGAGGGCACTGCTGATATTTCTCTGCTCATCAGGCAAACCCTCAAAAGATGCACAGAAAGGAGGAGAAAGACCCTGTGCCAGAGACCCAACAATCAAATGAACAATACAAGGACATCTGTGCATCTATTTTGTTGTTCTTGATTTCTAGACGTTGCCACTTGTGTATTATTGGCCTGGGCTTTGGGCCATCGAATAATATGTTGCTGAGAAGAGAGAAGCACTGAGAGAAACACATACAGCACCCCAGCAAGCTTTCCTTCAACTCCCTGTGTAATTTGCTGCTCTAGGAATCATGATTTTCCAGCGTCTTAAAAGCTGCAGCCTCTGAGCAGGAGGAAATGGAAACACTGCTGAAGGTCAAGAGTTTGGATGCTAGAGCATGAGCACTGTTGCCTTCCCTCTGTGGTGGAAAGTGGTGYGTGGTAGAGAAAACTCTGTATCCATATTTTATGGCTGAGGAAACAGGCCCCAGGAGATGGTATACTGCCCAAGCTACAGAAGACATTTGTGTTTAATGCAGTTGCCCTCCTTCTTCCCGATTCTGCTCTCTTACTGTTGATACATGGTCAGTAATTCCTTATCATAAGTAAGATTTGCAAGCTCTTTGGGGAAATGGACTGTCTCTTCTCCTGTGTTTGTGCAGCTTGTGCAGGAATATAAATAATAATAGTCATTAATGCTAATAATGTCTTTTTTAACCTCCAGTTCATCCTTTGCCTGATAATATARATACAAGAGAGGATTCTTTCTTGGAAAAAGAGAAGCTGCTGGGAGAAACAATTAATATTGCAAAGGCCAGCAGTAGTTGGGTAATGTCAAACTTAAAGCGGCCTCCTCATGTTCTTTGTTAACTGAGGGCTTTTTGATTGCAATGTGCWTTGCATTTTGTTTCTTTGTTGTGCTTAATAACATGTGGGCTGTAGACTCTTTGGCCAGTATGCTGAATATTTGGCAAAGTCAGTAGAGAAATAAACTGCCCCCGTGATTTGAAGGGCCTGTTCTCTATTTCTGTCAGTAAATTGGCAAATCATTTTAACTCTGTTACCTTCACCTCTCTCACTCSGTTCATCTTTTCTGTCTTAGTGGCTGGCATCCGTGGCTTGGAATCATTTCTTGACACCCATTTCTAAGAGCATCTAGCACAACCGGCCTTGGTCTCAGCTGAGGACTCGATACGCTCCTGCAACAGAAGTGATAAACAGTGGCAGTGGAAGAAATACGTATACTCAATAAGAACAAGGAAGGGCAATGGCCATTTTCATGATTTTGCTGATGAGGCGAGCTGAATCAGCAGCCCCTGAGTTTGGCGAGTGTCTTTCCACAGATTTTACTGGGCTTGAGATCGTGTCTTCGGTGATGCCTACAAATGTGTGGAGCCTGGCCTTTCAGAAAGATTACTTTCCATATAGTATTGAAACTCAAGCTGTTTCCACTCTGTTTCCACTCCGCATGAATCAAGGGGTATTTTCCAAGAATTATGACGGCCAAGTGGAATCCAACTTATTGCRACCCTGCTTGCAGCTATAGTGCAATATGGTTGTTTTCTATTTTTCTGGGTAACTGTGGATCCTCATCACTAATGGCCTGATCTGCCTTCCAAGATGCAGTAATGCTGATCCTGCAACGGACTAAAGATATAAATGAGGACAGATTTTAGGGAAAAGTAATATCATTTATTTGATTTAATACTAATAGTGGATATACTTCGGGGCCTGCAAGCCCATGTGCCTGGAAAGCCTGCTTAGTTTTGTTTTCAGCTCTGTTCTTTGGTTTAATAAAAGGTACTGCTTCTTGTTACAAACCCTGCCTCATGTTATTTGCTTTTGAGCTCTCTATCCGCAGTCATTTCAGCACTGGAACTGTTAAAAAGGCAGAAATTGTTTCCTCCACTAATCATAAAGCACTCCCCTAGTCCCAAATATCCTAAACAGCCAAACCCTTGCTTGCTCAAGCTTTCAAAAATAAAAACAAAATCATAAAAATCCATCCTTGGGTAAGAGACTCAATCTGAAAATATCAGTCTGGGAGTTTGCAGTTTCAAGATGTTATGAAGCACTGCAAGGAGACTCTCACAACAGGAATGCTCACACAGCCCAGGCCCTCGTTTGTCAGCAGTCTTCAAACCAGCTAGTACAGACTCCATTGCACACAAAAACAAATGCTTTGGAGAGCTCACCACTCTTCCATGGTTTTRTCCAGAGTATGTCAGACTGCCTGCATACGTGCAGGTCAGCTCTCTTGATATGGGCACCACCACAGTGACATGTCTGGGTGATAAGTACAAGCTGAGCAGTCATTTGTTTGGGGCTTTCTCAAGGCAGGCAGGTCAGCTGGAGCCCTGCAGCTGGTCACTCAGGAATAGCAGACAAACAACCACATTCCTCTTTTCTGATTTGCCGGAGAACTAGGGGCATGCRTAGAGAAGCATGAACATGTGGCTGTCCTATCTCAAAGATCATCTTGTGGGATATCTAGTAAAGCCAATAAACCTTTACTTAAACATAGGGGTACAGTATAATTAGCTTGTTGGGCCCATCAGCTGCGCTGCACAGCAACTCCTCCTGAACAGCCAYGGAGTTGAAGGAAGGAAGCAAATTGCCTTTAGCTGTGGCTACAGAGCCAATAAGCTACAGCTGAAGCAAAGGCTGCTCCTGGGCAGAGCAGGGGAGATGTTGGAAGAGCTGGAGCCTGATTCAAGGGAATGTCCTTTGTGCAGAGCTGCTTGGAGAAGCAAGACTTGGACCCTGTGAGGTATGAAGAAAGGTTTGTGTTGGTTTCTTCTTCTGGTAATGAAAAATGGGGGAGAGGGTTGAAAGCAGTCTTACCTCTGCAGTATTGACTGAATGCTTATAATGAGTCCAATTAATGCTGGATGTGGTGGTGGGGTTTGTGATACAAACACCTCTCCCACTGGACTGTGAATTCATAGATGCTGTTTTTAAGAGCTGATGAGATTTTTCTTTCCCCCAGCTTGAAAGAGCTGACTCTTTTTCCCATSGAAAACATGACAACTCACAAAATTATCTGCCAAAATTTTTCCGGGTGCCAGCCAATTTTCTTTTTCATGTTGTTGTTCACACTTGTAGGTTTCCAACAAAATCTTGCAAATACTCAAAGAGCGGAGGCCTTTTCTGCAGATATATTTCTTTCTGCACGTGCATGTCTGTGTGTTCCCCGGAAGCRGGTTCTGCATGCCTGAGTTTCTTGACTCTCTCAGCATAGCTGGGATAAGACTCCTCCTCAAAGAAGGAGTTGGCTCCATRGGTACAGTGTGGTAGACGTGCTGATAGTGCCTGCTCTTTATTTTATGCTATAATTATGTGGTGATGTGAATGTGTATGTATTCTGCTGGCAAAGGCTTTTGTGAGATGCCCCTCACATACCCCAGGTTGTAGAAGATGTTCTGTTACAACTAATGTTAGAGGAAACTGTATTTGTGGCTTATATTGGTTCATGTAACATGTTTAATTGTGGGGGTTCTCTGGTCAGACTTGTGTCTGACATGAGGTGGCTGAAATCAAACGTGGAATCTCCTGCTTCTTTTTTTTTTTTTTTTTTTTTTTTCTTCAATTCAGGAAAGCTCCTTTCAACTTAGGGTCTTGCAAGAGCCCTGAGAAAGAAGCCCCAAAGAGGCACTCTGCCATCTTCAGTGGGTTTCCACAGTAAACTTCTTCTCTTATAGGGAGAGAAGCAATGTGTGATAGCTAAGGGGAAAAGTGGTGGGATGAGAAGGATGGCAGCAGTGGCCACAGGGGAATGGGGTGAAGGGAAGGGGAAGAATGGAGATGAGTGTGAAGGGGCAGGAAGGAAGGGGAAGCAGAACTTGGGCAGTTCTAGCTCCTCCTGACCATCCAGCTGTAGGTGAATGGGAAGCGTGAACTGTGTTTCCTAAGCCTATGTAAAGGAGCCTCATCTGGTGTGAGACTATTTGTCATGCTCTTGATGTGCTGAACAACCCCTCGGTAGGAACACTCATTTCTGGACACACTGCAGTCCTTGACCTTGGACAGCATCGGGCTTCATAGAGCCACATGACAAATGATTCTTTGTGGTGCAGAGAACATCTCCTTCCACTCCCTTTCCCAAGATCACGTGCAGCCCAGGCCACAGCACCCTTTCTAAATCACACTAAAATGCACTGTTCATCATGGATGCACTAGTCCCAAAGACACGCCATGAAACCCACAGATATAACACTCAATAAAACAAATAGTAATACACATATGTTGGAGACAGACGTACAGGACACTAAAACATCTAGAAAAGAACACATTGCTGGAAAATGTATAGGTCTTGTCTCCTGTTTGCTTTAGCAGGTTTTCTCAGCTTTAAATTTCAGGATTATTCATTCTCTTAAGTAAACCCTATAAAATTTGCATGGCCAACTGTATTTTCAATGCTACTCCTATTAAAATGAGGAAAAAAAAWATCACTAAGTYTTTTGCTAATGTAACATGACATTTGCACAGCTAAATAACAGTAATTTGAATAAAATCAGTAATGGAAAAGTTAAAAATTCCTCCATCAACTTTAACTTGCTTGCCTGAGAASTATTTTATGGTAGGGTCAGTATAAAAACTTGGAAAAAAAAATGTGTGCTGTGCAGTCAAGTTAATATCGATATTGCATGAAAGAACTAAATCTAATGTGAAATAGAAATGAAAGAGTAAGTGCTTAAACAGTTAAGAGCACAAAGCACGTTTATTTATTAAAAAATGGACAAGCATCCATGCATAGTGCATCTAAATGCATCCACTCAGCCTTAATGAAATACTTCTACTATGCGTTAAAAGTAGCCAGCTTTCAATCACTCAGGGGTCTATTGGAATCCGACCTTACCCCCCTCCACACCATTTCTAAGCCAACTTTCAAGATTCATCGTGCATTTCAGTTTCTAGGGTAAGTAGAAGCACTGTGGTAGTTTAAAAAGAAAGGTAGGAAGAGCAAGGATTGATTTTTGTTTTGTTTTGGGTTATGTGTTTGGGGAGAGTTGGGCCTGGCTTTGCTTCTATTTCTGTCCGTACGATCTGTAGGTATCTGACAGATTTGGCCACACAAAAGGCAGACTCACCTTTGGCTGYAGACCAGTCCCGAAGAACTTCAGCCCACAGAATCCAATACTCCTGCTCATATTTAGGAGCCCARTGTCCTGAGTAACCCTTTCAATATGACTCAGCAGGGGGGAGGGAGCCAAACACCAGCCCTGGATGTTTTTGAAGGTTAGGAGTATGTCAAATGGGTTACAAGAAATGGCTGTTTCTCTGCTCAGTTGCACTAGCATCTCCAGGGAAGCATTAAGTGCTGCTACCTGAGGGAACACCACATTGGGGGCCTATGAGGCGGGGTACCAAGTGCATGGGCCTCGCTGCTTCCCGAACAGCTGCTGCACCGTTGTGGGGATTCCAGCAGCTACAAGCACAAACCCTCCCTTGCTCCATCCCTCAATGGCTGATTATCGCTGCTTGATTTTTAGCACGCTGGATACCAAACAAATTGGAGGGGCAAGTTCGTTTGTGCGTGCACTCTCATTTGGAYCGTACCGTGCTGTTTTTGGAGAATAAAAACTGTTTAAAGTGGGAAAAACATGAGTAGGAAGCATGTTTCTCCCTTCAGCAGCGGCCTTCATGACGTTTTAATATTTTTAGTTTGGATTCCTCAAGAAATGAAGCCTTACTTGATAGTGTGCATCTATCCATTCATCCATCTGTTCTACCTGTTGTTATATGGCTCCATCCCCAGGGGAAAAGGCTTGAATAGCCTGGGTGATATCTTTGCACCAGAAAGCTAGGCCACTCAAGGGGGTGTATGTGTGTGGGTGTTTGTTGTTTGTGTGGTGTGTGKTTTTTTTCTTTTTGTATTGCACTGTAATGTGCTTTTTGGTCCACTAGGCAACAAGGATGCATTTCTGCTCCAGCCACAGACTATGGTTTCATTCACAGCTCTACTGGATGTCATGGGGGATACGCTGGGATCTGGTTTTGATTAGAGAGAGTGGGTTTAGAGACAGCAGACAACACACAGGAAACTGTTCTTGTCGATGCTACTTGGAAKAACAATTTGCTTTAAAATGGTCTAATAAGAAATACTATTTTGGAGGGATCTTGTTTTCTTAATGGGGAGCATCCTATACACCTTTGACACGTGTACTCGCCCTAGTGCCCTGGCGGGATTCATAAGGTGCCTTGTTTCCCTCTGCAGTTACAGTTGTGAATGTGTTTGCAAAGGGAGATTTCTAAAGATTTGCTGACACCTCACATAAGACTTGGGAAAGACTGGTTTTACAGCTAGAGAGGCTGTTCTGTTGGTACACCTTGCACCTGATGGTTTTTCCCACCCCCTCCAGTTGCTCTTAGGAAGCTTTTGGTGAGGAGCTTTGCAAGGTCTTGGACTTTATGCCAGCGTCCTGTGTGAGCCTGGACACTCCTTGGTTCCCCAAGGCTTTGCAGGAGCTGAAGGCAGGGTGGCTGAGCTCCTGTCCATGGCCATACCTGTGGGGGCTGTGCCCCCAGGGCTGCCACCCTGTCTGTCTGGGGACTGGTTCCTGAAAGGTCCCGAAAGCTCTGGCTTTGCCCGCTTGCGGCCTCCACGTCCCCAGCTGCAAAAGGACACCCGCCTTTGTGAAAGGCCTGGAAAGGGAGTGATGAGAAGCCCCACCTGAATGTTAAGTAGCCCTGGCTTTAAGTAGCACTGGTTCTGAGGGGCAATGGAGCTATGGGAACTGATTACTCCTGAGGAGGGGGAGTTCATGCTCTAGTARGAGGAAACAGAAAGGAGAGAGTTGGTAAGAGAAACCCTCTGTGAACAAACAGTGGCTTTACAGGCTGGATTTCACACAGAGAGGGATTCCTTCTGGTCCCTCAGAAATCGCACAGAAGTCGCTGGAGATCTGGCTAAGATTAATGCAGCCTGAAGGTTGCTGCTTTTCCTGGAGGCCTGGGAAGCTCTGTATTAACAACTGGTGCAACCAAATACCAAATCTTCTGACCCTYTGGCGCTGCCCAGTGCGGATGCTGGATACGGGAGACCCGCAGAACTCTGCTGAGAAATTGAATCTGCTCAGCTGCTTTTTTTTTAATACGGTTTGCTGCTGCTTGGCCATGGATTGCAGTCCTCCTTGGCCGAGGAGCAACTTGCCCTGTGGTGGAAGTTGGAGCCCGGGGGAAGCTGATCGTGGCTCATAGACCTGTGGTGCGAGCGATGCGCTCGCAGAGGAACGCGCGAGCCATATTTCTACGATATTGCACATATTTATACGTTATATACGTACCGCTTAAAGCCTAAATGATCTGCCTTGCAACACTAGGTGGCAGCGGTGGGGTCCCTTCAGCTCGGAGCAGTGGGCTATAAGGCATTGCTTGTTTAAGTACGGTCGCATTTAGTTGGAGCCGCAGGAGCGGGAGACGGGGAGAACCGCGGTGTTTACGGCGAGCATCCAGCGGGGTCCCCCCCCTCCCTTTCTCCAGCCCCCCGGGAGCGTGTTTGGGAAGCCGCCCGCCGGGACTGGCCGAGCTGCCTGAGCAGAGCCCGAGGGGACTGAAGGGAGACGCGGATCCCGGCTTATTTGAGGGGACTGAAGGGAGAAGGAGGAAAAAAAAATAAAGAAATAGAGAAGCAAAGAGCCAGAGGAAAAGGCAGAGGAAGCGGGGCGAGTGAGAGTTGAGAAGCATGAGGACCTACTGGCTGCACAGTATCTGGGTGCTGGGATTCTTCCTGTCCCTCTTCTCCTTGCAAGGTAGGTGCCGACTTGGCTCCCGCAGCCTCCCCCGAGCCCCGCGCTCGCACTCAGGCTGATGGACCGAGGCTGCTTTGAGACGTGGAGCCGCGAGCAGCTCTGCTGGGATTCCCCTCGGCTGCCCACCCCCCTTCCCCAAGCCTTCCCCACACCGCAAGTCAGGAAAAGGGGCAAGGAGAGATCGCCGCTGGTGCGGCCGATGCTTGGAGGGCACCGCATGTGACGGACTTGGCTGCCGTATTTAGGCTTTTGCGGAGGGGCAGCTGCAAGGGGGAGCTTAGAGGGGGCAGAACTGGACGGTTTGCAAAGGAGAGAGAGATGGGTGAAGGTGGTATCCCCTCCATCTGCAGCCCTCGGTACTTTGGGGCATAAGTACTTACGCTTCGGGATTCTTCACCTTCCTGAGGAGATCAGTGGTTAAGGATTTTCTTTTCCCCCCTCTTGTGCCTTCTCCCTCTGCTCCCCTCCCCCTCCCCCCCACCGATTTTTGGGGAGGACGTGGGAGAACCTCTGTCTCCAAAATCACTGTATTTCCCCTCCACTGGGGAAAAAGAGAGTGGGGGAGGCAAAAGGCAGGAGAAGAAAATTTGTGGGCTATTTTCTTTTTCCTTCTTCCTTTCTCCCCCATCCCCCCCTTCCTTCATGGAAAATTGCCAGCTGGGTTTCTTGCCTTAAGAGCCGAATGCAACTATGAGATTTAGTTTGAAGTGATGACAGACGTGATAGCTGCTTTTGCGATGCTTTCTGTAAACAGGAGTCAAGGGCTAATGCAGCCCATGCTGCATGTCTAAAATACATGTCACATTGCACATATAAGCATGCCCCCGCTACTCACTTCAGTATGGTCCACACTCATCCACACACACCCATGGTCTTGCATGTGCATCCACGCGCTCCCATGATTATAACACAGAACATGAATAAAGTCGCAGGAGCACACGCTGTTCYAGCTCACTTGCAAAAGCAATTCCTGGAGAGCCCGTCTCGTTCTTCCCTCTTCTTCCATCAAGCCTTCCATGTGTGCTTCCCTCATCCCCATCACTAGTGTTGCTGGTTGCTTGCACATATAAACCTCTTGCCTGTCCTACTGCACTGCTGTTTTATGTGTGTATATGCATGCATGAGTACATACACACTTGCACTGTATGTATATGTTCTTACACCTGTGCATCTGGCCTGCTGTGTCTCACGGTGCCTTGTGTTGAAAGTGAGCTGTGCACTGGGGGTGCTTCCCTGCCTGCTTTCACCATGCCCACAGAGCTCTTGCACTTCCCTATGCATAAGAAAGGGCACATCTCATTCACTTTATCACAGCACCCTTTCTGCTCCTTCTTTTGCGCACTTTCACGTGCACCAGCCCTTTCGTTTGCATCTACCAAACAAATTTCCATGCAGGTAATGCATGTGTGTGCTGCCCGTCACAGATGCTTTCACTGCAAGCTATCCTTTCCCTATCACTGCTCTGTGCACTCACTCCAAAATCCCTCGTGTTCTCCCTGTTCCTCAGGCTTACTGAGCGCTCCCTTTCACGCAGCCTCCCCTCTTCTGGCTTGAGACTGCATGCACATGCTTTTTTGCCGTCACACATTTCCCTTCAAACTTGTGTTCTCCGAGCACTGCATTGCAAAACTGGCAGCAACACCTTCCACCCGACTTCCCCTCTGTGAAGGATCCCTTTCTGACAAGCGAGGAGGAATTTCCCAGCGCACAAGATGCGCAGGGGTGAGAAGAGGACAGTGAATTTCTGATCCCTTAAGATGGGCAGGGGTGAGAGGAGGACACAAGTAGACGATGTCAGCCGTGAAGTTGAGTAGCATGGTGTGAACTTCCCTCTGCTTGAGGGGAAGGGGCACAGACCTAGCTAGGCACATGGACAGTGGCAGCTTGCGTTGCCCCTGCAAGTCCCCTTTCTTACTGATGACTATTTCCTTGTCAAGAGCTGATGATGTTTGCTCCACATGATGCTCCTAAATCACAAGCCTTCCCGGAGCTGTGACCAGAGGAGTGAGATTCCAGCAACTGGGAGCTGCTCTAAGGCCATTTTGTGACTGTAGCTTACACCAGGCCTGGATGCTGTCTTAGCTTTACTTTATGTTACAGTGAGGTGCAGTTGCAAAAGTTCTGCCAGCCACATTTATCATTTTTATTTATTTTTAATTTCTTTCTGTTTTTTGATAACATAAATAGGGGAAAGACCTGGGAGGGTTGTCTTACCTTGCACCCTTTTGCGAGATCCCCTGGGCTTTGCAGTGGGACTGGGGGGAAGCGTATGTGTCTGAGAACCTGGGGCTGCTTTTCCTACAGCTCCTAAACTTCAGGCATGCTGCAAAACAGCCCTGAGCTGCTGCTGGTCTGGTTTCATTGCTGGCAGTAGATTTTCCCTCTATAATCCAGAGGATGAGAGGGTTGGGAAGCAGGAACATGGGGGGCTGCATGGCAGAAGCAGAGCATTTCACGAGCAACCCCAAAGGTATTTGAAGGAGTTAAGGGCACTGTGCTGTCCTGTCCTATTTTAAAAGCAGCGAGGCTTTTTGCGAAGTAACTGTTCCTTTGGAGCTTGGTAACATGCAGTGCATTTAGAGCAGCGGTAACCGGCTCCCCGTGTTTCCGTAGCCCTGCTGAGCGCGACTGCACGGAGCTCCTGCTCTGAAGCGCTGCCGGAGCGACTCTGGAAGGCAGCCACGGCACCAGGCAGCATCCCGGCCTTTCCTGTGTGCGTGCCGCCGGGGTCAGGCAGCCAGTGGAGCCTGCACGTTTGCAGGGTATCCCAAATCCACCCGTGCTGCCTCTCCCCCGTTTCCTCGCCGTCCGCATGGGGGTGCCGCTGGAATTCCTCCTCTCATCCCAATCTCCCGCCACGGTGTGGGATGGAGGGGGGACTGGCGCTGGCGAGATGGGGAGCGGGGAGGGAGCGTGGTGGGGTGGTGGGAGACCTTGGCGCCGTGCCCTGTGGTGGACACAGGCTGCCTCTCCAGCCCAGGCGCAGAGATGGGCTCGCTCCCCTTTCCATCTGCACAGGGGCTCCGAGCCCTGCACAGCTTTTTTGCCCCGCTGTTTTCTCGGCTGTGCCGTTCACGATTCCTGTGTTTCCTGCTGCTGCTCCAGCACTGCATTCGGAGGCAGGTTGCTTGGAGGCGGGATGGCTGCGTCTCCTGCACGGAGCTCCAGCCTCCCTGCCCTGCGTGGGCTGCAGGCATAAAAGCATCTCCCCACCCTGGCTTTGGTGGCAGGTGGGTCGTCAAGGGAGGTGCTGAAGCTTTTCCCTTGCAGGGGATCTTCCCTTAGGTTAGTGTGCCCAGTAGCTGCCCATATGCATCAGCTTCTGGAACAGGACTCAAAAGCTTAATGTTATTTTTCTATCCCAAAGAATAAATTATTCCTGTGAGTAGTAAGAAGAAATTAAATACTTTAGGTGCATGGAAACTTCTAGTTTGATCATTTAAGAGTGTTATACACACACACATATATATATATMWATATATATGCACACACATTTTGTTTTCCAGCATTGCTTTACTTCAAAACATTGGAAAGTCTCCTAAGCAAACTCTTTCCCTTAGAAAAACAGTAGCCATTACAAAAAAAGTGGTTGGGGGCAGGGGGTGACACAGGTTGGGTCACATTTTATTTTTTTTAATCCCAGCCTGTTCTCACAAATCTTCCCTGTTTATCCCCTCCACCTCCTCACACTGATTAATTGCAGCAGATTGACTTCTGTGCCCTTTTTCTTTATATTCCTCCACCGCTAATGTAGTGAAGTAGATCCTTTAGGAAAGGACATGCAGAACTGGTCTGCACAGCATGGATGGCAGTTACTTCTGATGTATTTTTGAGCTGTTCAGAGGTATTCCTGGGTGAGAAATGAGTATGATAAAAGATATGAGTATGATAAAAGTGTAGCAGAATGCTTTTGACTGCCGTGCAAGGCAAATGTTATCTGGAAAGGCCTCTGCGTGTGYATGGTGGGGGGGAAGTGATGTCTGTAGGCAGTGTGTGTGTGAAAAACAGTGCCCCTATTAACGTGCAAGTTGTTAGTGCAGTCTGTATGGATGGAAGCATGGGCCCAAGTGCTTCTGTGCTGGTACTGCGAATGGATGGGGAGAAGAGAGAGGAGCAGGAATGTGTGTGTGCAATCACAGTGACAGTGCRGGGTATGTGCAACAACGTGTGCTGGTTGTGATTCATTCGGGTAATGTGTGGACATCACTGTCAGGAGAGAAAAGGCTTTTCCCACTCTCTGGAATATACTTCTCTTCCTATCTGTTTTTAGCTGCCCCTGTCTAGTAAATCAGGGGACATTTGCCCATACTGGCTATATTGATGAGGCAGTGACTCACTTACCTGCCTTGGATTCCCTTAAATGATGAAGAGGTTCAATACCTAAAACAAAACACTTTGCTTGTAGTTTTTTGAACAGAGGTAGCAGAGAAGGCTTTTTATCTGAAATGGAGAGCATTAAAAGGATATCCCAAGTGTTTTTCTAGTCCCATCCCAACACTTGCAGACTGTTTGAGTCAATAGTTACCACCTCAGTAATGACCCATTTTCTCCAGATGTTATAAATCTTACCAATCCAGGGCCTGCTCAGAGGGCTTTATTATATGAGAAGCAGAAGCTTGTTTTATCTTTTGGTATCTGAGATCTCTCATGTGAGAGACTTACTAGTCTTGCAGTACATACCCTAGTCCCCATGGTTGTTGGACCTCCTCTTCAGCCTTTAAGAAACCARGCATATGCCAGTGGTCTGAGGAGGGAGATGAGTTGCTCTTTGCACTTCCTTTTTGACCTGCAAGTCCTGGACCTCTTTCTAAACTAATTTGTCATCTTATGTTAGTGGCAGAGCCAGTGTCTTAGAAAGGCAAGTCCTTGTCCCATCCCAGTTGTCTCTTTCCTTTCTAGAATGCCTTGTACCCATCTCACTCAAATCTCAGCAGTTTTCCTCTGTGCGGAGAGTGATTATTTTTTCCCATTTTTTTTCCCCAAAGAATGAGCCCAAATGTGGCATAGCCCATGACTAGCTGTAGCCACTGTGTGCTCTGAGACCTGCAGTTATTTGAGTTATTTGGCTCTTTGACCRGAGTGCTCTGGTGAGGCAGGCAAAGGGACTGGAGCAGTGCTGGTGCTGGGAAGCGGTGGTGCTGCATGCTGACCTGTATGCTGTTGGGTAGGTAAGAGTGAAGAGAAGGGAGACCTCCTTTTCTCAGGAGATCTGAATGTCTGAGGGTCTCTCCAGCCGATGGCGTTGGCTGATGGGGGCTGCTAAAGGACTGAGTAATCTCATGACAAAGTGGAATCCTAGAGAACGGCATCCCAGAAGAGCCTAGGGATGCCTTCAACATGTGCCTTTGAATAGGTGGGCACACGCTTGACAGGAGATGGTCCTCTTTGTGTGCAGCAAGGCTCCTATTAGGATGCAGAGGTCTGTGGTCCATATGTGAAGCATTAATCTTTGCCTCTTCAATACTCCTCTTCTTAAAGCATTAGGGTACCATACTTTTGTGTGCAGTGTAGACTCAGTAATGACTTTGACAGCTGATGTACCCTCCCTGCTGTCATTTTATCTGGGGTAATGAGAAAAAATATTGAGCACAGCACAGACCATCTTGTCCCATGCTGATAAGGAGTAGGTAAGGGCAAGATGGAAATTGTGTGGGTGAGCATGTGAGACGAAGCGCTCTCCTGGTGTTTGGGAAAGGGAGATCCCTGCAGATGGTTTGGAATGGAAGAAGAAAAGTTAGGAATTACTAATTCTGGAAGAAGAGATGGGAATTAGTGATTCTCACAGAAATGAGTGAAAAGAAAAAAAAATCCAGGCTTGATCCTGTGCTATGCTGTTGCACAGTGGTGCCCTGGGTAGCTGTGAGGGGGAGGACCCTGGGATCTGGGACTGTGGATGGAGGTTAATGCTGGAGGCTCAACCCTGCTGTGGCTTGAGCAGCCTGGATCTGTGGCATTTTCCTGTGAGCTTCCCCCAGCGGGTCAGGCAGAAGGGAGGGCAGTATTTCCTCACTCATCTGCATGCAGGGAAAGGGAAGAGGACTGTGAGGCGGTGATGGTTCATTTCTGTGAGCCAAAGGAATATTTTCACTGACCAAGGCTTGCAGAGGCTCACAGTGAAGTGGCTTTCTGGCCAACTCTGCTATTTAAAAATTCATGAAAAAAATCTGTATAGTGGGAAGGAGCTTATGCTATATTTGCTTATTCAGGTACCCTTCAGCACAGGACAAAGTTTTGCTCTGGTTTTCAGCTCTAGAATTTCTGGACTTTGAATGGCAGCTCTCAGAGGAGATGGTTAAGGTGAGAAGGCAAGGATATGCATACTGAATTATGCAACCTATTCACCAAMCAACCAAMCAAACAAACAAAAAGGGTTTTTGCATTAGAAGGTAGACTTCAGAGCAGTGGTTTCTGCCTCAAGCATAACTGGAGGTGTGGGCTCATAACCTTCATTTTTGAGGTTCCTAGATCCCGTAAGGCATCTCTAAGAGGCTCYTCTGATGGTTTGCTTTTGAAATAGACTCCTTTGCCTATAATCTGCTTCTATCCACACTTGGGGAAGCAGGTTTCTTCTTTCCTTCCAGGTTTGGTAGCTGTCTCCCTGAAGAGGGAGATCCCTTTGCTCATTTTCATGAAGCTGCCTCGATTCCTGGGCAGCGGGTACATGTGGCCCCAGGGCGCAAGCAGYAGGAAGAGAGAGGGAGCAAGGAGACCAACAGAAGGCCGGGGACTTCTCCAGCCAGGGARTCGATAACGTATTAGCATGTGGCTGTTGGGATATGCGTGTGGATAATCACAGCTCCTYCCTGCCCCTTAGTGCCTGTACTAATGGTAGGCTGCAGAGTGAAACCAATTAGTCCTTACAACCTGCTGGGCCAATAACTATTAATAGTCTGTGGTGTGCCCTCTGACTGAGGCACCTGCTGGGAGCCTGGCGGCATGTGGCCCTCAGCAGTTGGCCCAAAGCCACGCTGCGAGCGAGAGCAAGGGTCTTTCTGGCTGTTAACCCTGTGGCCAGTGCACTGAATTACCGACCTTCTACTTGTGTGGGTGTCAGTGCAGCTGGCCATGTGGATACACATTCGACTATGTGAAAAAGAGAGGGATTTACAGGTTATGGTTTGTCCCCAGGAAGGGGCTGTGTGGGGATACTGCAGCCATCACCTGTGGGTTGTGTTTTTTGATGTGAAAATGTGCTTAGACTTGTGGGTCCACCTACGTGAATGCATATATCTTTGCCTTATAAGTCTGCTTTGTTGCACCTACATGCAGCTTTATTCATGGCTGTTTATGTGGTCTGTATGTCATGTTAGGACTAGAGGCCATTGAATATCTCTTCTTTGGCTTTGGGGAAGATGCAAATAAGAAATAGAAGGCGATGATGAATATATATTCGTGTATGTGCCTGTGTTAGAATATCTGTATATGACAGGAAATGCACAAATAGAATGGTAAAGATGCTTCGGCTATGTTAACAAATCTGGTTCAGAGCTGTATTTTGTGTAAGGCAAATATTGTGAAATGTTAGTTCAGTGGGTGAATGTAGCATGATCACTGATAGGGATATCTATGAAACTGTGCCTCCTTTTGGAATGACCATTATTCATAGCAGATTTGCATCCTATCTTGACGTGGTAAGAGATTATTGCCTGTGAGAAAGAGCTGTGGCTGTGGTTTGGCTGTCTCTCCTCATCTTTCTGATGCCTCAGTCTAAGGTGGTAACTTAGTCGCCCTTGGGTCGCCTGYGCATGACATGCAGTGTCGGGAATGGAAAGGACGTATTTGCCTCCTGCACTTGCATGGCACATTGTCTAAGAACAGAAGAAGGAACAGGGAGGGAAAATGAGGCTTTCTTGCACATGCAAGATGCACAATTTTAATTAGACCAATGCACTCAAATAGTACAACCTGACTGAGCCAGCCTTGCTTGTGCTCACCTAGCTTGCTGGTGTGCTGTATCAGCAAAGCATTCCTGGACTGGATGCAGATAAACTAGCAATCCTGCGCTTGGGCTGTACATGCACTAACTCATTCTTGCCAATTTAACTGCAACAGCAAGGACTCTGTCTAAGGTAGCTGTATTTTGTCACATGTCAGGCTTAGTTAGGTGAATACAAGTTAGCTGGGTGGACCTGGCTGCAGGTGTGCTGTTAGGAAGTGTTCTGTACCTCTTCTAGATGCCTTCTGAAAGGGACCAGAAATGGTTAGATTGGAAGAGCTCTACCAATGTAAGGCGTTTTAGTAAAAATAATTTCTCAGTGGTTCAAGAGGAGGGGAAAGAAAGTTACTTACACGGGTTTAAGAGCTGCTTATAGCTTAGACCTATAAAGAGAGGGAAGGAGGGGAACAACAGCAGGGAAGTAAGTGAGGATACAGATCCCCCTTTTCAGTTTCTGACTGTTCTGGGTACCTGCTGGTGACTGGTTTGTTTGTGATCCAGCAGCCAGAAAGCTGCAACAGATTGGGCTGCTAATTATATATATATATATAAATGAAATTCACTCTGCATCATGAGGTAAATGAGCTGTGGCATTGCCCCGGAGGGACCTATAGCTAAGGTCAGCAGTACAGCATCTTCTTCCTTCTCTTGTTGTCTGCTATGTACATACAGGAAAGGCAGAAAAGACCATTCTGGCTGGCCTTGCTCCATCCTGATGTGAAGCTTTGTAGCTGCAGGCTTTCCTCCAGGCTTCAAGGGAGCTGTTATGGCCCCTGCTTGTAAATTCTGCTTGTCCTCTGCTGAACCTGTAAAGTTTTTGGTCCCTTTCTGTCTCTCTTCCTTCCCCATTTCCACAAGAAGTGGAATAATAATAATAATAATAATAATAATAATAAAAAAATACCAACAAGCTGCTTAAATCCTCAAGTGTTGCCTGAGCTGCTGTAACATACAAATGATCGTGTGAAAGGTGCTGCAGTGGCAGAAGATGTCAGGCTCCTGCTGTCTTTGCCATAGAGCAGAAATCCATTCTTGGAGTGCTGGCTTTGAGGTTTATGAAGTCCTGGGGATGCTACCTGAAAAGAGGCTTTGAAACTGTTATAGGTGGAAACTTAACCATTATCTAGAAGAGTCCTTTTTGTGGAGCTGCCACCTCTCCTGAGTGCCTTGCATACCCAGCCCGCGAGCTGGCAGGAGTCTCTTCAAGTTTCTTTTGGAAACCTGCCTGTAGTTTGCCAGAAATTTGTTGAAACTAAAAGTTTTTGCAGAATGTTTCTGCCTCACAGAATGAGCTCTTTTTTCTAGTAAGAAAAAAAGATGTTTTGTTGGAAAATTTCCAACTGGAGTCTTAAGAACAGATTAAGGCCTAAGTGCTAAAGGCTTTTCTGCAGTGTGTTATCTTCTGTCATAAGATTACATCAAAGTCTCAACTACAATCTAAAACAAAAAAAGTTCCAAAAATGATGGCCTTTCTAGACGTGCTGAAAAACTCAAAAATGTAACTTGAGTGCAGCTAATGGCTGATATCTGCCTTGAGTCTGCAGACAGCCAGAAGAACATCTTCAGGGCTGGATCACCTTCTTCATTTCCCTGACCACCTCCTCCTAGTACTGCCTCAGCAGAGGGTTTGTAATGCAATCAACAAGAACTGCTGTGGTCCTCTTGACCAAGCAGTCTGCTGTCACTGCTGAGGGAAACCAGAGTTATCGGTCTTGCCTTGGCTCTAAAGTCAGACCCCTTTTTTCACTGGGGCTAGCGTGGCACGTGGTGGCTTCTGCTAGGTAATGGATATGTTCATTYCATTCGGCTTGTGACCTTTTTTTGGACAGACTGGGGACTGTAAAACTGGAATAAAGAAATRGAGCAAAGTCACTTAAGTTTAAAGGAAAATTTTCTCCTCCTCTACCCTGCCACATCTCCCTTGCAAATCCTCTTCAGTTTGAGGTCAGATTTCCTTGAAAGATGCCCAGGTCATGTCTCCGGGGCCCTGCATTGTACAGGACCTGCTTCCTGTGGCAGTGAAGTGCTTGGACCAGAGGGTGAGCSTGTGCATGTGTGTGTGGCATGTGCAAGGCTCACGCTCTGATCGCTGGAATTACAGTCTAGCCAGATAACAAGCTGTTGTTGTTTACAGCACTTGGTTCTGGGCACTCCAATTCCAGAAAGATGTAAACAAAATTAGAGGGAATTCAGAGGATTGCAACGAAAATGATTAAGGGGCTGGAGGGACTGACTTATGAGGAATGCTTGTGAGAGCTAAATATATAGCTGTTTGGCTAAATGACTGAAAAGGAGCTATGCTAATGATCTAGGCATACTGGGAAGGCATGAAGAATTGCCTAGTGTGTGGAGTGAGAGCTTGAGGGAGTTCTCATGGTAGAATATTTGGAGGAGGGAAGAGAAAATGAATGGGCAGAAAAGAAAATATGCCTAATGGAAAGGAAGAGATTTGATAGTAGAATAACCTTGTTAAGGAATATGGTGGAGTCACTGTCTTTTGGGATAYCTGAAGTTTGGCTGGGCAGAACCCTGGAGGATAATCTGTACACTTCAAGCTTGAAAAGGTCCCTTGAGGGACAGTCTAGATGCCTTAATAGATTTTTATGCCATCATTAATTTCTAAACCACAGCTAATTCTTCCAGTCTAAGAAAGAACCATATTCTTTAAAACACTTTGCTTTCTTCCCGTTTATTATTTCTGCTGTGAGGCAGATATCCGCATAAGTCAGACTCACAAGGAAGTCTTGTGCTCTGTTAAGAGAAAYGAAATCTTGGTTATCAACATCCCAACTCCCTGCTCTCCCTCACTTTTCCTTCAATGGACTGTTGGTTCTCATTTATCTGATAGGTAGGTAGAGGTGGCCAATAAGACATCCAACAAGATGAAATCTCAGCATCTGTGACCACAGTTCTGTCCTATCAGCTGTGTTAGGCTCTGACAGGTTTCCCTCTATCACCATATGATACATATATACCACCTGACTTTTCTTCATCCTACTTCTTCTCAAAATAGCCAAATATAGGACTAGTCCCTCCAAGTTCAGAAGGTGTGGAACTGTGCATGATCTGAAGAGAGTAGGACTGATAAGGGAGATAGAGGGGCAGCATGAAGGTTGATGATGACCAAATTGATTGATATGGGGAAAATCAGCCACCTGGCTGGCTTTTGTCTCCCTCGAGATAGAAACTGAAGAATAAAAGCTAAGTGGGTGTTTGTTGGTGATTCAGTTTAGTGCTTTCTCGGGAACAGAACAGCCTGACTTGACAGCGACTTTTGTTGTTGCTGTGCTGGCTGGCACTGTGGGCTTCCAGAGGTAAAAGATGTAAGACAATCTAGCAYGAGTGAAAAAGTCAGGATACATAACTAGGATTTTACTTACTATAGATTATTTCTGCTGTGATTGCAGACCTAGAGTTCATCATGGCTTATTAGCTCAGGTACACCAAGCTCCTTAGCGGAGTCAAGAGCTTGCTGGCTCCAATTTGGTGCAACATGAATGCCAGTAGGCTCTGTCTCTGAATCACGGGCAAGAAACACACCATAGGTATGAGTTGAGGCTGCACTGAACTTTCTGTTTTTCACATTATATCTCCTCTTTAATGAAACAGGACAGTCCTGGAAGGAATACARAATCTCCCATTTGCTTTAGATAGGTTTAGTTCCCTGTATCTGTGTCAAAGGGGAAAATGAGGAGGTGTGAGAAATTCAATAAAGAATGAAGGGGAAAGACTGGAGACTCCAAAGGTGAGAATGTGCACAAGGAGAGACAAGTCGCTGCAGGATAGGTAGGACATGTATRCGTGAAGGCTGAGAACTTGAAATACGCCTTCAAAGACAGATGGACCTTGTGTTTTCTAGGTAGTGTTTAGGCCGTGKGCTTTCACAATGCCTTCTAGTGACACAGATTGTGGAAGGGGATAAGAGAACTACTACTGCTACTTTTAAAGAGTTGGCATGAATGTTTGGAGCTTCCAGGATGAGGGTTCTTCATTCCCGATTTGAGGAGGAGAGAGGAGAGGGGTAGAAGCAGGATAATTTGGCTGGTAATTGTGTTTGTGGCACGAGGCAAATAGATTTTTTACAGCACCTTTTAATCATTGTTCCGTGGGATTTTGCTAATCTCATTTTGACCCCCCTCAGCATGTTTGTCACTTCCTGCTGAGCTGTGGAGGCAGCGTGTGATGTTGCCTCCTCCTAAATGGCAATGCAAGATCGTAGCAGCAGGAGGCCTGGCAACCAATTCCCACAACAGGTTGCGCAGCGCAGAGCGGTGGGATGGCTCAGTGGAGGGCAGGAAGCTGAAATCTGAGGGGAAAACGCAGACCAGGGATTGTAAGGAGGGCTCGCAGTGGGTTTTGTGGCAGTTRCATAGCTATGTGCAGAGTTTTGTATGTGTTGAAGAGGAGAAGAGCTTTCAAATAGAAGATCTAAAATGACCTAAACATCCTTTCTGTAAAATTCCCGGTCTAGAAAGCTAAAGGCAGCRCTGTTTAAAGGCAGGGTAAACAGAAAGGGAAAGTACAAAAGTGTTTGCCTTAGATTCAGTGAAATGAAAAAGAAAATGAATTGAAGTTATTTATTCAGCAGTCGCTTTTTTAGTGGTCAGTGTAGTTATTGTAGAAATTATCACGCAGATTTGCATTTTGCCGAGAAGCTTCTATTTCATTGTATGTTTGTTTAAAAACTGGTACTAGTAAGGATTTCTTAATAGCTAGGATGATCTTTTTGTCAGTGAAAAAAGGAAATTGATTTAATCTCAGTGCAGTGCCAGCCATACAGATCTATATGGATCTGGATCCATAACCGCTGGAATGTGGTTATTCTGCAGTTCAGAAGGCAAAATAATCCCTCTGCTTTGGAGATCTCTTTTCTGTCTCCCTTCTTTTCCCCTGAAAGATAGAAAACTCAAAGCCATATTCTCAGCCACCATACAGGGAACAACCCTGTTAGTGACAGTTCTCAAGACCTTTAAAGGAGTGTCTGTGGTGGGATTAAGCTGACACATTAAACTTCAAATATACTAATTTGTTTGCTGCTACTGTGGTTTTATAACCAAGATAAGAGGGCAGAGGTTTGCAAGTGGGAGTGTTGTTTTTTTGTTTAGTTTTGTGTAGCAGAACAGAGCAGCTCAGTGGCTTCTGTGATATCTGCCTCCTGCACCAGAAGCTATGATCTAATGTTTGCTGGAAAGCATAACCTTCCATCACCTTAGCTGAGGTTTTATTTCTTGTGGAGGACTTCCTTCTTTAACACTTTTCTCATCGAATTTCAGAGAGCAGAAGCTTGGACCTGGATTTGCACTGCCTCTTTCCAGGTTAAAGATCTGCATTTCTGACAGAGGGGGAAGAAAAGGAGAATGGGTTGTAATGCCCAAATGTTTTGACCAAAGACAGTCCGGCCCTCCTGAGTGAGGATACATTTATCTTTTTGCTGCTTTCTGTGAAATGCAACTCATTTCTGTTTGGCTTCTTTCTTTCATCACGGATATTTCTAAGAAATGATTTGCTGTCCTTACTGTAATGGCTCAAATTTCCTGTGCGGACCAGATCCAGGGCTTTAGGACTGCAGGAAGATGGTTGTTGGATGGTACATTATTTAGCTTGCAGAAAATGTAGAGCTGGTGATAGTGTGCAAGCAGCAAAGCATCTATCTGGATCCTCAGATCCTGCAGTGTCCTGCCGCGCAGGCTGGCAGTTAGAAGAAATACCTTTTAATGTATAAACTTGAGCATCTTTGAGTTGCAAATGATGACGAAACAATAAAACACACGTTGCCACTTTCACAGAGACCCTTTAAAACCAGAACTGCACTTTCAATTAATTCTACCATATATGGCCAAAGTCGACAATGCATAAAACTTTGATAATTTCCCATTTTAAAAATGTATTGGAAAGTMTTCTTTGTACATCTTCACTGAAAATTTCATGAATTGCACATTTCCTGGTGTTAGATGTTCAATAAACTTAAATAATGCAATAATTTACATCCAGAAGGTTTCATTTAAAACCATGAAGACTGGCTACGTCTGTGCCAGATTGAGAACAGCTCTTTCTTTTTAAGTTTTCACGGGCCAGAACGGACTCTCATTCTCTCGTTTTTCTGAAATGGTTTGAGATCTGTACTGACCTGATAGTACTGATGTAAGTGTGTGTATATATATATATATATATATATAAAAATAAAATATATAAGGTGTGTTTAATAGGGGATCAACAATATTCCTCTTCAGGCTTAATGTTGCATTTTTGTTGGTTCATGGACATCAGAATTGGATCTAGTTGGAAGTTTTCCAGCAAAACTCATATCTGTATTTTAGTGACTTCTTGGTTAATCAGGGGAGTAGAAGACAAAACAGACTTAAATGAAACCAATTTGTGAAATTCAGGTTGAATTTATCAGCGCAGAGTGCTTTCCGTTTGGAAACAGGGATGTTGACCCAAGGTGAAGGCCCAGTTTGAGAGGATGAAAAAACAGGAAATTCTTTGAAATGATGCTGACAAATCAGTCCTGGAGTATCCTTGTCATTTCAAGCAGCATCCTATTTCCATTCCCTAACTCCCACTGGGAAAACACTATTTTTGCCTTTATCTAGCTGACCTCAGAGAAATAACCCAAGGTGTGAGGTGTAAAGGGGGAGGCTTTAAATATAGCAAGCTCTTGCTCTCTGGAGTGTTGCCCTCCCCCCGAATCATCCCGCTTCAAGATTTTTTTTTCATGGTCATCCAGTCTTTTAATCCTCCTTTGCACTGGAGCTAAGCTAAGGCTGTAAGCCTGGTCTACCAAAACCCTGCTCTTCTGAAAATGATCTCTGTTCTCTACTGCGGATGAATGGTAGCAAGATAAAAAGGGAACTAGAGCTGCCCTGGAAGTCCTCGGACAGCACCACTTCAGATAGACATAGGTTGTTAAAGTGGTCTTCTGGCTATGACTGCAGTGACGACATGAAGGGCATTTTAAAATTATTCCAAATAGTCCAAGCAATGGACGTATCTTCTGCTGCTTTTGGCAGCTTTGGCTGCTTGATGAGGATACCAGAAACACTGTAMACTTGCCCTTCTTTACCAAAATAAAAGAAATAAAAAAGTTGGAATTTGCTAATCCCAGCTGATTGTTTGGGGACCAAATGGAGGATGAAAGGCTGAGAGTTTTGCCTAACTTGACCAGTAGGTCCTTGACAGTGCATCATTGGAAGACTTCCTGGTGTGTATGAGGAGGTATCAGGAAGCTGGATGAGGAGGGAAGGGGGTTTGCATTTGTCAGTGGCATGGTAGGGAAAACAGGTGCATATTTGAGGAGCTTCTGAAGTCCTGTTTGTTTAGCAGGGAGCTCCTGTGGAGGCATGGGTTGCATAAGCCATGAAGACAAGATGGCTTCTCCCAAGGCCCTTGCAGCTGCACTCGGCTATGATAACACAAATTAACTTCATCTCCTTTGTCTTGCCATGCGAGTGCCCCAGAATAGTAGTTATGAAAACAGTGCTGTTTAATATTGTCTTTGATCGAGCAATCCGACGGGAGCCCTGGGCTTGTTCTGCTCAGCTTTGTTAGTTGCAGACCCTAAGGCAACAAGCCGTTGCCTTCAAAGCCTACGCAGGGCTGCGTTAAGTGTGAAGCGCACAGCAGAAATCCCAGTTTGTCAATTCAAATGGCACTCACCTAGCAGCAATGCCGTATATTTAAATGAGCAGCAGAGTGTGGGAAGCAGGGCGTGTGTAGCTATCCCCTCCGGAGAGAGCCTTTCTCCGGAGCTACAGAACGAGGCAATGCCCTCGGAAGACCCAAAAGGAAACAGTGCAGGGTGGATTATTTTTGCTGGTGTTATCCAGCATTAATATGCTGTTTTTTTCTGCATTTCCTGCCAGCTGGTGTCCTGGCATGTTTGCAGATGGGCAGACTTCAAAGCGTGTGCAGCAGGAGGACAACATTGCTGGAGAAGGAGCCTCCAGGTCCTTTAATTCACCCCTGCAAAAGGAGCACGTGTGTGTCTTTCCCACAGTTATCCTACAGGCATGTCTTGTACACCTTGGTCCCCAGTCAGGCAGTAGCCCATGAAGCAGCAGAATCTGTGACTGAAGGAGCTAAAACAAGAGCAAGGTTTAGAGGAGTTCACTTGCCTTCATTAGCTAGCAAATAGTACTGAGGTAGTTGCCATAAAACCATGAGTTTTTATAGTGTGGACTTGTAGAGTGACTCATGAGTACTTCTACCTGAAACAGGCAGAAATACTGCATCTCTCTAGCCTGGTAATCCCCTGGGTGCACTGCAGCCCGTTTGGACCTGAATGCAGTAGTATCTCTGTAGGCAATGCTGAGATGGGACTCTGTGCTGAGCCAGTGACTGGTAGGGATCTGAACTGGTTGGRAATTACAGGTATCTTAATAACTCCACTGATTCTTCACAGACTCACTAATTTACTTAGGACTTTTGACTGGTGTTTAAAATTTTGTAGCCTGTGTAGACTGCACAGGGGATAGGTTTGATAGTGGACAGAAATCTGCTGTGCTACTTTCCTCTTTAGTATGAAAACTGCAGCATACCCCTGAAATAAAGGGGCGTCATGTGTCTGATACATTAAATATACATTCTTTTTACAATAAAATTGGGGAAGTTGGGGTTTYAGAAGCAAGTAGGTTAGCGATAATATTTTGTGTAACAAGAGWAGTGCTTGCCATTAGAGAATGTAACAGATTATCTTTTCTGTCCTGACAGTGCTTGTTTTGTGGAGGGCTTGTAATGTGTAATGCTGTTTAACACATCTCTTCAACTTAGTGGGCAACCCAAGTGGCCGATGCTGTAATTTGTTCTCCTACCTGTKCTAAGAAGGATTGGGAAAAATTCGAGACAACCTTTGGAGCTCTTCTGAGGAACTTTGGTTCTTTGCTTGCTAGTGAAGAGATAAGACTTGAAGGTCTCAGCCCAGTTTTGTCTTTAGTAGGAACTGCTCCCATCTCAGCCCTTCAGTGTCCCTTTCTGTCAGTGGGCATGGGGATGTTTAAAAAGATGTTTCAGGTGCATCTCACACACCTTCCACTTAAGTACAGCAAACTTCCCATTAATGAGTTATAGGAGAAAGCACTGGGTTAWGCAACTTCTAGCTTAAGGTATTAGGAAAACTTCCTGGATGCAGAGGAGGCATATGGGGGAAAGGAGGCTGGAAAATAAAATAAACCAATATCCTAAACTATATTTTAATTGAATTTCCAGTATTTTCACAATGTCACACATACAGACATTAAACCAATATATGTTGTTCTGTAAYCATATACAATCTGCAATAAAAGCACCAGCTATTAAAATGTGAGAGCACAAAAAATTCAGCATACCTTCAAAATTGTTCAGGTCTGTTGTTTATGCAGTATTTCCATTTCTAAAGGCTTAGAAGCCTAGAATTCAGTAAAGGAAAAACCAGCTTTGGTTGGCAAGGCAATTCTTCACCACTTGACCAGTGCAAGCTGCTTCAGTACAATGATGGTTAAAATCAGCCCCCTCAAATCCATGCCGCTTAATTACAAAGGAAAGCCACAGTATTTCTGAATAGAAAGATACAGGTTTGTTAAGATATTGGACTGATCCTCAGGGGAGCTGAGCTTAATTCTTGCCTTTGCCACAGACTTGCTTTAAGTCACTCCATTAATCAGTTTATGCCTAAGCTCACCTGTCTCTGCAATGAAAATGAAGTCAAAGGAAGTTTTGGCCTAATTTTCTGCCACTTATTCTTGTAAAAGATGCTCCCTATGTGACGGATATCCTATCTTCTCTATGCCTTATTATTATTGTCTGGTATAAAGTTAACTTTCTTTTATAAAGGAAGTTCATATGATTCATGCTTTTTTTTTAAAAAAAAAGTGTTTGCATTTTTTTTCTCTTTTATTTCTCAGTACTTCTCTAGTTCTGTGGRTAAATGTGGCAGTCTACTGATTTAAGCTGAGACAAAGTCTTTATCTTAAAAACTTGCAGAAGTTAAACCTACTGGATCATTCCATCTATCTTTAATATTATCTTGGTTATAACTTGTAGACTAGAGCAGTACACTGAATAATTAAGGATGCAATTGAATTTTCATTATGAGGCTGATCTTTGTTTCTAGCTACTCATCATACAGTAAAAAAAAAACCAACCTGATCTCAAGTTGGATAGGTCAGTTTTGGGGATGACTTAGCATTTTTGTATTGATTTTGTAGTCAACTGCGTATGCTTCTCTGAATTTAATGTATGATAAATACATAGAATGTACATAATTTTAACTGCAGAAGTGTTGATCAAAGGGTAAAGAATCTCTTTTCCATCTATGTGCAGCAACACCAACATATATGTAGAAAGGGCGAAGAAGGGAGGGAAGAAAAAGGCACTTTGTTCTCTTGGATTTGTTGAGTCAAGATCAACACAGTTGGACCAAAGATGAGTTGATTAAGCTTTAGTTTTAAAAGTTAGGATTCTAAATAATGAGATTAGAATGGTTCATTGACTTGTTCCAGTAAGCAACTTCTGGAGGTGTATGCTTTCATTAAAAAACATGTAATGTTGTCTCTGTAACACTGACTCTATCCCTCCTCTCATATCAAGAGGGAGCTTGCTCTACTCGCAGATCCCTGGAGAGCTCTGTCATTAGTGAAAGGGGAAAAGTTTCCTCTAAATGCTAATCAGAGAGGCTGACAGGAAATTGCAGCTCTTGTAAATTGTCCTTAAAAAAAAAAAAAAAAAAAAAAATCTCAAGTCCTGAGACCTTGCTTCAGGAAACAAAGGTGAGACAATTAAACTTGTAATCCTATGTTTTTTATGACCAGTAAAGAAGTAAAAAAGGTAACTTTTCTTGTTTTGGCCTTCTCTCATGAAACAGCATGGCTGGAAAAAGTGTTTTGTCCTCTGTATCTCTTCTAAAATGTCTACGTATTTCAGCGATTCTGGAGTTGTGGATCAGTTGGAATAGAGGAGAGCACAGACACTGAGTGATTTGTAGGGACATGGAATGAAGAGTTGGAGAAAAAGGATATRAGGGAAAAATAGTAGCTGGCCAGGCCACAGCACTGGTTTTAAATGCCTTGGAGATTGTTGTAATACCAAAAGCTTTATTAAGGTCCATTCCCTCATTCATTTTCCCTCCACATTTTACATCTTTTTAGCTTCTGCAAGGTGTATTGGAAAAACCTGGGTCCTTTAAAACTACCCTCAACCACAGCTGGCACTTCATTCTGTTTGCAGTAGCCCGATGAGACAAGGTGGGAGTGAGGCTGCCACTGTGCTCCCATATTTTGTAAGAGGAAGCAAAAATCTTCAGTGACGAACTGTTCTTCTTATACGTTGTGACAAAGACTGGAAGCAATTCCGTTCAGTCACTGAACTCACCTTGACGCATCTCATGCAAATGGCATAATTCARAAGTTCTTGCACAGCGGTCTGCAAGCCACAGTGGCTGTCCCTGGATCCTTATCCTCCACAGTATTTCCAGCTAACTGACAGCAAAGGTGTGGAGTATCCCTTGAAAAACAAAAGGCGGGCTCTGAGTTATGAATTCAGTAGTTCTGGAGCCATGGTTTCTTTGTGAAGAACAAAGCTGCTGTATTACCAGTCCAGTGTGTAATTAGTGACTAATGGAACAGCAACTGCCAGTATATTAATTGCTATCATAGCTGTATACAAAGCATTGTTCTGCCTGTGACAGACATATAAATTGTGTGCATCTACATTGTCCCTTTCAGAGTAGCTCTCTAGAGTTAGGTGTCAATAATGAAATGCAACTGTTCCTTGAGGATGGATAATACTATCTCTGAGGGCTTGTATGCCTAGGAGCATGTGGGGAAGCTGATCTGAATTAAACAACAACGTGGGTTTCAAGTGGATTATATAAACTGTGTTAAACTGATGCATGTACATGCAGTTGTTTCAAATTACACACAATCACAGAATTGCAGAATGACTGAGGTTGGAAGGGACCTTTAGAGATCATCTAGTCCAATCCCCACTGCACAAGCAGGCATACCTAGAGCATGTGGCACAGGGTGGCATCCAGGTGGGTTTGGAAGATCTCCGGAGAAGGAGACTCCACAACCTCTCTGGGCAGCAGCCTGTTCCAGGGGTCTATCCTCCTCACAGGAAACAAGTTCTTCCTCTTTCAACTTGTACCCATTACCCCTTGTCTTGTCACTGGCCACCACCAAGAAGAGTTTGGCCCCATCCTATTTACATCCTCCCTTCAGGTATTTGTACATATTGATAAGATCCCTTCTCAATCTTTTCCAGGCTAAACAGGCCCTGCTCACTCAGTCTTTCCTCATACAATAGGTTCTCCAGTCCCTTAATGATYTTTGTCGCTCTACACTGGATCCTCTGTAGAAGCTCCACATCCCTCTTGTCCTGGGGAGCCCAGAACTGCCCCCRATACTCCAGGTGCAGCCTCACCAGAGCTGAGSAGAGGGGCAGGATYCCCTCCCTTGACCTGCTGGCAACATCCTCCTGATGCAGGCAGGATCCCATTGGCCTTCTTGGCCACGAAAGCACTGCTGCCTCATGGTTCACTTGGTGTCAACCAGGACCCTCAGGTCCCTCTCTGCAGAGCTGCTCTCTGACAGGTCAAACCCTAATGTGTACTGATGTCTGGGTTTATTCCTCCCAGATGCAGGACCCTGCACTTGCTGTTGCYGAACCTCATGAGGTTCCTCTCTGCCCAACTCTCCGGCCTGTCCAGATCCCTCTGGATGGCAGCACAGTCCTCTCGAGTGTCAGCCGCTCCACCCAGCTTGGTGGAGACACCAGCTTGGTATCGTTCACAAACTTGTTGATGGAGCCCTCTGTCCCCTCATCCAAGTTATTCATGAACAAGYTGAACAGGACTGGGTCCAGTTCTAACCCCTAGGGGATCCCACTGGTCTCCAGCTAGTCTCAGCCCCATTTATCACCACCCTCTGAGCCCTGCCATGCCGCCAGTTCTCAATCCACCTCACTGTCCACTTATTTGACCCAYACTTCCTGAGTGTTCCTTATGAGGTTGTTATGGGAAATGATGTCAAAAGCCTTGGTGAAGTCAAGGTGTAGGCAATATCCACACCTCTCCCCTCATCCAGCTAGCCACTCATCCCATCGTACAAGGCCATCAGGTTGGTCAAACATGAGTTCCCCTTGGTGAATGTGTGCTGACTGCTCCTGATCACCTTCTTGTCCTTGATGTGCCTGGAGATGGTGTCTAGGATGAACTGCTCCATTCCCTTTCCAAGGATGGAGGGGATACTGACTGACCTTTAGTTTCCTGGCTCCTCCCTCTTGCCCCATTTGAAGACTGGAGTGACATTGGTTTCTTCCAGTCCTCCAGCACCTCCCCTGCTCTCCATGACCTCTTGAAGATGATGGATAGCAGCTGAGCAATAACCCTGACTGTTCCCTCAGCACTCTTGGGTGCGTTCCATTGGGCCCATAGATTTATGGGTGTCCAGTTGGCCTAAGTAATTCCTAACCCAATCCTCTTCAGCCAGCAGAAAGTCTTCCTCTCTCCTGGTTTTGTCTCTTGTGTTTGAGCTCTGTAGTTCATGAGGACGAGCCTTAGCAGTAAGGACTGAAGCAAAGAAGGCAATTGGTAACTCTGCCTTCTCCGTATCCTCCAACACCAAAGCACACCCTTCAGCAGCCAAGCCGGTATTTTCGCAAGGCTTCCTGTTACTGCTGCTGTATTTGTAGAAGCCCTTCCTTTTGTCCCTAACATKTCTTGCTAATTAATTCCAAACGAGCCTTGGCCTTCCTCGTTGCATCCCTGCATTCTCTGACAACGTTTGTATATTCTTCCCATGTGGTCTGACCCTTTGTCCATGTTACGTATGCTCTCTTTTGCTCTAAGTTTTCCCAAGAGTTCCTCATCCATCCATGCGAGTCTCCTGACATGCTTGCTCRACCTCTTTCGTGTATGAATGCACCAATCCTGAGCTTAGAGACAGCACTGCTTGAATATTAGCCAACTGTCCTGGACTCCCTTTTCTTCTATGACGATGGCCTGAGGGATTCCTCCAAGGAGCTCCCTGAAGAGGTCAAAGTTAGCTCTTTTGAAGGCCACAGTTGCAATTCTACTTCGTGCCCAGAGGTTCCTCCTCACACCATTGTGAATTCAAACATCTCTTGGTCATTGCAGCCAAGACTGCCCTCAAGACTGCCATTGCAGCCAAGACTGCCCCTGCCTTCACATTTCTCACTAGACCATTTCTCTTGTTAGCATCAGGTCTAGCAGTGCCCCTGTTGTTGACTCATCTACCTTGTTGACTCATCTACCACTTGCATTAAGAAGTTACCTGCAATTTCTGCATTAAAAGTATCCTTCATTTAATTTTTAGTTTAATTTTTCTTGAAAGGGACTTAAGCTAAATCAAATTAAAGCCATTTTAATTCTGTCTGAGAAAAGCAAACCTTACTTCTCCTGTGATGCCTAGTAAAAGTATGGTTATTTTTCTCACAAAGGGGCAAAGACTCTCTGTCCATTCCTGGACACTGTGCCAAGTAAAAGTCAAAATGTCTAAACTATTTTTTAATGGTCTGAAACTCTGTGGGAGTTTCTTTATATTTTTTTTTGTCCTGAATCCCCCATGTAACTACTGCAGAGACTAGTAAAAATATATTTTTAGAAGATATTTGGTCATTGGTATGATGGAGTGAGAAGGTTGTACTCTTTCCTTTCTTTCTCCCCTGCCTCTTTCCTCAGTTCTTAATTCTTCCCTACAAAAAAAAGCAGGAGCAACAGTGAGAAGTAATCTCCCTAGAGAAACACATCACAAGCTACCTCAGTTTTACTGGTTGGTATAAACATCTAGCTCTTATACATTGGTATGTAGCTCCTCTCTGTGAAGCCAAGAATTTGTGTGTCCATGTTCTGTTTATTTACTTATTTATTTGGATCTCCTTGTACTTAGGAGAGGAGAACTTGTTCCTATAGCTGCAGAAGAAACCTGCTTTTTGAGGTTCCCAATATAATTAAATAGGACAGGAAAGCCCATCTGATAGAACTGTTGTTAGACGTTGTTTTGGAAGCCTTAGTGAGAAGTGATGTTCATTTTTGTGGACCGTTTTCTCTGACTTACTGCCTTGGTTGGCCACTGGATCATATAAGCAAAATGTGAATATAAATTCTCACTGCTGCATGGTGCAGCTGAACTGAGAAAAGAGCAGTTGAAGGCGGGGAGGAAAGCCAAGCCATAAGATCTCTTTTTTAATGCAGAGGGCTTCTCCTATCAAATGAGTATCTTGGTACTGACTTGAAACGAAATAAACCTTTGGAGCCCTGGAGTTTTAATGTACTGATGATAAATGCATTCTGTTCTTATCTGTCCCACTCTTGCATGATGAATAAGGAACCTTCTCTGTGAATTGTCCCGTATTGCTCTTTACTGCATCTTTCTAGATAGTGTGCAGTCAGCTCTCAATTTTGTTACTAGTTAATTCTGACCAAGAGTGAGGAAGACCATTGGCAGTGACAGCCTAGCCTGCARTAATGGGGGATAGCAACAGGATTTGCCTGTAACCAGTAAATTCAGTGAATAATCTCCTTTATATTTCTTACAACATAGTTTTGCCTTYGCTTAATGCAATATACTACAGTTGTCTAAGTACTTAAATCTGCATAGATTCTCTTCTGTTTATTAGAAGTAGCAGAGCCAATTTTTATCCSCATCATGAAGAGTATGTCAGAGGCTAATGAGAGCATGCATTTTCATTTTTTTCCTTTCCTTTTTTTTCCTTTTCACAAGAAAACTCATATTTTCTTGAAGGCTAGCAGATGTGGCTTTTTTTCAGTGCTTAATGATAGAACCTCAGCTAAAAAAAAAAGCCTTGTCATTGTTCAGACACCCCTGTCAGCTGTAGAAATGCCACCTGTAACATAAGTGCCACCGAAGTACACATAGAGAAAACTGTACTGCAGCTTCAGCAAAATATGTGCCATGTTGGTTCCATGACTGTGAAGTTAAAACCTTTTTTCATCTCCTCTAGCTGAGGAGGTTTTGGATCCACCTCATCTCAGCATGTCTGTATTTCTGGCATCTGTGATTTTCTAAATATTCACTGTGTTGACAGTTTCATGATTGACTAGTCATGTGGTTTGGGATTAGCATTTAAATATTTGAGGAGGAAAAGTATAATCAGCTATCTGACAGCCATGTGCATCAGCATTGCTCCGCCATTTTGTGTTTGGGAATCTTCACTAAATACCTATGTCAGACTGTATTCAAGAAAGCTCTGTATTACAGMATACATCAGCTTGTTTCTGCTCTGTCTGGGCAGAGCGCGACTTCTAAAGTTTGGAGGTTGACTTTATGTTTGTCCGACTTTTTGCTTGATGCCATTTTGCATGATGGCATAGACAGTATTATTTAAAAACACATCATTTTTCAACAAGTGACATCGTCTTTTATGTAGTGCAGAGAAGATAGACATACTGCAAATCAGATATTACTGCTTGGTGCTTGACTTTTTAATGAGATTCCTATTTATAATTTAATCAACATGAACCCAAATTCCACTCTSTGCTCTCCAGCTATGAAAGCCCTAGAGATATCCGCAGTGGTGCTGTACTGGTTAATCCCTACCCCAGTCTGGCAAACACAGCAAGTTGCTCTTGTTGTTTTAGGCTCTGAAACCCTGACTCACGAGGAGGAGGACATGCTAATGCAAGCACTATGTCTGCGGTTGCACAGAGCTTAAAGGATATAATTTGCTGCAGTCTGACATACTCATGGGAATCACCAAGCATGTCATCTTTTGTTTCCTGTTCTACAGTCCTGTGTACAGGCTTTTAAATGCTTACTTATTCTACAGGGAAGATCTTGTTATCCATATTGAATCGTATTGATTAATGCTTAGGTTGTCTTTGGCAAAGATGCTCCATTTTGGCAGGATGGAAGGCATTCCAGGGCATACAAGGATGGAAGACTGCATCTTTCTAAATAAGTTATGTTTAAATAAGCACAAATATGATGAGAGATTCAAATTTTCTATATCCATTTAACTACTACTGTGAAAATACATTTATATTGCTTTAAACTTTTTTTTTTTTTTTTTTTTGTAAGCTATTATTAAGGTTTTTATATAATCTCTAGAAACTTGAGCTTTGGCCACTGGGGAAGGCAGAGCCCATCAACTGACAGCGAGATTTGAGCTGTAATACATCTAAGTCATTTCTGAAAGTGAGTCATCAGTTGGTGTAACACATGGACCTTTCTGCATGCAGTGAGAGTGAGCCTGCAGAGCCCATTGAGGGGAAAAGAGAACCCACACCAAAGCACAGAGATGACAAGATGGTGCAACCACTGCTCTTTGCTTCTCTGGCTTGCGTCCTCTTCTGAACTTTCTAGAAAGCATTTTAAGAGAACACCTTCATCTGTAGCATCATGACTTCAGCGGGAGCTAGCCTTGATTGTCTGCTTCATCCTTGTTCTGAATGTGGATGGATCTAGTGATAAAACAGTAATGACAGACTTACCATGCTTATGACAAGTAGTGCTAATTGCTCCTTGGTAATCTGTGTTTTGTTGTGATAAGCCCATAATTACAATTCTAGTAAACTAACGGAAATTACAATTTGCAAAGCTGCGAGTGTCTCCTCCCATTAGTGGGAAGTAAAACCTTGCATACTGACCCTTTTGATACTTGTTAAGGGCATAAATTGAGCTAATAATCATAATATTGTATGTTTCTATGAGGCACCTTCTTCCAAAAACCACTTTACAGATTCATCCCATATCTTCTACCAGAGGTCAGAGGTGGGATGCTCAGAGATTTGTGTGTTTTTGTTTAGTCTTTAGGTTTTTTTTTTCTGTAGGCATGACAAGCTCTGGAAATGGAATAAGTGACTCCCTGGTTATTTTTATAATAAYTCTACTTCTGTTCCATGCAAATCAGCCTTGAATACTGCAACTCATTCTGCTTGCCTTCATTTGAATCTATAATCGCTGGAAGCAGAAGACTCTTTGGAAGAGGCTACTACGTGAATGAGGAAGCAGAACTTTGTCCTGTAGCTTGAATGTGAGCTATCTGTAGCAAATAAACTCAGTATGTGGCATCTATTGACACCTAGCAATTGGCGGCACAAGTCACAGGCTATTTGATGTCCTGTTTGTGTAAAGAACAAAGCTATTGTAGCAAGGGAGACAAAGCAGCCCTAGGGGAAGAGGCAGTCACAAGACTGGGGCAGATAAGAGAGGGGGCAGATAAGAGAGGGGGCAGATAAGAGAGGGGGCAGATAAGCAGGGCTGGAGAGCTCACTGAACCAAGACCTTTCCTTTTGTAGGTCACACAAGCCTTGCCTGCAGCGTCTTTCCTAGAAAAATCAGGCTACTGCAGGATTGATTGGCTGGGGTTGGAGTTGAGATGGAGTTTTCTCCTGTTGTGTGCAGAAGAGCCCAAAGGAATTGATTTTTGTGTGTGTGCGCGCATGTGTAGCTTGCATAGCCCAGTGATGGGGAGGATATGGTTATGGATGGAGAGGATGCTTGTGTCCTGCTCCAGCTCATTTAATTAGCATCTGACCCAGGGCTATGGCAACTCTTATCCCAGTGGAAAGCACCCCCCATTTGCCATATGCTGACATTACCAGTTGTCAGCACTCAGCAGAGAGACAGCCCCCACAGAAGACCCTTTCAAACATACTTGTTTAGACGGTAGGGAGAGGGAAACAGCAAACCCTAAAGGTCATGCCAACACAGGCTGGCTGTGTTAATCCCCTAGTTTCTCTAGCCAAGAATATTTGGGCACTTCCTACCTACATGTTTTCATTAATGAAACTTGTGTAAATATTCCTATCTTTGCCTTGGGCTCAAGTGAATTATTTTGGTTCAGTTTCAATCTAGCTGCTCTGAACTGCAATGAATTGACTGTGGTTGAAAATGGAAAAAGAAGAGCTACCTCAGCGTACAGACGTGGATTTGAAAGCCATCAGAGTGCTATGACTTGATGAGCTATTGCTCGTCTGCTGGCCTGCAGTGACTCCCCACTTTTAACCCACTGCATCGCTTGATAGGTATTTGAGAGAGGAAGGATGTTAGGTGAGGAGTCAAAAGGCTTGGTTCCGCTTCCTTGAGCAAGCTACTTCCCTCCTGCCCCCACTGTGGCCTCCCTCCTCCTTCAATAACAGGTCTCTGTTTYAGAGATGCTTACTAGATTCGTTAAAATTTGTTCTATGTTCTCTGTAAATGAATTACATCTATTAATGAAGGGATGCCCAACCATCAAAATCAAAAGTCCTTCAGGTTTTGAGTAGTCCTTAGACAAACWGAACAGACGCTTCCTCTGATGCATGGATGTGATCAAAAAACTGGTTTCTTAGCACTACTTGCAGCAAAGGCGATGTGTTGTATGCAGGAGTTGGGTTGGTTTGTTTTTTAATTATTTTTTCTGCCATCACAGCTCAGCGCATGGATTCCTCTGGTATCATATAGATTTCAAGATCTCCCATTTTTATCCTGCTGTACCTCCTTCTTTCTCTTTATAGATTATGTGTCTTTAGGTAGCACCTGTGTGTTACAAAGCAGGTGTATAGCACATAGTTCAGCTTAGGTGTGTTGTTAGTGGTTTGTGTATTCCCTACAGAGGGACAAAAAGTTGGARCAAACCTTTGCTTTTGGCTGCAATGGGAGTTTCAGGAATGATAAACTTTTATCTTGGAAATTTTATATTGTGGCTTGTGCATGGTGTGGTACACTTCCCTGTGTAATTGTCGTAGTAATGAAATGCACTGCAATTTTCAGTGGAATGGGYGTGAGGGTTGTTGTTTTTAATTTAGGGATTTCATGTTGTTTACRTTGATATCTTTCAGGGTCACTTTTATTTTTTATTACTCTTTGATTGGCAAGATGAGTGTGTCAATGTTATGAGTTTTTCAATTTTTGCAGTAGGAAGACCTTTAATCGGGTATTCCAGCAGGGAAATCAGTTGAGATTCCAATTGACATCTTTGAGTTGTGTCTGAAGGGAAGCTTGTAGGACTAGGGCCCAATTATATTATTTGACACTTTACATAGTGGTATCAGAATACTTGTCTAACAAATACAAGACAAACCCCAACCAGAGACAGCTTGCAACCTAATAAAATAACAAAATGTGCCAGAAGCCAATTATTTTACTGTTAAATTGCATGGAGCAAGAAGGCACCATCCATATCACTTGGCTGTTGTTTTTTTTTTTTTTTTTTTCTCCTCTGGTCAGTTTAAACCCAAAAGAGTCATTTTCCTGAAAAGTAATCAGTTCTTTCCAAATGTCTCTCTGTTTAATTAGATTTCACATGGGAAGTTTTTAGAGTGAATTGTCATTTGTGGGGAGTTCCATGGGTCAGACACAGTTTCTGCTACTTCTCTCTGGCTAGCATTTAAATAATAGTATTAACMATCTGAAATCTATACTTCAGGCTTCCTCTTCACAGGAATCCCAAATTAGCTAACAAAAGAAAACAAGGTTGTTGTTGTTTTCTTGATGCTGACTTGAGTTGATGCCTTTTTTTCTTCCCCCTCCAGCATAATGTTGAGTGATTATACCCTTACAATTTGGGAGAGGGATTGCAGAACTCTCTTCTTTGAAGCAGAGTTGATCATTTTGCTTTGTAAACCAAACTGTTCTGTTTGGTTTTTTTTTTTAGCATCCCTGCCTCACTGTTTAGAGAATTATGGTTTTGTTATAAAACAGTACGCAGTGTAACGTACAGAATACAGTGGTCTCTAGTAGTTTTTTGTCCCATAACTGCTGTGCTGGGGGGCTGGACTGCTGTGCTGGGGGGCTGGACAGTGCATCCATAACCCCTTGAACAGGACAGGTGAATTGTTGCCAGCCCCGGAAGCTTGCAGCAGGTGGGATGGCTCCTCGTGGAACCTCTTGCCAGCCCTTGCAGCCTGTGCAAAGCAGCACCCAGGCTACATTTTCTGCAGGGAGCTGAAGATGGTTATTTCTCATGATTGCTGGCAGTATTGTCTGTGTGTTTAGCCCAGAGAATACCCTTCTCCTGTCCTGATGTCCTACCTGCAAAATGCAAGCGTTGATCCTCAGCGTGGGCAGAGTGGCGGGCCTGCAAAGAGTACCTCGGTCAACAACCTGCCGTGGAGCAGGGTGGCACCACAGTCTGTATTGATCTCTGCCAGAGAAATCAGTGACTATTGTATTATATAATTATTGATGTAGCTRGAAAATGCCACGGGCAAAGCACAGCTTACTGTTTGTTATGCTGTGTTGTCTCTCTAGTCTGCGTTGGGCCTCTGAGTTTTGCCTCTTGTGTTCCCATTGCATGTTTATTTATACCGCATGCCTTTTAGCTCTCATATTTCTCCTGCAAATCCAACTTGGAAAAACCAGCTCTAGTTTTTGTTGGGGAGAAGAAGGGGTGGCCTGAGAAGGAAATGAATTCCTTCAGATGCTCACAGAGGCCCAAAGCTGAATACAAAAGAACAGGGAGAAGGCGCAAGCAGGGAAATGAGGCTTGGAAAGCAGAAGGCACTTTTTATCTCACCAGGGCCTATGGAGACTGCCAATCAATTGATAAAAGCGTAGACCTTCGCAGCAGCTGAAATGTAATGCCTCATCCGTCACACAGTTGGGACAAATGGGTCGAGACCTAATTTGCAGCAGCAATTAACAGTTCGGACAAAGCCTCTGTGGTTCCTTTTGGGACTTCGCAGTCATGTAAAGGGGCAAGCATGGCCCACCACAAGCTTCAGGTGGCAGCTGACTATTGCCCAGCACAGGAGCATGTTCTCGGAAAGTGTAGGTATGAGGAAAATTGGGGTGCCACCTCAGTCCCTAAGAGGGATTTTGCATCACATACATGCATCTTTGTTTATGAGCACCCCTTGAGGAAATCGAAAAGCTAAGAAAAAAGTAATAGATTACAGGACAGGTTCAAGTGTCATGGCAGATATGGAGATAAATGGAGACCAAGAGAAGTTGGCAGAACAGGTAAGGGGAGTGCTGGGTTAGGAGAGCAAGGGAAGCTATAGGGCAGGAGTGAGCCACTGGCCAAGCATGGCATGGGATGCCTGTGGCTGGAGTTGGGCATGTACGTGAGCACAAGTATTCTAGGTAGAGGGTTTCCAGGGCAGGAGGGAAGAGCGAGGCYGTTCCTGGTGGGAGCGACAAGGGGAGCTGAAGGTAAAGCCCGCAGTGCGCTGCAGAGAGTRCATGGAAGACCGTGCAGCATTGGCCCTCACTGTGTCCCGGTTGCAGCCCAAGCCAGCAGTCATCCATTTCCACAGGAGCAGGAAGTTATTAGTCAAAGTGTAAAGATAAAAGATTAYAATTTTCAGGATTAAATAATTGCACAGGCTTCGGGCATCTTCAGGGAACAGTGCTGTACCAGTCAAGGGAAGACGGACTGGCTGAGCATCTACGGGTAGCTGAGCTCTTTCATTACAATGCCCATGAGCCTCCCTTGGCATGTGCAATGAGTGAAAGAAGGGCTGCCTGCGTGTACGGGGCTGCCCTCTCCTGGAGGAAACGTGCTCTGCTTTTGCCTTCYTCCTGCCTTGGCTTCATTAGCCCCTTCGGGCTGTTCGATGGTGTGGTGAGAGTCATGGCTCCTGTGCAGTGTATGCATGCAGAACGTGGCATGGGGAATACATGTCACAGACTGCAGAAATGTCTTGGGAGCCTGATGATCCTCCGCTTCCAGCACTGTTGAGTAGCTTTGTGTTGTCTTTGRCGGGTGGGGTGTACACTGAGGTGGGGGTCCCTGTGTCACAGCAGGAACTGTCAACCTCCCAAATCAATTCTGCCTGACAAATGTGTGAATCTCTGCCTAGCTAAGAGTTACTAGGTGCCTCAAAGCACTGCAGGGAAGCTGAGCCCTCAGAACAGCTCATTGCAGGGGTAAGAGGAGTTCCTGCTGCAAAACAAGGCTGGCTAGAGCCTGCTGTCATGTCCTGCATGGTGTCCTGCTCTGAACTTTGCCCTTTGTGGCTCATGCTAGACCGGAGTGCAAGACCTGCTTGGTTTGAGAACGGCAGGCTGGCATAGAGAGGGTCCCAGACTTCACAGCTAGATGTGTCAGGAAGGGCAGAGGCCTAGGGCATTCAGGCACTGCAAGCAAAGCCTCTTGGCTCTGCAAACTTCTGCTAAAGCTGCTGTGCCCTCAGCTGGGGTAAAGCTGCGGGAGAGCACTCTGGCTACAGTTGGAAATCTCTTTTCTCAGTGCTCAGAGGTACCCAGAAGTCCAGAAGAGCCTAGTTTATTCCCCAAGCTGCTGCTGCCATTGGGATGATATTTTAAGTCGGCACTTTTATTGCCCTACGGAGAGGGCCTATTTCTAGTTGACATAGCACCTCAGTGCTCTTGCACCTCCAGCAAAAGGATAAAACACCGTGCCACCCAGCACCTCTGAGCAGAGAGCTGCTATGGGGAGGCAGTAAGCAATCAGCAGAGATTCACCGAGGACTGTGATGTTATAAAATAGAGTCTCGGCACAAGATACAGGGAGGCGCTTACTGAGGCGACAGGGAAACTATACGTTTCTTTTTCCAATCCATTAATCAAAGCGCCCGCAGTTCCCGTTCTGGTGAGGCAGGTGAGATGCTAATAAATATTGAGCAGGGAAACTTGATCCGTATCCAGGCGCTTGGAGCATTTTCATAAATAAGAAGTTGCGAAACGATAAAAAACAAACCAGCTACCTCTGTGTGTGCCCTAATTTGTGGTTGCGGGRCTCTGCAGATGGCAGGGCTGGGGGTGAGGGAGTGAGTAAGTGGGAGATCAGAGTGATGTGGGGAGGTGACTTGCTCCTTGTGTGGCTAGAGATAGATCAGGTGCAATGGGGCCTGCAGCCAGGTCATGCCCTGCATCCAGTGTCATGGCTGCGGCAGATGTTTTCCTCAAAGCCCCCTTTGCACCAGCTTGATCTTATTACTAGTGATGGCTCAGGAGGAGTTGATGCAGGGGTGGTTCTTTGTCTCCACAGAACTTGAGCAGGGGAAGCCCATTTTAGGGCCAATTTGCTGAGTAGCTCCATTGATTTAGGCAGGACTGTTTGGATGAAGAGGAGCTTTGTGTTGGGATGCTTCCTTCCGCTCGAGCCATTCAGCTGACATCACTTCAATGTTTCTTCTCCCTGTTTTTCACTCCGTTTTAATAAGGAAATGTAGTCTGTATGGGAATCTTACCTGCCTGACTAATGCAACTTTACAACATTTTGGCTTATTTCAGCTAACCTGATATTTCAAATGCATTCTCTCCTGATAATTTTCATGAGAAGAGGAGAGTGGCTGTGTTAGTGCTGTGGTGTTAATGAATTCAGCAGTACTTTTGGAAAGCAGAATCTCTACCCAGGAGAGATGATAGCCTCACTTGCTGGCTTTTCCCRCAATCCTCTAGAAAACCTGGTGGTGTTAATTTTGGTGCTCAGGGAACAGCAATTTCTAGTCCTGCCTGGATCCAGTATTCTTACTCGTTGCCACAACGGCCATAACCCACTTGAGTCACTGATCCACCTGGGCATGTGCTGTTTTACGTGTCTTTGACTTCATGCTTTAAAGTGAGGAAAATCTCATAATGGCCAAAGGTGCATTGCTGTGTGTTGGCCGGAGGTGTTTTGGAGTGGCCAGGAGGAGAACTATTGTTTGAAAATCCTCTTAAGTTTCTCAAACCATAAGATTTTACAGTACCTGTTATCCTACCCTGACAATTAATAGGTAAGTGGCAAGATCYTTTTAGAGGAAGGAAGTCTGGGCTCTTGGGAAGTGCAGCTTGCCTGCAAGTCTGAAACTGCTGCACCTTTTGGCAGCAGTGGATGGGTCAGGCTGATACTCAGTCATCTTTCTGCGAACTGCTTTGAGATCTCAGGATAAAAACTGCCCCTGGGAATCCAAATCATTATTGTTGTTATTAGTGCACTGCTAATAACGTTGGTGAACGAGGTGTTTTCTGTTCCTTTTTAAAGACATCATGTGACAGTGAACTTGGCTGGTGAGTTAGTGTGCTCTCCTCTACTGGTTCATAATCACCAGGCATTTTGTTTATTTTCAGTCCAGCCATGTGGTTAGGAAGAAGGCTTGAGGGTCTTTATATTTTGTCAAATCTTGAGAAACTCATTTTTCAAGTATGCTAAAACTAGGACTTGAGTTGCATGGAATCATTTCGTTCTCTGTGCTTTTACACATGAGAAAGGAGCCAGCCCACAGCATTTGCTGAATGCCATGGTATTATTTGCTTTAGGGTGGCCTACAGCAAAGTACACAATTGAGGATTTTCCTAGCTGTCTTTAATACAGGCTGGATTTTCCTACACTGTGCATTTGTAACAAGTGTGTACTGTTTGTTTAAGAACTTAGAGCCTATGCCAGAATTTTCTTTCCTTGGCTTTAAATGTGTGGCCTCAGGGTGGTTTTATTCCAGATATCAGCAAATAGGAACTTGTTTTTTTTTCCCACTGGCCAAGGTTCTGAACTGGATCTGAGGTAGATCTTCAGTTCTCTGGAGATCTTCACCCATCTGAGGTGGATCTTCTTTCTCCGAAAGTGGAGAAATCCAGGTGCTCCAAGCCACCTTGTTTTTCACCATTTCAGGGACTGAACTGTGACTTGAGTGATCACTCTGTGTGTAAAACAAATGTCATTTTGGCTACTGGTCCTGCCCCACCATAGATGTAGGGGTGTAGCCTGGCAGAGTATTTGCTCTAGGAAATTCTGGAGCAAGAAAAGGATACCTGAGCAGACAGAAAGGAGGCTTTCAGGTTCTGATTTCTTTGGCCTATCCCAGAWGGAGGTATCTTTCTGACAAGAAATGGAGAGCAGTGCTGCATCTAGGAACTTTAGCAGTTTGGGGAGCTGGACTGTGGTTACGTGTTGTGAAGTCCGCTTGGGTGTGGAAACCAGTGGCTCCGTCAGTGACTGCATGTGCAAGGGTTAACTATGCATGGGGGAGAGCAGTAGCCCCTTAGGGATGCTACGCTTCAGAGGGCTTGGGGTTTCACAGTTTCCTTCTGGAAAATGAAAGAGCAGTCATGGTTGAATTGCTAGCACCATTTCCCTCAGCACTGTAGGTTTCCCTTGGTGGTATCCCACCCAAGCATTGACTAGGGTGAACATTGCTTATCTTGGAAAATCAATGAGATGACAGCCCAAGGTACTGCAGTAAGGAGACAGGCAAGGAGATGTGCATCTATCTCTGACTTTTTTTCCACCTTAATAAATATGTTTCCCTGATTCACTGGTATTGTAACAATATGCAGTAATTACTGCAGCTGCATCCATCTCCTTTGATTTAATCAGACAGATATTATATGTTAAGTATCAATTGATTATTAAAAGCATATTTGCTGATGCGTCCAAATCCAYGTAATAGATGCATAAACAGTTATTTACTGCACAGCTATTAAAACTCAGCAACTCAGCTTGCTTTTAACAATCAGTATTTATTTAACATGCAATGACCATCCTGTCCCATTAAAATTAAATGTTTTAACTGTGTTTTGGGCATTTAATTTTAAAGCTTTTCTTACCATATCAAGTGATTACAAAAAGCCATTGTCTTAGCAGGCACTTGATGCTATGTAAACGTATTTCAGAAGAGTCTCATTCTGATATCCTACCCTGGTGTTATTCTGGTTCGTGACCGATAAACTTTATAGTGCCTCTAGAAAAGCAGAACTTCTTGATAATGTAATGGTCTTTGAATTTAAAATAACCTATATGACCTGGGGTCTTCTGGGAGGTTGAATGTTCTCAGTTATGATTGACACCAGTAGGATGTAGGGTACTGAACATCCAAAGTCAAAGATGGGCCTTTAACTGGGCAAACTCCAGCTTCTCTTGGGGGAGAACAGTAGTATTCTTTACTGCAGGTTCCAGGGTGTTTAATACAATAGACAGTTGTAAAAAATCTAATGTCATTGTATTAGCGTGTGGAAAAACTAAAAAYTCCTGTGAAAATTGGGAGTAAGTCACAACTAGCGTGTTTCTCCCTGTATTTTTTTCTCAGCGTAGTTTTGGAAACYGAAACAAATATACTTTCAGTAGTCTCTTACAATTAGGATGACTGGGGCTTGTAAGCCTTTGGAGATCTGGGGACCTGTCTGCAATGTAAGCTTGAGTTTTGCAATATATGAGGTGTTGGCTGAGCATAGCTGTTGTGCTGTGCAGCGATGATGGCTGGTGTGTGTGGCTTTTTGTGAGGCAAGGGGGATGTGTCTCCATTGAGTTCCTGCCCCTCTCTCTGCTTCTAGTCCTGGAACAGTGCAGGATCTGTTTTCTTTCTTTGCCAGAAAACGGTTGAAAGCTGCGTGGTAGGGCAGGCGTTCCATCTGCCTGCCCTTTCTGGAATCTGCAGAGCTTTCTCGCAATTCCCTTGTGCTTCAAAGCACATAAATAAATATTTGCAGAGTTATTAAAGATTTATTGAAAATGCTGTATATTTAAACCATCTTGCAAAAAAAATAGATGACTGAATATTTATTATTTACATGTTAGGCAACCTCTACATATTTATTTATTCCTCCTTAATCCGATCCGTGTTTTATAAATATTGCAAAAGACCCGTCAATAATATAACACATTTTCATTAATCCAGAGGAATAATTAGAAGACATTTAGGATATTATTGCTCTGTACAAATATTGCATGAGCCTGTGAAGAGAGATGTTTTGAACAGCAGCTGTCATCTGTATAGCTGGGGAGCATGAGAGCAGCCCTCACCATGCTATGGAGAGGCTGGCAAGCTCTTTGGATTCCTTCTGTGTACTCTACTGCCTCACCAGTTCACAGGGAAAAGCATTTTCCTAGCAGAGATCCTTGGAGCGATAAACCTACACTTTCAAGTGAGGATTGTAGCACTTTTATCATTCTCTTCTATACCAAGGCAGTGTCCCATGTGGCTGGGATCAATTGAGATTTGCTTTCTCCTTAGCTACAAGGCAGAGGCGAGCTAAACTTGAAGTTGACCCCCTGGATTTCCCATAGTCCTCAACCTCATGTGGAGAGACTGTCCAGTCTGTTGGATTCTGCTCTGCAGTTCAGGATGCACCCTTTAATAATCCATACCTGGGAAAAATCCTGTAAGTGGTTGATCAATTATTGTGTTTTCAAAAAATGATAAGATGGTTTTTATACTAATATCTTGAGATCATAAGGAAACGTCATCCTCAGTAACTCACTACTTATCCTTCCCCAGCTCAGACCTCAGCTCGGACTGACTCATCTCAGGTGAGAGGATTCTGTCTCCTGTCATTGTGCTTGGAATCATGGTTTTAAAGAAGAAAGTGTTGTATTTTGCTCTGTTCCTTCAATAGTCCTCCTAATGTTTTGCTCACGAGGCAAAACTAGAAGTTTTGTTGCCTATATTATGTTCATCAAGGCTTTTACCTTCTYAATGCTAAACTTTTCACTGAAAGAGACTTCTTTGACTTCTTTAAAGACCTAATGCTACCAGGTTGTAATATGAGAAGAGCATCCATGATTTTGGATGTATGAAAGATGTTCCCACTTCTGCTTTGAGATCATATCCTAATAGAAGAGAGTATTTAAACATTACCACAGATTGAGCTGTGAAGTAAATGCATTTTCAGAAAGAGAATTTTCTGAGTTAATTGATCATTAGAGCGATAGTTTTCTTTATGCCTATCCCRTATGATTGACTGTATGGAAAGACTGAATGACAGCAGAACTATAGGCTCACAAATAGCAAGACTGTCTCTCTGTCTACATAAACATTTCAAACATTTCAGTGTTGTGCCAGACCACCTGAGCTATCTCTGGTGCAAGGTAGTTGTGTGTGGAAAGACTACTAGTGAGATTACGTAGCTGTCCTGAGTGCAGAAGCATGGGGAGAGTGCTGCAGTAATACGGCCAAGCTTTTTCTAGGTCCTAAGCTAAGTCTTTCTGTCTGGTGCAGGCATCTTCACTATCCAGAGTCTAGGATCAAGAGTCTCTTGCTTTTTAGAGAATGCAGCCTACAAGTCTTAACAAAACCAGTTGAAGCTTCAGCCCTTTTACAGTGATATCATTAGCATTGTATACCCAAAGCCTACAGCAGGCAAGCCATGGTATCCTGTGAACCTTGGAGTGATCCTGTGCAGGAGGCAGTTTGATTGACTGTAGGTAGCTGAGGGGTGTGAGTTGGTTTTKTCTGCTGGTTTTATTTATTTATATTCTCTCTAGAATTAGTTGACCAATGAAAAGGAAACGAAACACAAATAAAGACTTGGATGAAGCATTCCAGTGTTATGTTTTTGCCAGCAAATGCAGCCAGCTTGTTTTCTGTCTAAGGAAACACAGACAGGGAGTGCAGGGAGTAAAACCCCAACAGGAGTAGGACTTAGGATCTTCCTATTGCCATGGCACTGTTAGACATATTTCACCTTCTTGTCCCTTATGCTTATATCTATTTTTCCTACCTCGTTGATGTTCATAGCCATTAGGTGAACACCATCTCTAATTCTTAATCACCATCTCGAGCTTTATTTTATGATTGCTGCTSAAGCCAGGATTCAGGACTGGATTATTTTGACCATCCCAAATATACAGAGAAGGAGCTAAGGCACAGTGACTTATCGCATGTAATGTCTCCAGCAGGKCTGAGCCTTGATCTCATGAACCTCTTTCCAGCTGTCTCCCAGAAGTCCATCTTCCCTTGTTTTTTTACTTTCGTTTTGCCAGTCTCTTAAAAACATTCCACCTTCCAATACCTCACTGCCCAAATGAATGGTTAGAGTAGAAGGAGCTAGATGGACATCCTAGCTGCTCGCTTCAAAGTTCCTGCTTATTGATTACCTTTTGAGCTGCTTATGAAATCTTYTGGCTCTGGCTTAGGAAATGCCATCCAGCCATCCTACATTCTCACATCATCTCACCTCCTAAGATGCAGGTCAGGTTGTCCAGCACTTGGTGTTTCTGTTGTCTGTGCCATATGTGTGTGTGCGCTAACACAAATCAGATGGAAAAGAGGGGGCAGTGAGTGGATTGAAGGAGAATCCCRAAGGTTTTTGGTCATGAGCTTTAAGAAATGAACTTTATTCAAAGGAATGATAAGGTGTCTCAGCTTGTACAGTAGGCTTGGATTTTGAGATTTAGTTTGGATTAAGTGGGATGGAAGGCAAACTGCTTACAGAAGTTTWTGAGCAGGGTTTGGAAATCAGATGMAGTACTTTGAGATGGTGCTTATGGTGGTAAAGTCTTAAGAATATAAAAAAAAAGTGGTGGGCAAATGTGGACTTTCTCTTTATGAAGATTACAGACGTGGAATAGGAATCAGTATCATAGACCTTCAAGGTGCTTGGTGCCACTCAAAGGCTCACCCAAAGGATTCTCAATTGTTATCAGTCTTATGGATGGCAGGTGTCTACTGCACTATGTGACTATCATGGCCTGGCAGCACAGTTCTTCCACAAGATGTAGTCCYGTTATTGAACTGGCAAAACAGAGGGAAGAATAGTAAAATAAGCTGTCTTACATCAGGAAAATAAAATCAATCCARCAGCCAGGACATGGAACGTGTGTTAACTCTGGATGCTTTATAATATCCATCTCATCTTTTAAGCCTGGTCCCACACAAGCATCTTCTCCTCTGTTCCCTTACTCCGGCAGTGTTGCAGCAGGCAACATAATATACATGTACATGTTTCAGCCCACTCTGAGAGCGCGGAGATGGCTTCATCGTGAGGAGTGCTTAAGGAGAGTGGAGCAGCAGAAGAAGGAGAAGAAAGCGAAGGTGGTTTCTGGACACAGCCCAGTGTGTCTCCATGTGCTCTGTGTATGGGAAGTCCAGAAGGAACATGTCAAGGGAAGGAGAGTGTTTTTCTTCTCTCATTTACCCGGTTCAAAATTACTGTGCTAATAAAGGGAGGGCAAAAGGAGACACAGAGAGCCCTTTCCATTCCCTCAGCATGAGGCTGAGGTAAACAATAAACTTGGGAGCAACTCCACAGGGAGATGCATTGAAAATGTGTTCCAGCATGGGTCAGAGGAGACTGTGGGCATAAGTACATCAGTATTAGAAGCTGGAGAGAACACACATTGGCATATTCAATGCATTGGCTTTTCTTTTTTTCTTTCTTTTTTTTTTTTTTGGCAAACGGCTGAGCCTGGATTAATAAAATGTTCAGATAAAAATCAGAGTTTTATTAAAGTGTGCTCACACAGCGGCAGCGCCCGGCCGCGCTCCTGGAACGTGAGCTGGCAGCTGGCCAGGCTTGCTCAGGAGTGCTGCTTATCATACCCGATAAGAAGGTCCTGCTGTGAAAGGGAGCGAGGGAACAAGAGGAGGAGGGGGGAAGCTGGCAGCAGCCTGCCTGCTGCTTGGCCCAAATCTTGCTGCGAGCCCACTAGCCCATGAGGGTTTGCCCCCTATACAAATCCAGCGCACGTTGGAGGAAATGCGCACCGAGGCTTCCAGGAGAGCAAACGCGGCCAATTGCTCCACACAGCAGTTCCCCTCTCCCTCCTCTGCTTCCTCTCCCTGCTCCTCTTCTCGCTGCCCTGTTCACAATTCCTGAGCTCACTCAGCGCCGTATTTTAAGCCAGACTTTTTCTTTACTTTTGCCTCTTCTCTGGCGGGTTGTTCGGTGCCAGATCTCAAAGCTAATTAAAAGGGCATGGGCTGGGCTTAGATTTTTCTTGCAGTAGCAAGCTCTTGGCAGAGTTTCCAAGCTGCCAGGATGGGGACTGTGAAAAGCAAGTTGGTACCAACTAGGGATTGGGAAGCCAGAAACTGCCCTTGCTCGGAACAGGRAAATGAATAAGGCACAACTGTGTGTCCTTCAGCAGATGTACGTGGACATGCAGGCACAGTATCTCTCTGTCCTGTCTTCTGTATGTTTACGTAACYGGCTCAAATTTTGCATTGCACTTAATTCTTTCTACCTCCAGTCCCATGGTCTTTGTACTTGCAAAAACATGCTGTAMTTCTTGCCTTCTCCAGCATCCTGCTTACCTGTTGTGCTCTTTTATAACCCGTGTGTGGAAATATGGCAAGGTCTGTCTTTGAAGAATATTAGGCTGTTCCAGTTCTCTTGCAGAAACAGCCACGGTGCATTTTAAGCTGGAGACAACTGGGTGAARAAAGTCTTGGACTTGCTATTTGAGAAAACTAACTCCATGGATTATACTTGTCCTATTCTGCAACAGAAGGAATATACCCAGTGCCACTATACCCTGTSACTTGCAGGGTTAGTCTCTAAGCAGTATGTCACTAAGCAATGACGCTTTATTTTTGAGCAATGGAGGCATTAGGTTATTTAATGAATTCAGGAAAATTTCAGATCATGGACATGACATTGGTCTAAGCCTGCTATTTGCCAACAATCTTCCTGTTCAACTTCTAACATTTATTCTAAATGTGATGTAAAGAAAGTAGTAGTTTTCAGCCATCTTTCTTAGCTCATCCTCTTAACACAAAAGAGGCTATTCTATATCCTTCCTACTTAAAAAAAAACTCACAGTGCTGTTCACTCCTGSCTTATGTTTATATTTAAGTCCTGTTGTGTCCCCAGTTTTAAAGAGCTTAAAATTAATATGCTTGGGCTTAGTATGAATTAGAAGAGCTACCAGCTTTGTTGAATGTATCCAGCATGGGCATAATGGCCACATGGTACTMATTAAAATTTCCCTACTGTGTCTCCATCCCAGTACTGCAATGTGTGAGTCACCTGTGCTGGATTATCTGGGAAGCTGGTCCCCCTGCTTCTTTTATTCAAGTATCCCAGCTTGGGGTCAGGCATGGGGAAGACTGCACAAGCAGGACAGCCTTTATCTTATCGTGGTAGCAGTTTCAAGTCATCTGTTTAACCTCAAGGCATAAAAAAGAGTTGTGGGACTGTGCTCTATGGATAAATGAAATTAGTGAAGGCACTACTGTCCTTCGTTTTCTTCTGTACTGTCCAAAATTCCAGGTGAATTGTAGGCTTTTCTCTCTATTCTGTGGTGTTGGTTTTGTCGGGTGTGCAAGCAGGGGCTGTTAGCATGTTTGGGATTATCCAAACCACTGCTCAGACCCTCTTCTCAAAGCTGGGCAGCTTTCCATTGCCTCATCTGCCTGTATGCTGCATCTAGACCCTTGCCTCACTCTCTCCCCTCTGCCACCCACCCCCTAAACACATTTATGCTGACGGGCCCATCTTTCCTCATCCACAGACATGAGATGTGATTAGAGGGAATCTAATTTGTTTGGAGTGCTCTGGCGACGGAAGGAAATTATTCTGCAGCAATATTTGCAAATGCATTCATCATAGAGTCCCTGGCAATCCGTCACCGTGAGCTGATGACTTTGTGATCTTCATGAAGGTCTGATTAAAAGTGCTTTCTAACGATCAGTCGAACTTCCCATCTTGCTCTTCCTGCTGTGCATCTAGAGACAAGGTAGGAACGAGGGCAGACGCTGATCACGTGCTGAGCCATCATTCCTACGTCTCCGGAATCCAAGCCAAGATGCAAAGACCCAGTGGGATGGCATTAGCCTGCTGCCAATGTCTGAGGTTGTGCAGTTCTCAGGCTCCCTCCCTCTACGCCCAGGTGCCTCATAAAGAATCCCCTTTGTGTACTACTTGTGTTTGAAATATCTTTCCTGACAAGGATGAGGAGAGCAGATTTGCATAAACCCTACAGCTTTTGCTCGCTCTGCACCACAGCTGTGATCTCAGACACTTTCTGGTCTTGTTTGTTGTGCAGGTGTCTAAATAATATTTCCAAATACCAGAGACTGGTCCCCGTCAATAAATGTGACAGAGGGGAACTGGGATCTAGTGAAGGGGAGTGACAAGCTGGAGCTGGACTTGGGTGTGGGAGTTGTCTGTAGGGTTGCAGGCCTAACTTGACAGTGTAATCACAAATACAGCATGGCATCATGTATCCCTAGAGCCGATTCACAGATCACCTTGGCCAGCTGTATTTAGCGGTATGGGCTTCTACTGAAGCTGGGATGCTGCACTGCAAAGGTGGGGGCCTAAGGTCAACCAAAAAGAGAGCAAGATGAAGGGGATAATTGTACAGATCTTATGCTGGGCGTACAAGACTTGACAGAATAATCTGAAGTCTGCAAAGGACCTGAAAGAGTAAGATTCCTGTGTAGGCTTGCTTTTSTAAGTAAGTAAGTGGGCTTACTTTTGTATCCAAAACAAATTACAGCATCTACTTTTATTGAACTAAATAGGCTTCTTCTAGATAGTAAAGGCATGTGGAAATGGCAACCCAAATAAGCAGGTAAGGAAACTAGGACAGGGTAGAGTTAAGACACTGGCTTTAAATTATGCTTCTAGTCTACTGAATAACATATCCAGCATAAAGGACTTGTGTCTGTACTTGACTTACTGCCATTTCTGTGGCCTGAATAACCTAGGCCTGCAGGTATCTCATAGACTTACATTTTTGATCTAGTAACCCCATCACAGGCAGCAAAGACATGCCTCACCTAACTTTTACATCAGGCTTGCATTTTACCAGGAAGATGTTCCATTCCTGTACATTGTGACTGGCTTTCCCTCAGTAGCATCTGAGTTTTACAGTGTGGGCTGTACCACTCCCACACGTGTCAGTCTAGGTTAATGTCTGGCAACCTCTGTTCTCTTCCTGTCTGTGCACTGGAAGTGGCTGATGTGCATTCATTAAGTATGCAGCAAAACTATATGCTGTAGTGTTCACTCCCACAAACTTGCAAAATACAGCTTTCCACTGTTTTGTGTTCATCTTTCCTTTTTATCTGGTTCAGGAGGTCTGCATGAAGTTTTCTCGATCCACATTTTTCCTCTATGACTTGATATTGTAATTATCTTCCTCTGTCTTGCTGGAGAATGTGTCACCCGGGGGGAGGAGAGAGGCGTGATACCCAACTTAGATTCCAACCATCTTGATTTCTCAGCTACCGGGAAGACASTAAGAGTGATTGCATGTTCCCTCACCTTTCACAGAGTCCAAAGTACTCCATGTCGAATTCATCAGAGGCTATACTGTCCTCTTGCTTTGAAGGAACAGCAGAAGTATAGAACCCGCTAATCCTATACTTGGTGTCCCATGACTCCTGTGCTTTATTTTCCACATATATGCAGAGTTCTACTTCCTTCAGGCTTTGGATTCCTAATTTAGATTTCATGCACAGCTTGCTTGAACACTTAATGAAGCTGTCTCTCCTTTCAGCCAGGTTCTCTGTTACGGGCTGGAGAATCATGCTGACTGATGAAAAAGAAATGAGATTTAGAAAGAAGTTGATGCTGAACTAAAGAGAAAGGGTTAGGCATTGCAATAAACTGGATGGGCAGTAGGTGCCTTAACCTGTCCTCTCTGCTAAGCTAGCTATCTGAATGAACAAGCATGAGGTTAAAAGAACAAATGTCTCTATGAAGGAGAACTGGTTCTCTGCATGGGATCCTGTGGCAGCAACTTTTCCATAGTACCACTTACTCCTGGCTTTTCTCTACTGTAGATTTGATCTCAACACCACAGTTACTGCTTTTAATGCAGGAAACTGTAATAATGCATATAAATGCATATAAATATGCATATAAATAATGCATAAAATAGAAGATGCAGTACAAAATGTTCCAGCTTACACTAGAGCTTCCAGCTTACTTGAATTATCACTTGTTACTTGAATCAAGTGACACCTGAAGTTTCTAAGGGACACCCCAGTGAGCAGAACACTTTATAGGATCACCTCTGGGAAAGTTTTCTTCATAGATGTACTAGTGTTTGATTTAATATGACCTGTCTGCCAGGGGAAGGGAGCTAAGCACTGATCAATCTTTCTAAGTGGAAATGGAGAGAGATGGAGTGATGTTGGGTGACTGATGTGCCAGTCAGGGCATGCGTTTTGGAACAGTCCATTGTTCCGAGGAGGTATCCCTTGATAAACCCAAGCATAGGTGGATGTTGGTCAGAAGAAGCTGGCTGGGAAGCCATGCTTGGCAGGAAGGGTTCCAGGTGAAGTGTGAAGCTTGCAGCAGCAGTGTTAAGTAGTGCATAGAAGCAGGGAGAAGTGTAGATGTTTAGAGTCTGTATTAAATAGTTCAGCAGATTCTGCAAAACCCAGTTTTCCCATGCTCAGTCCCTTGTTGGCAAATATTTCTAACTGCATCATCACCACTTTGTGGACTTCATCTAAAGAAGGGCTGTACAGTAGAGTTAGCTCTCCTAGGAAATTGTGTGCTGCTGTAAGTCCTGAAGGAGACGGAGCTGGGTAGGGACACAGCTGTTGGTGTAGGCTTGGTGTTGCGCTCAAATGGATTAAGCTGAGGTATAGTTCTTTGCTCTAGGACAATTAGGATCCTATTTCCCTCCCACATCCAAAGTGAGATTGGAGCACTTGACTGTAATGCAGAAGTTGACACAAAGGAGGAAAGTGCACCCCGTTGGCATAATTCCTTACTGCATTGAGTGCTTCCTTTCTTTTTTGAAGTATGGGTCTCTGGATAGCAAGTAGGACTATCAGTCGTGTGTTTAAATTCTTCATCTGAGAGAAGGATTTAATGTTCTTGGCCACCAACAAAGGGATGGGACCCAACTTGTATGCAGTTATTGACATTTCCAATAAATTCTGCACCCTTCCTCTTGCTTTGGTATGTTGTGGCAGTGGTTCGGTGTATTTGGAGTCAATGGGTCCCATCCTTGTCAAGTGGAGAAAGATTGCAGTCCTCATTGAGTTTAGACACACACACTGAAGAAAGGTTTGCATAGTGTCTTTCTTCTACAGGCTGTATCAGTCCAACTAAGTGTCAAGGCAGAGAAACAAATTAGCACTGGGGTACTAGTCATTTTTCCTCCAGGGAAAAAAGAAGAAAGAAAGAAAGAAAAAAATAATTTTGGGGGACTGGGGGAAGGAAGGAAGGAGGGAAAGAAGAATGTCAGTTCTACTGAAAAGGTTTTCCAGGGGGATATTTGAAACAAACATTTAAGTTCAAAAATCAACATTTTGACTGAAAGTATTCCATTTATGCTTCTCATCTCAAAAAAAGGGAGAAACAAAATGATAGCTGCAGTGGAAATGTCACTTTGTCACGTATGTTTTCATTCCATTACAAATAAAGGAAGGTAGAAAATGACATTTTAAAGCAAAATAGAAGAAAAATATTGTCACTTTGAGTCTGTTCCAAACTTTTTTTGGGGAAAACTGACAGCTTTTTGACAGAGCAGAAAATCTCAAAAGATTTTTCATCAGAAATTTTGTAAAAGAAAATGTTGATTTCCCAAACAGTTTCTGAAAAAGGAAGCACCACAACTTGGGAACTGCTCTGAAGTACTTTAGTGTTACTTTCTTCTGAAGATGAGCTCTTCTGTCACTCTTGAAAGAAAAAGGCAATGTGTGCCATGGGATCTTTCTGTAAATATTCCTATAATATTTGGTATTCCCGCACAAATAGCTAAGCGGGAATGCTGCTTCCCATTCACCCACCCCTCACACAGGTGGACAAGGAGGCAAATACTGAGAGAGCTAAACATGCTGTTCCTATGTTTAGGAAAGCTCAAGGATTGAATTCAAGACTGAATTCAGAATTTTGGCTGAAACACCATTGGAAGATGTTTTGTGTGTGTGTGTGTTATTTTTAATTGGAAAATTTTCTATCTTGATATTGGTTTGTGGAAAACTTTTTGAAGTGTTTAATTTCAAGTAGGCTGAAGGGTTTTGTTCTGATTTATGTTTAACAGAATTGTAGTCATACTAATAGGGAGGGGCTTCTGGAGGACATGGCTGATGTGAATGCTAGATCAGGACACCACGGCTTTATCTAGGTGAGTCTTGAGAAGATCTGAAATGCCACAGATTCCAATACTTTATTTCACAGAAAATAGAGTATTTCATTTAGGCATGTTTTGTGTCTGGCAAAAACTATGTGTTTTTCCCTATGGAGAAGGAAAGGTCTTTAACAAGCCAAACAATCAAATAGTGTGAGAGTTTGAGTCATAAGTGTAATGGTACATACCAATCGGAAGCAAGACCTTGGCAAACTTCTACTTGAAATGAGGCAGGCATTAGCAAGGATGATACCAGCTTGTACGGCTGGGTTTGCTGCAAGGTAGTCCTTTGGCTAGAGTTTTTTAATCAAAACTGTATACCCGTGATGTAATGTAAACAACTTTTTCCATTAAGTGCTAAAATTGCTGAGTGAGTGCTTTTCGGCCTGTATTGAGCTGGAAGTTATATTAGCAAAAATGACCCCAAATGACTTTAGGTGTGGTTCCTGTAGCAATATCAAAAGTCCTAACTGGTGATCAAGACACTATAAGCGCATAGAGCAGTCCCTGCCCTAAGGGTCAGCCATCCTGGATTGCATAAGAACTAATTTCAAACCTGCTTTTTCTTTTTTTTTTTTTTTTCTGGTTAGTGCCTGCAGAGTAAGAGAGCCTGATCCTGGCATAGAGTTAAGGAGTAAGAGTTGTCAGAGAAAAACAGAAGGGGAGAAAAAAAAAAAAAAGGAAAGAAAAAGGGAGAGGATGGAAAAGGGATGTTTGAAGGACAGGGCAAAAGGCAGGGAGAGAAAAAGAAGGAAAGGGAAGAGCTGCCAGCTCTATTTGCCAGTGGACTTTAAAAGCTCAAGGTGCTTTAATGCCAGTTTAAGTGCTTTTGATTCTTTGTCTGAAGGCAGGTTTGCGAAGGCCAGGGCTATTTCCTTTCTTAGGGTTGTTTGCTTCCAATGAACAAATTCAGCCCATGGATATTTCTAGTTCTGYACAGATGATGTGGCTCTCTTCCCTTGCAAGGTAGAAGAGCAGCAATTAGAGGTCCCAGGAAAGTAGGCAAGGAACAAAGAGGTAAATGGAGAGGGTTTCAGCAGCAAGACCTGGAGGATGGATGTGAGAAGCCAGGTTGGCTCATTGCTGTAGTAGGCTGATTCTCAACTAGCTTCCAGATTATTCAGAAAGCTGGGATATAGGGCCTACACTCAGACACAGAACACAGCTACATTGCTGTAGAGCTGAGTTATGTGGACCCTCTTACCTTAAGATACCAACCTCAGCATCTTTGAAATGAAATGGTTGCCGGCGGGAACTTGAACTCCTGCTGGCCTYAGGTGTTAAAGACATCTTTGCTGAGCGGATAAGTCTGTGACCAGGTGGCTGCCTATGGCTGCATAGTGTCTCCAAAACATAGTCACTTCTTGGTCTTCCAAGCAAACGAGGAGAGAGACATGCCTATTTAGGCTATCCATTTATCCTAGACATCCTGAAGCTTTCCAGCATCTCCTGTCACATAGCTCCTGCTTTTTCATCCCCAGACTCTGTTGGAGCTCCGTCCACAACTCTCCCTCTTCAAAACCCCGACTTGTTCCAGAGTCATGAAGCACAAACTTTCCTACTTGGGCCCCTCATGAACTTAGAACTTACTTCTGAAGTAAGTTTGAGGTCACCATATCTTGTTGTTTCCTCTTCTACTTTGTTTAACAAGGACCAAAGCAGGTTAGCCGGTGAGGATTCTAGTAGCTGCTATGAGGAAATAGATCTCAAGCATCTGTACTGCTTATTTGCAATGGGAGAATTATTTGCTACTTGTATTAGTCCAAGATACTTGTGGGCTGGAAAGAAAATCAAGCTGATATCTTCTATCCAGCAACTAAAGATGTAATAAAGCCTAACAGCTTTTTTTGTTCTCCCTTCTTTCTCCTTGCTCATTGGCTGTCTCTGTGGTTCAAGGCAGTGTTGCATTTATTCTGCTTTACAGACTGCAAGTTCAGAGGGCAAAGCAGCACAAGCTTTGCTTGCCCAGCAAGCCCTTAGACTGCTATGTCAGGGTGTATTCTTAAGTCAGGTTTCTGTGCATACCCACCAGTGTGTGCCTAGTACATAAACACCACCTAAATTAGCGATGCCGTTTTAACATATTTGCCAGGGTCATACTCTTTTGCTTCTGCAAGGAGGGAGGATTTATCCTTTCCTTTGTGGCCCATCCCCAAACAGATACTGTTGTATATAAACGAGTTTATTGTTGCCTTTAAAGTCAGGGAATTGGTGTGGATGCATGCACTGATTTGTGCACAGTAAGACTTTAGGCCTGAAGATCRGATGCCCCACTCAGTGTGAGATGACAAGCTATTGCCACTGGCCCAGTAGGCAAGAACAATATAAACTGCAGAGAATGGCTAACCCTTACTGCTCTGTTCTGGTCAGTGCCAAGATGGATCAATGTGTTCCTTGAAAGAAACCCTGCACACATAGTCTTTCAGGCCAAGAGGATTTACTGGTTGGCAGAAAGGGTGCGTYTCCATCAGAAAGGCATATCACCAGATTGTTCAGTGGTGGAATTTTAATTATGGCTCAAARGAAGCTACTAAGGGGCAGACAATATCTTCCTCCCTCTCCTCCTTTCTCATGATGGCTAGAGCTGGCTGCTCTTGCTAAAATGTTCTGTTTCAGCAGTGCCTATGATGGTTAACACTGTAGCTCCTGCATGCTAAGGCTATAGCACTTCAATAGCTTGACATCAGGCTGGTTGAGTCCCCTTAGTGCTATGTTGGCAAACTGAATGCTTTGTCTAGAGAAGGACAAGTGCTTATTTTTCTTAGTGAGATTTATCAAGAGTGTGCTAGCTGAAGCTGACTCTAAAATGACCTTTCTTGTTGTGGAAAGGTGCTCGGGAATATAATTTTAACTTCTTCCTGGACCAYAGATGAACCAACTAAATTTAAACATTAAGAGAAAGGCTGGCCTGACGTTTGCCTTGGCATACATTAGTTAAGACCAACCAGAACTAGCCTATTTACCTTGACTACCAAAAGTCGGTGATGCTGAAAATAAGAGCTGAAGTGTAGAGAGCACGAGACTGGTAGCTGCTCTGTGATCTTTTGGTTTAAAAAAAAAAAAAAAGAGCTTTTTTTCTCAGTATGGACAAGGCCTGAGGGACCAAGCATTGTTTGGTATAGGCTGTTCTCTGCAGAAGTAGTATCGATTCTTGGGGCAGCAGGGAGGAGAAGAGACAAAGCTTTTCCCTTGGAGAGAAATGACAATTGCCATTGAGAAATCCAGCAAATCTTGTCAGAGGTCTGAACACAGGGGTCCAGTTCATCCTTGCCTTGTCTCCGCTGAGGCTGTGGAACTCTGCTCTAAGAGGGGGGCCTTCTCCACCCCTGGGACAGTGGGACTCTGGGCAACTAGTAGAAAGCACCTCATCCTGGTGGGAGAGAGAGGTCTGTGGTAGAAAAAAGTGGAGGATGGAGAAAAGTCAGGGAAGGAGAAGAGACATGGATATGGCTTTTGCAGAAAAGTGGAGTGTTTCTGAACTGCTCCCTTCCACGAGGAGCTGTGAGGAGATCTATTCCCACGTCAGGTAAAGCTGAGCAGCCATTGATTGGCAGCCAGATGGAGCAATGAAGGTGGATCAATGTGAATTGGATTTTTTTAAGTTTAAATAAAATTTGTATTGGCATGAAGTTAATTAATAGAGAGCTGTCAGAGGGCTCCTTGGCATATCACTGTGTCAGGAGGCAACTCTACCCTTCGGGGAGATTGTGGGAGGAGGCTGCAGGAAGAGAGATGCAGCAAGCTGAAATGAAAAGGCTGGTCAGTCTCTTTCTTGGCCTCTTTTCAATGTTTTTTTATCCTTTTTTTCCTTGGAGATTGCCTTGTCTTTATTGATTTGCCTCCCCCGTTTCGACTTTTTTGTTGTTGCTTGCCTTCTGAAATCTTCTTTTCATATCGGAAATACTGCTCTATCAACTTAGCAAAAATAGCAAATGTTGGCAAAAAGCAATTACTACTTTTGGTTACTTACTCCTCTTGTGCCCTGTTCCAGCAGGAGAGATGGTCATGTGGGGTGCTCATTTGGAGGGAACCCATRCATCCTTCAGCCCTAAGTTTGAGAGTTCACAGGGTCTAATGTAAGGCCCCAAATGAGGTTCCCTTTGTCCCTATAGAGCTTCTCTGATCCAGCAGCGTGAGCAGGGGTTGGGGTGGGCAGTGGTGTATGGATTACCCTTCAAAGAGAAAGAATGCTTTGGACTTGTAGGCTTCTGTGTAGCCAGCTGCTTTTAGACTTTGGTGTGTACAGGGGCATATGGAGTGGCCCCAGCATCTCCTGACAGGGCCGCCTAAGAGCCTGAGGTATGTGTGTATGTGGGGACATATCTGCTGACCCTCAGTAATGCAGTGCCTCAGAGGGCTTGGTTCCACCTGATTTTTAATTAAACTTGCCCAAAGAACAATAAAACCGACCCTTCTCCGTGAAGGAAGTGACATGTGATGGGAGTCCTGAGGGTTACGTAGGCACCGCTGCCGGCCTGCCCTGGTCCCGAGGGGCTGGCTCGTTGCATCACTGATCAGCGTCTCTCCGCTGCCGCTTCTGAGCGGGGACATGACGGAAACGGAGAGAATGGAAACCAGATGTAGTTTCCATGGTAACGTCCAAAAAAGAGGGAGAGTGACTGGGGGGGGTGGGGAAAACTTTTTTTTTTTTTTTTAAGAGGGAAAAAAAAAAAAGAAAAGCTTCAGAGAGATCTAGGTTTCGCACATCAGTGAATGAGCTTTGACTCTGGCTAGCCCAGTGCAGACAGATACTGCTTTATTCACTCTATGTTTTCTCCTGTATGAGCAACTGTGCGTGGGAGACTTTCTCATGGCCCATTTCAGTCTCGGCACCTCCTGTTGGGAGTTAAAGATGGGATCTGGTGTCCCGTGTGTCCCCACTTCAGGGCCTGAGCATCCATACTAGGGAACAGGGTGCAACCTCCAGTTGCTCCAGTGCTTGCCTCTCCTGGTGAGGAGGGCCTTAGGAAAAGAGGTGTGAGAAGCAGCTATGGGACATCTCAGAGCTACTCCAGGCGCAGCAGCTTGGGAGGGCAGGTGGATTAGGGATTAGGGCACATTCCTGTGTGCAGCAGAGCTCGCAGTTGCTCCTGCAGGCTCTGGAGGCGAAGGATAGCTGTAGTCCCAGCCTTTCCCAGCAGGAGGCASAGAATCAAAAAATAGTATAATGGAGCTGGCTGTGTGAAAGGCTTTCATCTCCTCAGAATTTCTCCTTTCTGTGATTTCCATGCATGCCCACTTATCCCATTATCTGTGTCAGGAGGAAAACAGAATCATCAGCAGTCGTGATTTGTATCTCTGAAGATTTTCTCCTCTGTGCTTAAGCAAAATCCCCTCTTAACTGCTTCTCGTCCTTGCCTTGGTAGGTTAAAGCGTTTCAGTTCATGATTTTCCTTACATTCTTTCCTTACTTCAGAGTTAAATCCTGTTGCTGCCTCTCGCTGCTGCTTTCTGTAGGCTCCCAGATATGACCTAACATGGAGCACAATAATACAGTATACTTAGGCCCAGATCAATAAAGGTTTTTAGATATCTAACTCCTGGCTTTGGTGCTTTACTCTTTCAGATCTTCCCCGTGGAGCTGTAAAATTCCCATTTTACAGAGCGGCACACTCAAGTAGGAGTTTGCTGATGGTAGCAGAGGCAGCTGTGAAAGAGCTGCAAGCATCCTTCAGAGCCCACTGTACCCTCGGTCCGCTTGGGAGAACCTTAAGCTGTCTCCCCAGCTCAGAGTGGGGATTTGGTCGCTGCTGCTGGAGCTGACTCCCCCCTGCCTGAGCAGAATCTACCGTGTGCCATCTAGGGATGGCTCCAAATACAAAATCCAGGCAGCACCACTCCCACTTTTGGGGAGATTTTGAAGTTAAGTCAGGCTTTACTGTTCAGCCAGGATCTACAGTGGCTGCTCTTGGTAGTGCCAGGTGTCTGCTCTGATTCGGGGAATTTGGGCCAGCTGCTTGCTGGGGGATGGGTTTTGGCCATGTTCTGCACTTTATCATAAAGTACCATATATTCCAGAGAGGCAGAGCTTCTTCATTTACAGTGCTGTGGYCACGTGCTTACTTTAAAATGTGTGAGCTAAGAATAGGTCTGTGTAAGTAAAATGTATGTGATGATCGCTGGATTAGAACGTATTTGCAAGTATTAGATACAAATCCAAGCTACTCTTAAAACCGTGGTCTCTAGATCTATTCCTACTGCCAGTAGGCTGTGCTTATAAAACTGCTGCATTCAAGGATAGCATCAAGGTAACTGTATATTTATGCTCAACACAACAGTACACTGTCAAGAACATTTTCTTTTCCTTCCTTCTTTCTTTTTTTTTTTTTTTTTAATTTTCTTTTTCCCCAAAGCTTTTACTTCTCATTTGGAAGAGAGAACTTCCTTACCACTTCTTAGTTGATCCGAGTGTTCCTGGAGCTACCTACTGGAGAAGAGTTTCAAATGCTCCAAGTTGTGTATCTACCTGGAGAAAAGGTGCTCCTGTGGCTGGAGGTGTAGTTTGCTAGATGGTGCTATGGTGCAATTATGCATTGCTTTACTAATGAGATCATTAGGAGTGCGGTGCTTGTCGCTGATTAGAAGTTCCTAGAATAGAACTTGCTATTTTCTCCTAATTACATTATATAACAGTGTAATTCTCAAGGATAGTAGTTAAGACAAAGTATATGGATTTAGGAGATTGGTTTCTGGCTCTGTGTGTGTGTATATTTTTTTTAAGACACTACCACAACCTTTTTGCATGACATTTGGATAAGTCTCTTAATATTCTGTGCAGCCCAGATCCTCAGAAAGTAAATAGACACGTAGATCATTAAGTATCTAATTATCTTTGAGGATATGGACTTCCGTTCCCTAGATGCTAAATGGGGGGATAACTTCAGAGATACGTGTAAAGCCCTTTTAGATACCACAGTAAATATTAGAAAATCCAGTAAATAATGGTGTGTATATTATAAATCTGTTTTCCTGGAACTGAGTCTGGTGTTATAGTCTTGACTATAAAGAGAAAATTTCAAGTTCTTTGTATGTCATAAAGAGACAGTTCAATGTTTTAATTGAGTGAAAAAGTTGGTGCAAAATGAACTTGTTTTGATGACTAGACTGAACRTAGCTGCTTGTTCTCCTGTTGTTACTAACTCTCAGTTGCTCTGTGTTCCAGCCAGATCTCACAAAGGGCCTATGCCCCAAAAGCATTCCCACTGCTCCCAACTAGAGTTCTATTGTAGGATATTGTATTTCCTTTCCTTCTTGCTTCTCCAGATAGTTGTTGAAGAACTGCCACACTACAGAAACCAATCTACTCATTTGGGCCACCAGTAAGACTATACGAAATCGTGTGAAGTGGAGCTACGTTTGCATCTTTTTTCCCTTGTGTCTGGAAAATATAAGTTTCTTTTCTAGCTAAACCTATGAATTTGAAGGCCTTAGATCATGGTCTCTTGCAGCTGCCTCTTAGAATGAAGCTAATAAGATCTGGGAGAAGTAAAAAGACCCAAAATGTGGAGAATATGGATAAAAAGTGAAAATAAAAGAGAAACAGAATGAGCTTAGAAGCACTGTTTTTCTCTACATACTTAGCGTATAGTCTTGTTTTGCATTAATCTATACATTTTATATACATATTTTGCATATATCACTATTTTGCATTTTATATATACTGTATAACAATGATTTACATTTATATGTATATTTTATAAAGAGTTTTATATATTAAAAATCAGTGCTATATATATCTTTCTGATTCTACAGATATTTTTATATACATAAAAGGAGACTGGCCAACCTTCCAACCTTCTGATACTAGCAGAGKTTTTTTTTCTCTCTCTCTACAATGGGAAATATGCTCAGTTATTACGATAACATCAAGGTCACTGGTTAATTACATAGCTTTATCAAAAATCTTGTTGAAAGTACTGAATTTCCAATGACATCCAGCTTAACCCCTTAAGAGATAATCATAGTAGACATTCTTGACAGTCTTTGGTCAAAACTGCATTTGCTGATTTAGGATTTATTGCTTTGGCAGTCAGGGCAGCCATGATCATGAACTTAAGGCAAGTTAGTAGAATTTATCTTCACCTGCTCAAAGAAGTAAGTAATAAGATGGGGAGCAGTAGTAATAGTAAAAGCAATGCAGTAGCAATTAGAAATACACAAATCAAATGGACATCTCTGGATCACCTATTTCAGTCCTCTGGTTTTACTGTTATTCATGCTGTAAGCTTTGAGATCRTGGACAAGTGTTGGTGCACTTTCATAATAATCAGTATTTCTTGCTCCGAAGACCTTATCACTTAAACTCGCTTGTTCAGATGGGTGATACCTAGAAGGACTAGACATGACAGAAGTGATGATAAATAGGTATGCTAGCTTGGATGGTATGTGTGAGATGCAGCAAGCTAGATGCTAGCAACAGTACTTAAAGCTTACATTATCATGTCTCATGCAACGGATTCCTGAATAGGTCGTTTAGCAGATGAATTAGATGGACAGTATGTTGGCAGTGTGATCCATGGACCTCTGTGGATACACAAGGATGGGTGAAATACATATTGACTTTTTTTTTTTTTTTTTTTTTTTTCCTCCAAAGGAAAATTTTGACACCAAAGTTGCATCCTATCATCTTCATTCCCAGACACTCCCTAGTGTATAGGTCATTTCAGGCCATTATAACCTAGAGTTATAGTTGAACATTTCTAAAGCATTTTCTTGTCTACTTTGTCCACTATAGTTTCTTAGCTRTTTTGGGTGCTAGCTAGGAGTAACTATAATCAGTCCTGTTTCAACAGAGATTTTTGATTGAGTGGGATTGGACCAGACCCTAAAGGTGTGCTGCCATCTCCAGACTGGATCMTGTGCTAGGATATTTGCTGCAGGACTCCTACTAAAGTCTGCAGGCTYTGGCTGAATACCTCTCAGAGCAGAATTTAGTCTAGAGTGCTTTGATTTCTCTTGCTTGAAACTCTGACCCTCAGGACTCTTTTTGCTATGCTCTACTTTCATTTTCCAAGTTAGTTATTCTTTACTGATGAGCATGAAGCTTTCCTCATCTTGACTGGCCTGACCTACTCTCTGTTCTCTTCAAAGGGTAATAAATAATTAAATAAATGCCACTGACACTTCTACCTAACTATTGTTCTTGAACACTAAATCACTAGCAGTTTAATTCAAACTTCTTCCTTCTTCATTCTCTCCAACCCTCAGCAAGATTTTTGCCTTCATTTGCTTTCATGAGTCTTTTTTCCCCTACCTTTTCTTTCACTTCAGGCGTTCTCAGAGGGCACCTAAAGTTCTTTGGCTATGCAGTTTTGAAATGTGCAATTTGGCAGCAGCATGAGCCTACGATTGAATTAAATTAACTTGAGGCACTCTGAATTTTTTTTATTAAATTACTTCTTTCAAAGTTACTACAGAACATTCCACTTATTAATTTTTTTATTATTAAATGAAAGGAAGAAAGGGGAAAGAAGACATAAAATTCATGAAAAGTCTGGAGTCAGGACTTGCTTAGTTTTTAGGGTTTTTCACTTGCAGACTTCCCTGCAGGTTTATAACAAGTTTCTCCTTTTAGAGAGGATATAGAGTCTCGTGGATCTCCTCCACTTTTGGCACACATTCAATAGCACACTAGGTTAGTGCTTGTAAGAACTGCCAAAACTTATGTGAGTATCATTATTGTCTCTTAAAGATCTCTCAAATTTACATGCTTGATTGTCATGGTAGCTGCATATGCCAATCAGACAGGTATTTGTATTGTCATAAGCTCAGAGACTGAGGTGCGCCAGCCCATTAACAGAGTTCAGTCTTTGTTGCTAGAGATCAAAATATATAGTTTTGGAGAAAAATATATAGTCTTTTGGTTCAGGCAGAAGGGGAGGGACAGGAGCCCCCTATGTGAATGGGAAAGGGACTGGTGGGCAGAATCTGTGCAAAGATGGTTGGAGCCCTCGGGATTGCTAAGGGAGAAGACTATTTTGTCAGCAGTTAATGGAAGAAAGAGGAGGAAGGTTTGGGATTAGGGCCTCTGTCTGTTTTGTCTTGTCTCTCTCATTCTCTCCTGACCCTCTCACCTTGACTTTCTGTGTTTTTTTTTCCTCTTAAGTTTCAAAAGCCAATTTTTGTGCTGCTGGATTTCAGATTAAAACATTTTATTCAGCTCAGTTTGCTACTTTTCTTTTTTTTTTTCCCTTTCTTCTGTAGTGAATCCAGATTTCCAAACTAAGTAAGTATGAATTTCCTCCAATGGGAGGATGTAGATTTTTTATCTTTTGATCCTATCTGCTTGTTTCAATATCTAACTTTGTTTCTTGTCAGAAGATGCTGTCTGTCCCAGGAGTTATTAGACTTGAGAAATGTGACCATGGTTGCCTCTAAAGAGAGAATAACAAATGATCTCTTTAGCTTCTATTTTCCTTGGAAATAGAAGGACATCTGAGTGTGCGTGTAAGAGAGGGAGAGAGAGACTGACTTGAAAACACGTTCCTGGTTTGTTTACTATAATTGATGAGGAACAGTTTGACCTGAAGAATCAATCTTGTGTCTTAGTCCTGATAACTCCAAAGGACAGGAGAAATCAGAAGTAAGCCACTGAAGCAGATGGAAAGGGGGAAATCAAGGGGCCGGAGTAGGTGAGGGGGGAAAGGGAAAGGCATGGAGATTGTCCCAGCTAGTCAGTATCTATGAAAGTTGGAGAAATCTCTAGAAATCTATGACCTCGAAGATAGCTGTTCCCAGCAGAACTTTATAACTTGCAGAAAAATCTTCTGGAGATTTATTTCCCATTTGTGTGAAGCGTGGGCAGTGCAAATGTGATCACCAAGCCTGGCACCTCAAGGCATGAGAAAAGAAAAATGCTGTGCATCCTCGGTAGCCATCTCTGGCAATTTCTGTGGCTGTCCTCAGTCCTGCAAATGTATGTGGCAAAAAAAGTATGTGACAGCTTTACCTGTGTGCAAAATGGGGTGCTTTGAAGAGAGTTAAGAAATCTTTTTATGAGGTTATGGTCCCTTTTTCTGTTTTCTATCATAGAACACCTACGTAATCTCTTTTTACTAATACTGTCTTGGTAGCCAATAATCTATCTTGCTCTTGTATTGTGTTAGATGATATCTGGAGTTCCCTTCCAACCTTAAGGAATCTGTGATTCTATGTTGTTCCCTGAAATCTCTGTGGTGTTTCACATTTGCATACCTACACAAGTCTTCTGTAGAATTTAATATTGAGATTGTGACCAGCTAGGAGGCAACAGAGCTGCCACAGTTTGATGTTGAGTCAGCACTTCTGGAGTCTGTTTGGCTCAGGTAAAGAAACACTCTTTTAGGAATACCTTGAAATGCTTCTGTATATCTATCTATCTATATATATATTATTTTTTTCTTTGCTGTGTCTGTGGGTTCAAACAGACTGCAAAATGTGTAATGGCTGCATCTCAAATGAAATACCTATTAGATCAGAAGATTTTTTTTTTTTTTTCATGTGAGGTGAGATAGCTTTGGTTTGGGTGAAAGAAYGAGCAGGGGAGTTGAGAAACACCAATGGAATATAACTATAAAGGTTTTCATGGAACAGTAAAGAACAAAATWTTGACTTGAAGTAGCTATTATTTTGGAATGAGTCCTAGGAAAGGCAGGCTCGTGGGCAGAGTGCAGGGGGAAGTGGTTGAAAATGTGTAATGAGGTATGCATTTATAGTGTGGGTTGAGTTTTTACTTTTTTGCTTCAGTGTCCCTTCTGGAACACACTGTGCTGGAACAAGCTGGAATATGCCGTTGCTTTCCCCTAATTAAAACATCTGCTAGTGCTTCAAAGAACTTTGGCCTTTAAAATATTGCAAAGCAGAGTAATGCATTTAATCTTGAATAGCTTGATTTGTTACCTGGTTTGAGCTCAGGAGCCTCTCTCCAGATTACTTTTGCCTGGATTCATTTACAGAAAGAGATGGGTAAAAATGTTTCACACATCACACACTAGTCAAGGACAATGTATAGAATCTGGATCCCAGGCAAAAATAAAATGGGATTTTTTTCAGCGTCTTAGCTGTTTTGTGAGGTTAAGATTTTATTTCTTGCAAAGCCTTTAGCAGACATTGCTTTGGTAATACACAGAGGGAGACCTTGGAAAGCAGGGTGCTTYGGGAAGTGACATGAATGCTTCTTGTGGATCAATGTTGAATTAATAATCCAGCGTGGTGTTAGAGGCTGCTGTAGTGCTTTAAGCTTAGTATTTTCAGTAGAGACATAAAGTGAGGTTGGAAGCACTTGTGAGTCAGTCTTGAACTTCTGCCCCAYCAGAATAATAAGCTGGGTCTAGAGTAAAGCCTTCCCCTGAGAAAGTGTGTTGTGGTGAGCAGCAGCTGAGGAACTGAAGGGACATTTATCTCTATAGTGGCAGCATTTGACTCTTCGTGGTTTCCACAAATCTCCTTTAAAAGCATTGATCGCCACTGTCGGCACGATTAGTGGAAGCGGTCATGCAGAACGTGTTTGTAAAAATGTTTTTTAAAAAAAACTTCTTGAACATAGCAAATCTTGTAAGGGATCTAACTATGCCGRGGAAAGGGAAAGGTCAGCTTTAAAGCACGAAGGATGGCTTTCTTTTCAGCTGCTTTATTAGAACACGGTTTTGATTTTTGCTAAAGCAAGGACTTGCATCAGTGGCTGTGGCCAACTGTGGTCTGGGTAAAGGATGTGTCAATAACTGTGGGCAAGCCCCGCTTCAGCCTTGCAGCCCCCACTGCTGTTTCATTTCAGGGCTCTTCCGGCACCGCTCCATCAGAGCTCCCAGCTTTTGGCTAGAAAGTCTCTTCCTGCCTCCTCTTTATTCCCGTRCCCGCTTTAAACGCCACCTTAAGCCCAATCTTTCAAGCTTCAAAGCAGGAGGTAGATTTACTTGAAAGTTTAAAAGACTTTCTGCATCTTGCTTGTATGTGTATTGCAGAACACAGCAGGAAAACTGACCTTTTGCCYGGATGGCTAGAGCCAAGTCAAGTCGACCTCAATACAGAACTGTGTCAGATATCCCAAATTTAGTTCACTACAGATGCCCCTTGAGTGCTGTGCAAAGCTGGCATCCAGGGCTTAGGGAATGAGCTCTGCGCTGCTTTTGAGGAGCTGCCAGGGTATTTTGAGACACACAACACAATGTGATATCAAACATCCCCGAGCTGGCGCCAAGTGAGTTGGTACATCTGCAAGGTAGCATGCAGTGCAAGGCTCAGGTCCTACATGTAAAAAAGCAGAGGACCCTCTTAGCAAGGGGTGTGACTTAAATGCCGCTTCATTGCTAACACAGCCTGGACCCCCAGCCAGCTTGCAGAKTGCTGCAGGGTGGTGCACTGTGTACACACTGAGCATCCATGTTTGCATGGGAGCATTGTGGAGAAGTGGTCACCCTTTGGGGTAGAGCATCACCACATCCTCCTGTTCTTCCTGCAGGGCAAATGCTAATAGGTGGCTGTGATAAACCTGACTGTCCATTTCTGTGAAGTTTCCGTGAGGGACTGAGAGGAAGGTATTGGATAAGGGAAAGGGGTGTTACAGACAGGTGGCCTCATGTGTCATGTGAGTTACAGCAGAGATCCCATGGGCTCTGAGGAGATGTTTGTCGTTTGCAAGCACTGTCCCTTGCTTAGAGTTCTTGCTTAGGATTTTCCAAATGTCCAGGCACCCTCTGCTCAATGGATGATATTTTTTTTCTTCTTGTAGGAGCTGTTCCCAGCAACTACACAGAAGAAGAAACAGTTCCATCAGCTTGCTCAGCATTTGCTGCTGAAAAAATGTGATTTTTCAGTAGATGATATGTTGAATGCCATTACAAACTGCCATGTGTTTGTCATGTGCTGACTCTATGATGATCCTTCTGGGAATGCTTGAAACTCCCGTTGCTGAACTGTGGTGGAAGAGAATGTGCTTTTCTAGCTGAAACTGCAGACTTCATCCAGGGAGAATGTGTGTGCCTAGGGCTGTTTCATTTAGTCCTAATCTCTGCATAGATTGAAATACTTTCTTGCTGAGGGCTTCATTTTTTTCTGTGGATGGATGTCCCCCAAGTCCTATGACTTCCTCTGTGGGCAATCTTTCATTTGTCTCAATTTGCTTTGACTTTATTCCAGTCTGATAGAACTGGATCAGCTATCCATAYGTTCAGTGCTCTTCAGTGTGAGTTTAAGAGTGTTCCCTGGGAACTGGCTGAAGAGCCACAAAACTACCTGAACATAGAGACCACCAAAGAGCAGTCATATGGCAACAGTAATGATTTTAATGTGCTGCCAGAATGCACTGGATCCAAACTCATAACCTGGTCAGAAAAGGTTCTGCAAAGTAATGTCTTMATAGTAATGACTCTGCTTCCTTTTTCAACGCTGCTAGGCTCGTCCAGTCTCGCCATCCCTGCCCCTCATGTGAAGCCAGGTCACAGCCCCTTGATCTCAGCACATGTAAAACTCCTCATTGCAGTTTTGGTATCACTGAGTCCTAGCCAAGTAGGAGGTTGCAGTGCTGCTTTTGGGACCGAGTGGACCTGGAACATATTCCTGTTCGCAACAGACAGATGTTCACACCATGCCATCTGTCCTGCAGAAGGACTCCGTTGCATTCCTGTCCATATGGTAATTCTGCAGACCTAGCCAGTGGTCTTAATCCACCAAGTAATTAGTTCCAATTTTGGATGATGTTCCTTCCACCTGAGACCCTTAGGTCTGACTATATTTCTCAAGTGCTTTTTGAACTGCTGTTGGCACCCTTTCCAAGAGTCCCCTGAAGGAAGAGAAGTCCTACAGAGAAAGAGAGGATGCTGCAAGGAGGTGCAGTGCTAGTCTTTTGCAYGTGCAGTGAGCCAAGGGAAAAAGTACAGGGCTGTTAGCTGGAAATCCGTGAGAAACGAAAGCTAGATCCAAAGATTTTTGAATGGAGCTTTCTACATTTCAGTGCTTCATTTTGTTCCAGCTCTGCTCTTTATAGCTTACATCCCCTACTGCTTTTTCTTTTACTTCCAGCCTTTCTCCTCATTTTCCCAGTATAACTGTTTTCCTTCCACCCACTTTTCTGCCTTAAAAAAAGAGAGAGGGAAAAACAAACAACCAAAAAGAACCCCCCAAAACAAATAAGCTTTTTTTTTTTTTTTTTCTCCTTTTATGTTTTGCTTCCCACCTCTGCTCTTCTCTAGGCAGGATAAAAGCAGTGCTTTCTAGCATGGAATTCACTGACAAGTGAATGCTAACCAAGTTCAGTCAAAGTAACTTCTACTCTGTCATTGTTACTCTAGTTACTCCTACTCTAGTTACTCCAGCTCTCCTATCTTTATGCTCAGTATCAGAGTAACTTACCTACCTGTTTTGTCCATATGCAGTGGAACAATAGATGGGGCTTGTATTAATGGTGCAGCAGCGGAGCTATGTTAGGATGCCTCATGCTCACTGTTCCCTTTGAACTATATTACAAGGATGTTGTGTCTTGCAATTCTGGGCCATCATTCTGCACTGGAACAAAGTTTATTCTTCTCTTAGTTCTGTCAAAACTTGGATGTTCATTAGAAGAACTTCAACTTGATCAAAAAGAAAACTTTATTCTCAAAGGAAAGTAGTCCACTCTGTCTACACTGTCCGAGAAGAACTTCTGCTGGGAAAGCAGTCAAGYCCCTTTCCCTTTCACCTAAGTATAGGGAAACCTCTCAGGTGGAGAACTGCAACCTCGCAGCCTGAAATAGGTTTTTGGGAGCCTGTTTAAGATCTAGTGTGCTAGGGAATAGGAGAGAGCACATCAGTTTGGGAAAAATAAAACCAGTGTAAGCTGTCACTTGGATTCAGTGTTCAGTATCAGTAAGCCAGGTAGCCAGCTGGTGGCTGGAGAGCTGAGGTGTCCAGGGAGCGCTGCTGAGGTCCAGGACAATCCCCATATTTCTGTGGCTCTCCTTGCAAGGCCACCTGCTGCTGCTGGCCCCTTGTGCAGCACAGCTTGTGCTTGAGCAGGGCTCCTGCCCGTCCCCACCACCATTGTACGGCATCTGCTTGCTACGGGTTCCCCTCTGTAAAGTGCGTGCTTGGTACCGACCTGAATACTGAGGAAACGGAAGGGAGATTTTACATGTCTAGGCTAAAGTCACTAAAGTTTTCCACTGTAATCTGCAGTGTCTGGTGCTGTTTAAGCATGGACACTGAATCAATGTGAGTTATTTGGCATATCTGCCCTCTGTATTTTAATAACAGGTAAATTGAGGTGCTGTGTTTATCTTGCTAATAGTGTTTCGGTCCATGCATGGCATATCCAGGAAAACAAACCACATCTTTTTAACCACAGCCTTCGTTTTAATCTGACTCAGAGCCAGAACTTTATTAGCGGATTAGGATCCAGGGTCTTACCGATAGATTTGCAGTGATAGATTTGAGCTTGAAGGACTTTGGAGTCTGGGCTCCTCTCTCAGCTTTGCACAAGAAAAAACACAACACAATTTTATTTGCATACTGTGTCCTTGATCTGAGGCTTGTGTGAGGAAGGAGATGGGGTGAAAGGGCAGCAACGAGCAGGTGAATTAAAGAAGCCCTCCTGGAAACACTGAGCAGAGGATGGGGCAAGGGACGAGAGGAGAAAGCAAGAGGAAGGGAACAGATTACAGGCTGTGTGGCAGTGTCTGGGACAGGAAGAGGCCGGGAAGCGCGGAACAGGGAGATGTTTAATCTCAGAGCGGCTGTGGCTCTTTAGCCAGGTGCCTGGTGGGATGACTGGCAGGAAGCTGGCATTTACCTGGATGCTAATTCCTGCCTTCCTGCCAGGCTGGCGGGATGAGGCCCTGCCCTCCCGGTGAGATGAGATYATTTGAAAAGCCCCCCTGGCTGCCATTAGGAGGAGTGAGTGGCTCCGGCGTGGTGGCGTGGGGCAGCTCAGGCTGGCGGGAGCCTTGTGGTGGTGGCAGCCATGCAGGCAGGCTGCTCGTTTAGCGCTGCCAAGCGCTGCCTCTGATTAATTACAGAGCGGTTGATAAATAACACTGCGGAGATGCGTAAATCAGTGGGAAGGGAAGGGTAGGGTGCAGGGAGCGGAGCGGGCCCCAGGGGCCGGCGCGAGCTGGGCAGCTCCGCTCTGAGCGTTGCCGCTTGCAGTGTCGGCAGCGCGGCGTTGAGCGGCAGCCCCTGGTGAGGGTGGGTGGCCCCGGGGACGAAGTGAGGGCCGACGGAGGGGCAGGGAGCTGCCTCTGCCCCGCACGTGGCCTTCTGCCTGTGGCACGAAGGCGGTCCCTGCTAATGCCACTGTCACTTCTCTCCGTGGTCTCTGAGGTGTTCACTGGCCTCGCTGTGGATGGACCAGGTGTGGAGGGGATGAGGAGCTGGAAGTGTTTAGCAGGGAAGGACACGGAGCCCTAGCTTCCTTCTCTCCCCATTCCCTCCCCATGGCGGGTTTGTGGCCTGCTCAGTGTATTCCTTCCCCAAGTATAAAATTAATCAATTTCAGAAGACTTCTGGATAGCTTTGGGTCATTGTTCTCCCTTGAGGCACGCTCTTCTACCACCGAACACAAGGTTGCACCTTTCGCTCTTAGGCCATCACACTTTTAGGTCCTTCTCTCTGTGTCTGTGCCACGGCCTAGTTTTATCCCTACTTTCCATCACCCTTTGTGGGCGTCTGTAAATGGACTTCTGTGAAAACAAGGAGAAGGAAAGTAAACAACTGTCAGTTAGCTTTGAGTCACCAAAGGCATTTGTAGTTATTAGTTCAGCTCTACCTGAAGGATTATGTCAGAGTTCAGTAGCAAATCTGGACTTGATAAGTAATTGTGCAGTGTCTACAAAGGTCTCCACCTGAGGTACAAGGAAGCAGTCAAGTGATACCCAGTGCTAAAATGTAGGTCTGTAAGCTGAGGCAGGTCTTCACTTTCAATCAGGGGATGAGCAAGGCAAAGCTGGTGCGGTAGAGCAGTGGTGTGAAGAGGTGGTTATGGAAACAGTCCTGATATTTACCTCTTCACAGCCAAGCTCTCTTTGCTTACTGGGGCTCTGTGTACATGTGCACATTTGCAGATTCTCAATGTTTGGCGCCAGTGCTGAGCCAGAAGCCAAGGTGGACACAGTGACTCAACTCTACCCCTCAGCAGAAAGTGAGATAGTGCTTTGGACAGTATGAGCAGTATAGAAATAATAGGGGGATGTTTTATCCCTTTGAAAGTTTATAGAACATGAAATGATTGTTCCCAAGGGGAATCTCAGTTCATGGTACTGTGAGGAGTACAAGACATCGATGTTAGGAAAATTCACTTACTTCTTTCACATATGCTCTTGATCTGCTTCAAGAAAGTTTGGACACAGGATGCTAAACAGAAGATGTTATGAGCTGTGAAGCAGCAGCTGCCTTTATTGTTTTTTTTCTTTTTTCTTTTTTTTTTTTTTCAGTGCAGATAATTAAGTAGTTGGAAGAGCATCAAAATAAGCAGGCATCTTTCAGGAAAGACAACCACATGGGACTTCTTGGCTTTTAGTTCCCTATCTGCTTATTCAACTTGTTTTTACATTTCAGTTGATTACATCTTTGAGCTATCCTTGGAACATGCGAAAGAGCAAATGGTTTTTCAAGTAAAAGAGTAACTGACTCCTTTCTTTACTTGAACTTCAGTGCCTCTGGTTCTGTATGTAACATGCAAAGGTACATACTGAGTTTCAGAGTTGGACCTGAAGTGATGCATCTTATCAGAATCACCCCAAGCTACAGATCCTTCTTTCACTTCCCCTTTCTCTTCTTGCAACAGGATATATCTAGCACCCTCAAAGTTAGGAAATGGTGCTGTTGTAAATCCAGCTCTAGACTCTAGCTCTGGAGCTTGGAAGACTTTTGAATGTTTCCAGCTTCAATACTTGTGGCATAGATAGATAAATAGAGTGGCAAAGGAGGAAAACAAATCTAGCACGGCAGTCTTGTTACCATTATATTGCCTTTTGAAGCCTACTTTAAATATCTTCCATTGCTTTAAATTTATAAGAAAATATTCCAAAATGAGGACTGATCAATTACTAACTTTCTGCTTAGGGCTAAGCAATGTCACTAGAGATCTAACAACTTGATGTGCCAGTTCTGTACAAGCATCTGTGCATGAGGAAGTAGAAAAAATCTGACCTATCTAGTCTGAAAAGGCCAGATGAATGAAAGGTAAAAGGAATAAGTCAGTAAGTGAAGAGCCACAAGTAATTTAAATCTGCAAAGTGTGTTCTTTTCTGATAATCTATTTTAAAGAGCTAATAGCACAGTGCAGGAAAATGTTATAACAATCTAATGAGGTCCCATTAAGTTTCCTTTCCATTAAGTTCTTTTGGGTCCTATCTAGACTAGTAAAATAGCTAATTTAAAACATTACCTGTTTTTTTAGTCTAAACATGAACTTGGTTAAGCAAGAGACTTGGGATTTTGTATGTCCGGGATTTTGTTATCTGTTCTGCCATTGTTGAACTCTGAACCTTTAAACACAAAATTTCCCTCTGGGCCTCCCAATTCTCAGGTTGTAACATTGGGTAATTTTTCTGGTGCACTTCAAGGATGGTAACAAATATGATTCTCTTAGAAGTGCTTTGAATTTTATGAAAGTGTCAAGAGAATTGGGGGTTTTGAGATTTTAAGGAGATGTACAACCATATATATATGTAGGTGCATACACAGTTGTATGTGTACATACTTATGTGTGTATATATGTTTTTAACTTTTGAAAGCGTGTGAGTGATACTGCCAGTGAAGTTTTCAGGCTTTGTTCCATGCTGGATGTAAACTTAAATTTTTATTTTTGTCTTTCACTGGAACAAGTGAAAGCACCAGCCTTGCGCGTTTAGTCACCTAGCCCTGCTACAGTCCTCAGAGCATCTCAGATGGGAGTAACTTTGACCCATGCAGATTTAATCAGTATGGTGGTTGGGGGGGAGTGGACAGACAGCACTGCCTTCCCATGAGCTTGATTGCCTTCCACCAGTTTTAATTATGAACCTTTGCAAAGGTTCCTCTGGGAGAAAATTAGCCATCAGCTCCAACAGCAGCAGGCAAGACACCAGTTCACTCAAGAGCTGTCAGCTAACTTTAGCCCCATCTTGCTGAGCCATCCTTTATTTAATCAGGGTCGGAGGAGCATCCGTGCCCGGCACTCAGCTCTGCAGGTGGGGAATGATTTACTGCCCTGCTATCAGAGAGCTCTTTAATCTTGTCTTTATGAACACTTAGCACCTACAAATCACCTGTTTGGCTTGAAATACATTGCCTGCTTCATGCCTTGGTGCCCTGAAGTGGGAACATGTCAAAGGTACATCTTGTTTACACGACAAGCCACTTTATGGAAGTGGCCCCACTGCCCGCATGGCATTGTGAACCCCGGGCCTCACCTTGCTAGGCCTTTTGCAGTCTCTTGAGACATCTCTTCCTCAGGAGACCCTCTGGCCATCAGTATGCCCTCCCTGGCTCTTCTGCACCTTTCCCCAACAAGCCGGGCAAAGAATTTCACTTCTGCTCTTTACCTCTAACTGTCAGAGAGCTTCCTTGGATCAAAACATGTATCTTCAGATGCAAAAGGAAGGCAAGAGTAGCTCACAGTCAGTGTGTGACATTTCTACAGATCAGTTTTACTCCAGGTGTTTTCAAGCTGCTTTTATATTTGACCAACCCAGGTAGTGAAGGCAGTGCTGCCAACTTTGGGCTAAAGCTGGGTAACTGTTGACTGCTAGCCACACTGTATGCCGGTCTGGGACAAGAATTAAGGGATTTAATTGAAGTGAGATGTGTAATTGAAACTGCAGGGGAAACTTTAGGATATACGGCAATTATCCAAATTAGAACCCGCTCATACCCTAGCACAGATTAAAGAAGAAGAAAACCTCTGATTTTGGGAAAGAACAGTAGCAAGATAGAACCCTCCTCCCTGGCTCTTAACTGCTGAGAGATGAGCAGCATTACAAATCTCGCTGGAAAGGCGGATCTCAAGGGGGTGGCCTGGAGCACCTCAGCACTTGGGGCAAGTTTTTGGTTCTCAGAGCAGACACTTGCCTTTTGGGTCAACAGAACAGCTTCCTGTACATAATTTGTCTAAAGTGGTGCTTTTTGTTGTTGATTTTTTTTCCCCTGTGAGAATGTGCTTTCTTTCTGGAATGGATTTGTTGCCAGTCAGCCTTTCAAGCAGAGGTAGAGCATGCATGTAGGGAAGACCTGGCACGTGGCACAAATCTTGGATATCCTAAAAGTGTAGATACAGAATCTTTTCTTAGGTGTCTATGTCCTTTCTAGAATAAGCCACACATTACACCTTCTCCCTGTCCTTTGCTCGTGCCACAGTCAAGATCGGAGCCTGAAACACCTGAAGGCCTGCCATCTGTCTCTTGATCTGCATTGCTGAAGAGAGATAGATATCGATATTGGGCAATCTCCACAAGATTGAAACTTTTCCTATGCATACCAGAATCACAAATGAGCTTCTTTAAATAGAGACAATCCAGGCTTGCAGTAGAAGGTGATGAGTATGGTTGGGAGTCTGTTAGTCAGCATTTTTTTCTCTCTGGTGCCCGTCTCTTGCATAGACATGAGTCTTGGGGTTATTTTTAGTATGAACAAACCGAATGGGGCCGGGGGAGGAGGGAATAAAAGCGGAGCTGACAGTACAATGTGAGCCAACATGCAGGCACTCTGCATTACAAAGAGATGAAGGATGGCATGTCATATATCAGCAAGAACAATAAAGCATGATGGATTTCTTAACCTCAGCATCAATCCTAAGCAAGCTTGTCCAGTTCCTCCTGATGCAGGCTGAAGTAGACTCAAATTTTCCAGATGTTTCTAGAGCTAGAAGCTTCTATTTCATAGATTCAGTCAAATTCAGAGATGCTGCAATTAGTGGCCTGAGATAGTGCAAAAGGTAAGGCAGAATACCTGCAATTTGAGTCAGAATCACGGTTTTTGGTTCTCTTTCTGCCAAGAAGGCATCTAGAGATGATGTTTTTCAAACCTGGGAGATTCCAGAGATAGGTAGCTACACCTAGTTGAAGTCTAAAACACACAACTTCTATTTGTTTCAAGATCATATCAGTTTTGGGAAAAAATATTGAACGTTTCCAATTGCTAAAAGTCATTGTAAAAGGACTTTTAAAGTCTCTGATATTTTAGGAGTACGTGGACATGAAAGATTTTATTCAGCAGAGAAACACAAGTTTTCAAGTAAGATTCATCAAGAGGTAAATAAGCCTTTTCAAAAAAAAAAAAAAAAAAAAAAAAAAAAAAAAAAAAAAAAAAAAAAAAAAAGAAAAAAAAGAAAAAAAAAAAGGAAAAACTCTCTAACACAATGATGTGTGGTTATTGAGTTAGAGATACAATCCTAAGCCTTAAAGACTCTTGGGAGTGGGAAAGGCATTAGTAATTGCTTATTCTGTTCTGGTAGCTGTTAAAGATTGCATAGTGGCTGGGCCATTACATGGCTGGGCCCTCTGTGGCAGTGATTCCATCTTTCTCTAGATCTCTGTTTAGCCGGAGATGAATAAAGGCAGTATTTGAAGATAGACTAGCTTCAATAAAAATTATCCTAATGGAGCTTAATGGGTATTTTTATTGTGGAAAGAGGAGCTCCTCCTCTAAATCACTGTGAAACCTGTTCCTCCTTTCAGCCACAGCAAACGTTTCAGAAAGTCCTCACAGCGGAGAAGTCTCCTCTGTGTTATTTCACTTTTCTAGATTGCCAGCTAGCCAGCACACGTACAACTTTCTGCTCAGTGAGAGCTTTTCCTTTGCATCTGCTCTGAACACCCACCTATAAACTGCCAAAGCACAATTTATTCCATGCGGCTCTTTCTTTCGGCTAAGTAGTTCCTTGTACCTGCCATAATTCCTTGATGGCTTTCTTTTTGCACCTGTTTGCTTGGATGTAAATTAAATTATAGGCAAGTCTGGGTAAGAAAGCTCTGAAGAAAACTAACCTGTAAAGTAAGAGCAAAGGATTTTGAGTGGTGAGAAACTTGGGGATCATGAGGAAGATATATGGTGCTAATGAATGTTAGAGAAGATTTTAAAAACATTTTAGACTGATCTATGTGTGCCCACGCTGAAGTTAAAGATGAGCCAGTGCCATTTGCTCTTGAAATGTTACCTGTAAAATTGTACCTCTCAAGAGAGGTAAGAGAGCATGGATTAAAAATAAGGGATTTCAGCCAGATACCAAAGGGCCAATATGTTGATCTAATGTTGAGAATTAGTGTCTTCTGTCAGAAGCACATACGTTTCTTCTCCAAACTTTATTCCCCTTCAAATGCATCCACTTTTCTTCTTTTTACACAACAGGACAAGCTGGCCCAGAGATACTCACTTATGTTTGTACTTCGAGTTTTGCTAAAAACGAGAGGAATGCTCCTTTCTTTGCACTTCATAAGGGCCAAAGGATATTGACTGCCTGTGAAACAAGTCCTAAAAGCTTCACCCATGCCCTTGGTCATAATGTTTGCTCATTAAAAAGAAATCTGAAACCCTGTAATGGAAGAAATGGATGTTTGTTTTCCTATTTAAACCCTCTGTTAAGGGGTAGCACAAATACCACGTGACTTAAGTGGATGAGGAACTACTGCAAAAGACAGCATCATAAAAATAATAGGCTTAAGGTCAGCCTCCCATTTTGTTAACAGATCAGCACCTTGCAGAGAAAGTGAACAAGTGTGAGAGAGGGACAGAGGAAGGCTGCTGTGCTTGCAGGGCTGTTGTTTCTTGTGGTATTTTTCCTTTCCAAGAAAAAATAAATGAAAAAATATTGAAAAGTTGTTGGATATTCTTTTCTATGGACAAAAAAACATACTAGCATAATAGAAATAAATCATCTTTATGAATCCCGTAGGCCAAAATATTTACAGTAGGTTACTTAGTGAATAAATTACCGTATATTCTTGAGAWTTTTTTTTTCTTATTTTTTTCTTATTTTTTTTTCAAGTGGCTGCTTACTTTTCTAATGGTGATTTTGTGAGTCTGCTGCAGTGAGGCAGTGAAGAAATTAGTTACTTAGAATTACATAGAGCTACTTAGACAACTTAGAATTCTCTTGCATCTTTTCAGCTGGCTGATGCTTTCCCAAGGAAGATGACAGAGCGAAGGCAGGGCTGGTTGTGGGATTAGTAGCTGGGCTGCCACTGTGCAGCTGGGTAGGTGTGTGCTGGGGCTGCTAGTCTGAGCGATGCTGAAGGGAAGCAAACCTCAGAGACGAGCACGTTTTTCACATGCCCCTGTTTGCATCCTCTTGAAACTTAGTGTTTCCTACGTTGAGCTTTGCTGGGTGCACATGGGGGCCACTGAGCCCAGTGCAAGGCTGGTTCCTGCTCTCCTGCATCTGCTTTTGGTTTGTGTGTATGCAATAAAACTCGGCGAGTTTCATGGCGCTTCTATACACAGGACTGTAAGAGTGCCATATATTGAAGAGCTGGTTTTTGTTTGGCAAATCATGGACACTTTAAATGCGTTGATACCTATAGTCAATAGAGAGTGAGAGCTGAGTAGCTCTAAAATGGTTCAGAGGCTGATTTGTTCACCGTGCAATTTCCTATTGCTCCTACCCTGGCTGTATATGCCATTCTGGGACCAGCTTAGATGTGGCCAACTGCATGAGACACACATCSGTGCAGCCACTTCCCTTGGATTTACTTGCTTTTGTACTCCTGTTTTTGTTTATTCTGGTGAGGGGCGGAAAAAAAACTCAAAAAACCCTACAGTGATTGTTTTCTTTCTTGTGTAAAGCTAGGACGACTTAAAATCATGGGCACTCGCTTTGCTTAAAACAGAGAAGCCCTGAGGGGACAAATCAACAGGTGCTAAGTAAATAACATGCAATCAAAACTAGTAAATGAAGCTAAGAGCTGGCAGCAGTAGGGAAAACAGGGAGCAGGAAGTAAAAGATGTAAAAAGGAGATACTGGAGAGGGAAACAGTGTGTAGAAGGAATGAGAAGCAGAAGGCATCCAAGCGAGAGAGTTATTATCATTTGGGGCTTCTGGCAAAGATTCTTGCCTTCTATCCCCTACCTTTTCCAGTAATCATGCCTGGGTAGTACAAAGTGAAGGAAGTATATGGGGGAGTCTGCCGACTTATTTAAACAGGGAAACAAGACTCTCTTTTGTCGTCTATTCCCAGATCACAGAGATAGATTTTCACCTCTGTTTTGATGTAAAATATTTCAGAAACACTCTCTTGGTGTCCTGTCTGGCTTCTTGCCACGGGTACAGATTGGCATATTTTTCTTTCGTAGTCCCAGGGCATATCTGCCATCTCTGTGCGGATGAGAGAACGGAGAGCTGCAGAGCCCGAAATGCTCTGCAGCACGTGGGAGCTTAGAGCCAAGGCTGCACTCTCTGTGCAGGCAGCCTGGCTAAGGCTTCAAAGCCCGGCTTTGAATCGTGTCGTCACCATTAGCCCCCCTGAATAACTGGCACCACAAACTGGTCATTACTGCTCCAGCCTGCTCTTGTACTGATGTCTTCCCACAACTGCTGGAGAGTGAGGAAATAAAAGTCTATGTGCATGTGTGCGTTGGGGAAAGAGGGTATGAGAAGAGTTTTCCATGAGAAGGGGAAATGAAGTGGAACAAGAGGTCAAGACATTCACAGTTACAAAATTAGCGCATGGCAACAAAGAGAGACCTTCAAATCCAAGCTTTGGGTGTTGGAAAGGGGGAAGCAGAGCTGTGTTTTGCTTATCGTTGGTTTTTTTTATAACCTGTTTGGTAATTTTTGGTACCTGGGTTTGCACTGCTGAGGCATCTCTTAGACATCAGGAGCATTTTGGGAGAAGATAAATGGGTGTAATATGCTTTAAATTCTGAGTATGCAGTGGACTAGTCTTTGTAGCTCTGCCAGTATCCCTCGTTCCAGCCCCCAGGACCCGGTGCTGAGCTGAGCAACCTGAAGAGAGCTCTGCCAGTGCTCCCCGTGTCCCGTGAACCTCCAGTTGTAGGGAATTGTGGATTGGTTCAAAGATGGCGAAATGGGAGCATTCTTCACTGGGCGCTTGTCTTCCAGAGAAATAGGAAATCCATTAGAAACCTAGTCAATGATTTTTAGCTCTCTCTTAATTCTAGAGGAATTCGTTTGATAATGCTGGGCTTCCTTTTGCCGTGTCTTTCAATGAGTGATTTTTCACTACTCTTCCCATTTCATGTTTATATTCTTCCTAAATACCCCAGATGACTTTTTAAAGCCTCCATGAGTGAGAAAGTACTGTAAAAAAAAAAAAAAAAAAAAAAAAGACAGTTAAATTTGTTCATGAAAAATGGGATTCTGTGCTTAATGAACCAGGTTTTAAAGATTTTTTTCAGTAAAAGAGCAATTAGAATGAAACATTTTGGAAGAAATGTTGCTTTTATAAAATAAAGTTCATTTCTAAATTAATGGAGAAGGCATACCTTTTCTGCCCTTCTTCAGCTTTACCTTCTTCCTCTTTTTTCTTTTTTCTTTTTTTTCTTTTTTTTTCTTCTTTCTTGCTTTCTTGCTTTCTTGCTTTCTTGCTTTCTTTCTTTCCTGTAGGGATTTTCTTTTTTAGCTCAGCTGTAAGAGGGGCTGTAAGAAGTAACACTTCTTTCTTTCAGAAAGCTTTTTAGGCCATCTGCTCTTTCCTTTGGCACAGCTCCAAGGAGACAGCAGTGGAGGTGGGCAAAAGGACTCCATGTTCTGAAGACCCATGCATCTCCTGAAGGCCRTGCATTGAAGGCCTTTTAGTTTTCCATGGGCCTGTGCACTGGAGTGGTCTGAAATGAGCAGCTAAAACCCCGAACAACCCCCCTCTCCCTAAGCCCGAGTCCTTCCCCAGAGCATTGGCTCTCTCAACCGATCAATTCCCACCAGGACCCATTCCCAGCGCAAATGCTAATAGGAAGGATGCAGGCAACTGATTTATCATATTCTTGAAAATCTGAATAGATGGCTGTAAAGATCAGAATTAATTACTCTTCAAGATTTTATGTTTCCATGCTTCCCTTTTCCTCCTCCTCCGCCCCCAGCCACCAAGTCGTCCTCCTTTCCCTCTGGAGTCCTTCCACCTTGGCTCCCAGCCAGCTCTCTACAATAAAGTCACATGCTAATCAATAACCGTTTTATTGAGAGTGACAGACAGGAGCTAACTGCACGAAAACAGTAACAAGCTYGGGCAGTAGTAAATGTGCCTCCCTCAATTCCCAGCCCTACTCCTTTGCTTGCTGCCTCTTCAGCTTCCCTTCAGTATGTGTCTTGGCCYAATACTCCTTCCTTCAGACCTCGGGACACAGTGGTTTTCTGACAGCTCTGCCTGAAGTGACAGTTGCCTCCAAGCCAGCTGACAAGGGGGCATTTGGTCCCCAGGGTTTCGAGATCCTTTGGCCTTGACTGCTRTATGTTAGTAAACTTGTGCAAAGGCCGCGTAGCTATTTGTATTGCAGCTGCATGTGTGCCTGTTTCAGGAGCAGGGCTGAAACTCTGTCAGGTTAGAGAAGATGTCAGCAGACTTGATCTCAACCCGGGCATGTCCCACAGCTCTGAGTTTTCCAGCCCCCTTGCAGTCTTGCACTAACCCAGACAGTAAAATAAGGATCCGTGCAGAGTTTTGCACCAATATAACTAGAGTAGTCTACATTTACATTGGAAAGGAATTAAGACCATTGTGCATGGGAGGGAGCTCATGTGGTTTACAATTGGACTCAATGATCTTTAAGGTCTTTTCCAATCATAATGGTTCTGTGATTCAGGTAGAGGAAAATGTACCTTGTGGAAGAGCACTGACACTCACTGCTGTCCGTAGGATCCTACCCAGGGCCAGGATGCTCTGTGAACCATCCCTGTGCTGGCAATACTACTTTCAGCTCTGGCTTGATGCTGCAGAACGTGGTGTGTGGAGCTGCTGGCTGGGGCATGACAGTTCGTCTGTATCTAGAGATGCTGTGGCAGGGTAAAAGCTCTGGAGAGGCAATGGAGCAAAGTGTGGAGAGGCAGCCTGTGCTGTGTGTGTGACTCTTGCTGCTGCGCACAGACCCTTTCTGCTGGCCCAGGTGGCTGCACCAGAGGAGTTCCCACTCTGWGCCTTGACTCATCTAAGAGCACCCATAACTCATTCAAGAACATGTTAAAGCAGGTCTAGGACAGACTAGAGCCTAATGGTTTCTGGATAGTGAGTCGCTGAACACTTTCATAAAGCCACTATTGGCCGTCGCCACAGCTGCTTTCCTGATCCAGACAAAGCTTGGCCAAGGGGAGAGCTGGCCTGATAGAGCACAGCACCATGGGCCAAACTTTTTTGTGTGTTCCTCATCCACATGCCTTGCCAGAGATAAGGACATCAATGCTTGCACCTTGCTCACTCCACCATTCCCGTGGAAGTGTGGCAGAGCCACTCCTTTCTGCTTGCCTTGTTCACTCAAAAGCATAGTTTTTGCTTTTACCTTATATGAAGCATGATGTTGGTCACTGCCTTCTATCACGTGCTACTTGTAATAGCCGAACATAGGCATACTGATAGATCTAGTGTTATGTTTACCTAGTTTTAAAGAAAATCAAGTCAGAGAGAAGGTTAGCTGAAGTAGCTTTGCATGTTTAGAAGGCAACATGGTCTTCTGTGCACTGTGTTTACAGTGTGTTTGACCACCTCCATCTACAGTCCTACATGTTTCAGTCCGGGCATGTTTTAAGGAGAGTAGAGTTAGCTGAAGACTTCCAAAGGGAACCTCTGAGGCCAAAAAAAAAAATCTAAGAAAATTAATGATAATTCTGCTTTCTTTTCAGAAATTACTTCTTCTGTCAAAAATATGTGATGTTTAAAAATTAATACAAAGTTATAACTTCTGTACAGGCAACTTCTTTTAAAATACATTCTGTGATCTTTTGGCAAGAATTGCTTCATTTCTGTCAGGAAATTGTTCAATAGCAATTGAAAAAAACCTGCACAACAGTGTAAAAAAAATTAAGACTGATATATTCTTCAGAGTTTTAAAAAGCATCAAAGCATTTGGGGCTTTGTAGCAAGTAGACAAATCAGGATCTTTGGCCTTCTGAAAGATTAACTGAGATCAGTTTGCCGGATCCCTTACTGAATTGGTAAATCATTTATTGTGATGTTCTGTTGTACAAAACATGGWAAGAGCTTCATAAAATATAAATAGCACAAAATACTTGGGTTCTATTAACAACCTGTAACTGATGCACTTGAAGTCTTTCTCATTTTCCTTTTTAATTTCTCTGTCTTATAAAGTGAAGCTTGGTTTATGATTGCAAATAAAAATGAATTTGGTAGATCTCATCTTAATTTTATCATCTCAAAACCATTGTTTTACCTTGTGGCTTGTGTTTTATAGTCTTAACATGAGGGAGGTTGAAGGCAGGAGAGAGAGAGCTGTGTGTAGCGAGTCCAGGATTAGGAAAATCAGAGGAGCTGCAGTGCAGGAGGGTGGCGTTGGCTGAACTATAATAGAAAATAAAGTCTCTGGCATGGGTGTGCTGAGGTCACGGCTGAGGTACATTGTCAATCACAGAATCGTGTGGCAAATTATGCTCAGAGCTGTTCTTGGCTCATGCTAGTGATATTGATCCCTGACTTCCACAAATCACTAAATCCCCTTTCGGATTAAAATAAGTGAATAAAAAAAGCAGAGACGGAAATGCAGGAACCAGTCCATTGGAGATTACGAGCCAAGTGAGAAATCTGTGAGCCACTAGCACTACCCTCCTTAGGTCAACAGTGCCCTTGGGGATTGCTTTGGATGATGCAGCCCCCTGGTAACTTCTGCTGGTTGGAAGTCTTGCTGGGCTTACCTAAATCACTTTGATTTAGACTGATCCATAGAAAGCCATTTTGCTCAATGCAACTGCTGGCAAACCCCCAAACCACTTCTTCCTCTTTCTTCCCCTTCCTTCTCTTGCTGAAGAAAAGCCTCAAGATTTCGATCATCTCTTGAGAGGCTTCTCTGGCCTCCCTGGGGCTGGGTCATCTCCAGTTAGTGAATATTTTTCAGGCTTTGTTGTGTGACTTGGACTGTGGGGATATAACATTATTGTGCAGAGTGGGGAAGATGGCGATCGCGTGGTCTTCCAAACCAGACTTTCCATTTCTGGAGATTTCTTCTTGCTTCTGTCATCAGACAGAGCTCTGAATGCCTGTCAGTGTAGTATGGTCTCTTTTAGGGTAGGACGTGACAGCTATTTCTTATTCTCCTCAGAAAACTTGTCACATCTGCCCTTGTGCTGGACTTCAGGTGCAGTCTAGGAAGGGTTTTTTCTCGTCTCTGATTTTCAGCTGATTTCTGATTCAGCTGGGCAAAAACAGAGAAGGAGGGTGATTCTATGATAGAATAATTAGAAGGATAAAATCTCTCTTTTTCTTTTTCTTTTTTTTCTTTTTCTTTTTTCTTTGTTTCTTTTTTCTTTTTTTCTTTTTTCTTTCCCTTCTTCCTTCCTGTAATTCACTTGCAAGGGAATAGATCTAGCCTCTTCCTAGAGCAGATCTACCATGCCAAATAAAAGCCCACAGTGACCCTTTTAATTTTAGAGGCATAAAAATATGGTGCTGTGAATGAGATGAAAATGGTGGTCTTGTTTTGCTCTTCCTAAAACAAAATATGAAGAGAGTGTCCAAGGAGGTGTGTTTTCCCCTGTAGCTTTGGTTTTGAGACCACATTTCTCTAAGTAACTGAGTGGACACAGTCTGCAATGAAAAACCTCAGGCTGAGCTTAACCCAATTTGCATCACAGGGGTGCATATGGGAACAAATTGATGGGAGGGGATATAGAATGGCACTGTGGGAATGGGAGGGAGCGGATAAATTACAACCTAGCATTGCAGAGAAATGCGATTATCCTTGAGCTGCAACCTGCTGATCCTGCTGCTTTACCTCTCCTTTGCCTTTCTGGCCTGAAAGAAGAGTAAAAATAGTGTTCAGGCACCTGTAAGTGTGCTGATACACCAGGTCCATCTTAGTTTTTGCCCCTCAAGGGCCAAAACCTTGAATCTCTATTTTTTCGGATGATTACTCTTCTACCATGCTCCTTTCCTCCTCTGTGCCTTTACATGAATATTGTTCTGAAATCCTGGGAAATCTGCTTTTGTAAGATGCACTTTCCTAACCATCTCCCTCAAGGAACGCGTGGTGGGCAGTTTTGCGCATCGTTGTCAGGCCAGGCATTGGTCAGATCTGTGGGATTTTGCTCTTCTCTCATTAGCTCTAAGAGCTTATGTATGTATGTATGCGAGCATGTGCAGTCCTTGCCAACATATCATCCCTTATTGAGCAGGATATTGACAGGTGTGGAGATGGAGAGAAGATGGGAAGGAGCGACTCGTGTTCCTAGAGAATAAAAAGTCCTTTGCGTTCAGTGCCTCGCTTCATCTTGTGCGCGCTTGCATGCACAAACACGTCTCCCAACCACACTTCCTTGCATAGGGCCATAGCCAAGGAGAGTATATATTTCCTCATCATGGAACAAAATCTTTTTTAGAAAAAATAATAAAACTTCATTAGAGTATTAATTCAGGGCTTTTATTTTTTATAGCTCACTTCTTATCATTTTTATCGCTGGGTTTAAAAGGAGGAGATTCCCTACATTAGGGAGGCAGTGAGCTGTTTTACATGGAGTATCCAAGTGCCGGTTACTGCCATCAACTTTGGGATGGGGGCTGGTTGTTTTTGTGCTCAACTTGCTCTTAGTGCCACTTTGGGCCTTGCTCTGGTGCCTTTGCAGCCTGTCTGTGTGGAGTGCACTTGCTTCGTGTCTGTCAGGAGGAGCTGCAAGTGAGGTATTTGTGAATTCCCACCTGGATAACGCTTGTTAATTGTTTCCTTCTGTGCTTTCTAAGGAGGCTATAGCTGGGAATAGTTGGGAGACAGCACATCCCCTCTCTTCCCTATGCGGTGACTCTTGTAAGGCAGGAGTTACACATGTCAACATCTACCTAATAACAACACGTGAATTGTGCAAAGCCCTGAGCTCTCTGTGAGGGAAACATGACCTTCATTATAATGATACAGCTGACATTTTCCCTGTGACACTTATTGTAACATCATTGCTTCCTGTTGGCATCTGTGGGCTTATCAGGCAGCTTGTTCAAGCAATCTGGAGTTGTGATGAAACCAGGCAGGAGGGAGGAGGCTGAGATTTGAGGGGGTAGGGAGAGGGAGGAAAAAAGGGACTTGTAGAGTATCAGAGCACACAGAGCATTTATCAATGCATGCTAATCTAATCTTCTCCTCCGTATGCCTGTCTCCCTGCCTGTGGATTTGTAAACCCCTTCGCTGTCGGATCCGGGCTCCCTACTGCTCTCCGCTCCCTGTTAATGTTCCTCTTGCTGGCAATGGTTGCACTCTCAGCAGCAGGAGCCCTGGCTTGCTGTCCCACTCCCTGGGGATCAGATCCCGGGGTCCTCCTTGCCTTTAAAGGGGCAAATGTGGCAAACCACGAGCCTGTGTGGAAAAGAAGAATCAGCAAAGCAGTGCATCAGGCCCACTTTTGACATGGCTGCATGTTCCTCTGTATCACTGGTCTTGTGCTTAGCTAGAATATGACTTGCCTGGAGAGAAAAGTCAGGTTCTAGAGCAGTTAAAATCCTGGCACAACTGTGGTGAGTCAGCTTCATGGGTCTGTCTTCTTTAGGCTTCTTTTTGCCACCTTTGTCTCTCCCCCCCGCCCTTTTCCTTTCCCCTTTCTTTTACTAAAAATCTTCAATTTATTCTCATAGCATGGAAGTCTATTGGTGATCACAGGAGCAGGGTTTGGGGGCATGTTCTCCCTGGTTCCTGTGCTGAACTCTATTACTCATGAGCTACCTAATTCCCTTCCTAAAACAAGGTCATGGATTTTAAGAGCTTTTAATCGCCTATGATGACAGCTGATAAAAACTAGATTGGAAGAAAAGCTTGATACTCTATTATGAATTCCTTGAGCATGGCACTATCCTGTTGAAACTCTTAAACTTAAAGCTTGGGTCCAAACCCTGCACCTATGCATTTGGAAGCTACTGCAAAGTCCTGCACTTTCGTTCCTAGTCTACTATCGGTAAATATCAAACCTGCCACTCATGATGATTGAACTAATGCTATAATATTTGCGTCAAGACTGATTAGAAATCTAAAATTAAAATACTCAGCTCTTTTGGTGGGCAAGTAGGCCTATTATATCTTCAGCCTTCCTTTTGTTCTCCAGGTCTCTCCTCTCTGTTACTGTAGGGAAGAGCTGTTCCCAGAGCAAAGCATATCTTGCATGGTGCTGCTTGCTTGTGAGAACATTGCAGGCTGCCTAGCTGGGAGAAGATTCCCATCATTTTTCATGGGAGTATAGGATTTGACATAGAAGATCAGGCTCTGCCTTCTCTAATGGCCAAATACACAATATTTCAGAAGAAAGCAATATCCTGCCAATAGAAAATATATTTATTGGCACAGCCTCCTGCCAAGGGCTCTGGGTAGAGCTGTGTGGTAGGGAAGAAGTTGTGCAGCAAGTAGTCGTGCCGCTTGAGTGCTGGAAGCCTTTCTTGAACCCTCTGGAAATCACTGTTCTTCCTGAGGCATGAGGTGTGTTTGCCTCAGTAATTCTTGCTGCTCCTACAGCTACATAGGTCATTAGGGGCTATCAYATGTTTTAGATATAATGTGTTTTGGGGAGGAGAATAAAGAAAATCCTTAGTCACTGTTCCCTTGCTTGGATCCCCTTCTCTGTCAAGGAATCTCCCAACTTGCTAATATATAGCTCTCCAAGCTATGATATTTGCGTGCAGTAGAGGTGATGGGATATATCTTTCATTTCATGTTCAGGACAAATAGCTCAGGATTATGAGAGATAAGTAGAGGTAAAACTCCCTGTTATTTTAGAATTAGATGGCACTTTGGGCCTTTCAGCTTGTGTAATCCTGTGCTCTGCCTCCATGGGAGAGGACATTTTGTTCCCTCATATACAAAGAGCATCCAGAGGTTTTCCCTGTGAATAGCTTTAATGAGGAGAGGAAAGCAGCATGAAAAATTAAAGTACAGCACAATAAAGCATTATGCACTTCATACAGAGAATTGCCAAAATCTCAGTGCTCAGACAGATATTTTGGAAACATTTTACTGTTGACTCACAATTTTAGCAGAAGTCATTAGTCCTTCCATGTTTATTTTCAAGCCTCAGCACCTGTAGGTATGTGAGTGAGAAGATGATTTTTTATTTTTTGTTATTTGGGCATGGGGTCGGGCTTGGAAACAGTCTTGGACTAAAATGTTTTGATTAAAAAAAAAACTGAAAATATGACCTAAATAATTCAAAGGAGAAACAAAACAAAGAAACAAACAAAAAAGGCAAACCACATTCAGAAAGCTCACTTTCTTGGCTTTTGGGTTGTCCAGCCCAGCATTTTTCATCGCTTGAAGCTGTCGATACAGGGAAGCGAAGGCAGAGGATGTAGAAACAAAGATGCCATGATTTCAGAGCTGTTTCACACCATAAGGTAAGACGTCACCTGCCTTTTACTGTCCCCCAGAAAACAACARCTAAGGGCAAACACTTTTCATATAGCCCATGCATATGGGGGGTATGTCCATGCACAGGCTGTGAGTACCTGGCAAGTATCAGTGTTTTGCATGACAGCCACTGGCCTGCTCCTTCATGCTCAAGTCCTGTGGTCTTGTGGCCTCTGTGTAACAGGTTTCGAGAGTGCTTGGCCGCCTTGTTCTCCCTGTTTCTTCCTGACACGGGTGCAGCCCGCAGAGCTATTGCTGTGTCTGGTGCCAGCAAGCTGACCTCCAGCCTCCCAAAGGTGCTGGGTCTCRGGAGTTTTGCCCCCTCTTAGGAGTCACAGAGGGGAGGAGGAAGGGCCAGAGGGAGGGAGATTTTCTCCTGTTTGTTAGAGAGCAAGATTAAGCATTATTATTAATTATTCCTGTATTATGGCTGCTGGTGGCCTATAGTATTGCTGCTCCAGAAGTGAGATCGCTAGCGGCACTTAATCAGGGCCACTGCTGGTCGCATGTTATCAGTCTGTAACCATGTGGACATTTGGTATATTATAAAGTCAGAGTACTGCTTAATAATCGCCTTGCCAAAGTGGGGCATTAGTGTTTTCTAAGTGACAAGCCTGTCTGGAAATGCAATCATGTCTTTAGTTATAATACTATAGGAGTGATAGCAGAGTCACATTTTGGGCAGAAAGTAGCTGCAAATTAACATACAATTGCAAATGGGCAAGGCAATTACATGAGACCCAGCCTACAGGCTGATTTAGTGCTTAGTGCTTGTTGCCTATGGAACTTATTCATCTATATGCTGAGTTCTCCAGGCTGCACATGTGCAAGCAACCCCTCCATCCTCCTCCTCAACATCCCTGGATACTTTTTTCTAGGCAGAGTGGAAGCCACTCAACTCTTTCCTGGCTCTCAAAGCGATGTTTGAAAGCAGATCGTGCCCCGTCATTCCTTCTGTTACAAAGGAAGATGTAGTATTGAGACGCATCTAGGCAAAACCTTGGAGAGATCTCGAAGCCAGCATTGAACAAAGGTTGTTTTTGAGCCGGGCTCATTAGTCTGGGCCTCCTGCTGTACCAAGGCCCTTGTGCTGCTTCTGAGAAGTGAGCTCATAGGCCCTGTGCAGTGGGGAGGCCAGCCTGCTTGGAGCCAGCTCCAGGATGCCTCATGTTTTGCCTGCTGTATTGCTCCACATAGGTGTGCTCTGCAGAAAAGAGGTTCCCACATCCCCTTGAACCCTTGGACTGGACTCTGAGCACAAAGACCATCTGTTCTTCCTCCCATCTCACTAGGAAGTAAGATCATTAGGGAAAAATGGCTAGCCTCGGGGATAAGATCCTCTTGGCTGGCAGGTGCTCTTCTCCAAACTTTGGCACATCTCCCCACCCTGGCTTGGCCAGGGGACAGGATGCTCTGTGGTTCAGCTGGTGTGGTTGCCAGGACTTGGACGAGGTGCTCTAAGGCTCAGCCTAGGGGGCAGGCAAGCCATGCACATGCAGAAGCCTGGTCTGCCTGGCCAAAGGACTGTGGCCAGTTGGTCACAGCTACTGTAGTGTCTGTCCACCAGCTGGGAGACGTGGCACCCTGAATGTTGCTCCGTATGCTAGATAAATTGGGAATGATGATAAAACCTGTTTCTGTAAAGATTTCTCTTTGGTTCTTGGAAGAGTTACATGCAGTGTCTCTCTTCAGAGCTCCTAAAGCTTTGGGGAGGTGGTAGGATCAGGCCAGTGATATTCAAAGGAAAGTTCATCAGCGCAACTTAGAATCAGATGCAATATGCTCTCCATGTATTTTATTTTATTTTATTTTATTTTATTTTATTTTATTTTATTTTATTTTATTTTATTTTATTTTATTTTATTTTATTTTATTTTATTATTATTTTTTATTTTTTATTTTATTTTCTTTTTTTTTGCCTCAGGAAGCATAAGAGAGTCTTTACATTTTCTACAGTCTCTGCAGTTCCCCTGGGGATGGGGCACCACAACCTGCTTCAGCTCTAGTGAACAAGTTTGTCCTAAGGTACTGATGAGCGTGAGCAGAGAACAGGCCTTGGTGCAGCTGGGGACACCAGCTGACAAACATTAAGCCTGCCATGTACTCTGGCTACTCTGACAGTAGTGCACGTGGATAGCCGTGCCTCTGTCAGTAATGCATAAACCCAGCTTGTCTACATCTTTTATTGTGACCTTACATTTCAGCAATTTGGGATGAGGCAGCTGACCTAGGCCATGTAGACAGTTGATTATGATCTGTGATAATCCTATTCAGTTAAGCCCATGGCCTAGGTCTTCATTTAGCCAAGATTTACTCAACTCAGCRATACAGCAAAGAGCAACAGCCATGTTTCTGGAGTAAGAGGTGTATGGGAGTCCTGGGCTGGCCAGTAGCACATGGAGAGCTCAGTAGGAATTGGAGGTCCTACTGAGGACCCTCAGTGTGACTCAACACATGTCCATCTGGTTACAGCTGAGAACAGCTAGCATGCAGTGGCTTTGCCTACCTGCTCCTACGATTTCTCTCACTCAGCTCTACCCTCTGCAACTTGCTGTCAATATGTAGAGACTTTCTATGGGCCATATAAGATTCTTCTTCCTTTAAACACATCTGGGATGTGTTTAAGAGAGGGGAGATAGGATGTCTTTAAAATGATAAATATGTGCCTTAAGCTGGTATTAAGTCATACCTCTTCACTGTGCTTTTGTGCATCTGTGTATGTATTTGTAGGTATGAAGTTAAACCTAAATAAGATCAAGGAGAGARCACAGACATGTGTCAGAGAACCTGTAAAAGGCTTTTTGTACAAAATGTCTTTGATTTCATCAAGTCATTTCTTGAAAAAGAGCAATCATCATCAACAGACTCAAACTGTATCTGGCGGGACCTGTACTGTTTTGAATCCGTCTGACATAGAGGGTTTCAGAAGTAGGGTGTGGGGTTTGGGTGGAAATTTCTGGTGCATATGATGGCAGCAAATAAGTCCTAGTTCCGATACTGGGCTGAGCAAAGGTTRCAAAATTGCCTGAGCAAGATGGGAGCTCTAGTTTCAATCCCTRGTTCTTGTCTTCACTGGGCAGCCTTGCTGGTGTGAGCTTCTCTGCGCAGACCCTCTGTGAAAATGAGTGTAATGATACCAATGAATTTAAAATCTTTAAGCTTTGTAGGTAAACATTCCAGAAAAGTGCTAAATACTATTTTTATTTAAAACTTAGCATCGGGATGACTTCTAATGAGAGCTCCCTATGTTCACAAGCTAAAGCCAAGTGATAGAGAAAAATAATAATAATAATAATAATAAAAACCTAAAAATGTCCTAATTTTATGGCCCGGATCTGACACTTCTGGAGCCCAGTCCACTTTGACATAAGATCCAGTCCAGGTTTCATGTTCCCACATAGACTTTTCTTGGAATATAATACATAATGGATCAAGCTGCCATATTAAATTTAGTTGTTCACCGTCATATCACCTGGTCCGCACCCTGTTCCCTAAATCCCATACTAATCCAGTTGTCTGTATCTCATTTGGCATAAAGGCGCATTAGCCTCAAAAGCAGCAGCAGAGTCAGTTCTTATGGAAGAATCAGTAATGAGAGGGTTAATAACAAGCTCCAGTCCTCACATGATATAGCTTTTATATGTCCTCAGGAATAGCACCTCACTCCCGATACACATATCCCTACAGCTTTGCTGGGAAGATGATGATTTGTGCTTTGTCTCCCACACTCATCTTCTTTCATTTGTTTATGGTAACCCCAATGTGTAGTGTAGTTTTAGCAGTGTTGATAATGCACCTTTTACCTGGAGTGAATTTAATGGGATTTGACAGCGACAGGGGATGAGAAAATTCAATGATTTTATTATTGTTCCCTTTTCTGCAGCAGTCTCCGTAGATTGCATACTATTAGGATAGACAACATGCATCTTGGAGATTTCCTTTCTCTCTGTTTCTCAGTCTGCATCCGCCCTTGTAACTTGCTCTCACCATCAGACTAAGAGCATCTCTTGTCATTAAACCCCTTTGAGGGAGAAGAGATGGAGAGAAGGACAGGAGAGAAGACCAAGATTTCGCTTGGACACTAAGCACAGCTAACTCGGTATATTAAGGAAYGGGCCTTCTCCCAGAAAGATTATGAGCAACACTGCAAGAAAACAGTGCTTTGTCACTCATGCAACTTTCAAGTTGTGTCTGACACTCGAATCTGCTTGTGCCCTGAAAGGATGGCAAAGACCCATTTTCTCAGTCTCCCTCCTACTTCCAGGCTTGATTTTCTACAGCGTCCTCACATTATCCTTTCCCAGACTGCAGTTACAGGGCCCATGTCTCTGGCCTATTCAAGGTATATTCCATTCAGTTTGCTCCTGACCTTGGGCATGGTCTCTGCCCCCTGATCTCTGAGCTTCTTACGGTGTTGGGTATCACTGGGAGCATTGGGGAGGCAACATCTCTGCGTGGTTGCCTTTGTGGCTTGGTGTGGCAGTGTCTCTTTCTGGTTGGGGAAGGTAAAACACCCTCTCCCAATTCCTTCCCCAAAAGGTTAAGAAATTAATTTTAGATGAACATCTTTGCCCTCTGAGCAAGTCTTTGTATTAATGATCTCATGACGGATGGCTCCTTAAACTGGCCCTAACGCAGGTCAGGGGAGAGTGAGAATATTCTCTATTTAATGAGGGAGAGATCAGAGCCTCTAATATTTCATCATTTGTGTGCAGGAGAGGAAGGGAGTTATGATCATAGAGAGCTGGTGGCAGACGGGGCCTTTGAGAGAGGTGGTGATAGCATCACTCTCGCTGTGTGCCTCTTTGCCCCCAGACTATACTGCTGGTTAGTTTTCCTCTTGGAAAAACTAACCTTTATCCTTAAACTCATTTAAATGATTGAATTCAGGGTTGGCAAAAGATATTGGGCTAATAACCCTCAGGACAGGAGTCTTCAGCCTGAAGACAGGCGTGGTATGAAAAGTGTCAGTGCAAATGGGACGTGGACATCCATAACCTACGGGGTCTTGTGGAGCATTCAGCTAAGCTTTGCTTTTCCCGCAGCTTTTGCCTCAGGATCAGGGCAAGYTGATACTGAGATGTTGGTAAATCAGAAAGCCAACTCACAGCCTCAGTGGTTTGCAAGTGTCTAATTTATTAATGAGTGGAGGCCATCTCAGTGCGTGCAAATATAGATTTTAAATCAGTTGCCATAATGTACATAAACAATTAAACTTCCAGTTGTATGGGCTGAGATGCTAATGTTAATCCACCTCTGACTCCAGCGCTGCTTTTCAGTAGCTCTGTGCTCTCTGGGAAGCAGTGATATATGGCGCTGTGCAAATCACTGGTGCCCTTAAACTGCAGCTCTGAAATATTTACACATCCAAAGTGTGTGTGTAAATTGGGAGTATCACAACGTTCCCATAGGGTGACAGAGATTTGTAAATTTTGTTTTCTGTGCAGCCTTGCGTTTCCTTGCGAGTGACCGAGAGCCAGGACCCGGGCACATAAATTCCCCAAATAATTCTTGCAGTACTTAGGGTGAGCTCAGCTCCCGCTCTTAGATACTAGAAGCAAATCTTTTGAAGGTGTCACAGTTATGACTTGCCCTTTTGAGAGGGACTGGTAGTGTCTTTAAAGTAACAACTCCTGGAGGCACACTAATGGCCATATAGGGTACTTTTCCATGGCATTGAGTAAGAGCATGCTGCCGGCCATAAGACTAATGAAGGAAATATATATGAAGGAAAGCAGGGTTTCTTTTACTCCTAACTCATCACGACCACATAAAAACTGTGAGTTAATGCCGGTGTTGCTGAGCTCTGAACATTGTGAATATTTCATGATTTTTCAGTTTTCTTCGGTCCAGCCAAAATAAGAGCTGCCTCACAAGACGTGAAATCTGCAACTACCAGTGTTCCRAGCTTCCATCAGTTCTCGTAAATTAATCACAGGTGGCTGGGGTCCATCCTTCGCGAGACTTCACGAGGCTGCTGATGCTTGGGCTTGAGTTTGGATGACTCTGAAGCGAATGCTCGTCCCAAATCCGCACATTATAATATACTGCTATAACGCTTTGCAAATGAGAAGTCCAACCACTAGATGTCTCTCAGTGCTGAATAGCGGGGGCTGGCATCCCGGTAAACAAAAGGTAAAGCGGGAGCTCCCACTGCGCAGGAGGATGTATTTAGTTTGGCTTGGGATTTGCCCAGTCTGGCTGTTCTTTTTAATTTCCAAATGTTACGGTCAGTAATGAACCTTGGTGCTCTACCATGTTGCTGGGTAGCTGCTCTCAAGTAGTAGGAAGAGAAGAAGTTCCACGAGCAAAGTGGAAAGGAATTGTATTTTGTGTAGTAATAAGCATTTTGGATAAAAATGAAGAAAAGATATTGGTGCCACTTGTGGTCATTATGGTATGATAGATTTTATAAGAGTGAGTTTGTCTTATTGCCTGTTTTTTAACCAGATTTCAGTCTGGATAATTATAGTCTGCCTGATCTCATACTCCCTCAGCACTTACAATTCTTCTTCATTTGCTGCCTTAAACTATTGTTGCTTTTAAACAGCTGCTGTGCTCCGTCGCAGGGAAASCTGCACTTCAGGGAAGGGCAAGCACTTGTCAAATAATATTAATTCAATAATTTATACAGTGTTATTTTTCCCCATATTTGGTAATAAATTATTCACTTCATATCATTTCACATTATTCATCTGGTTAACAGAGGTAGCCTAACAATTTTCAAATATATTTGTCAAACAATTTGTTGAATTACTTCTGTCAGTTTTTTCCCCAAATAAAAGCTTTGACAAATAATGACAGTCTTCAGCTGCCCAGCCCCTGTGGTCAGTGAAGTGGCTTAGATAGATTGATGGTGAATAGTTTTGTAAAGAAAAACAAGGTGGAGGAAAAAAAAAGGCAAAAAGAATAACTGAAGCATGTCTTGGAGGTTCAGTGCATATTACTGAAATATTAGTGTCAGATCTATTTGCTAGCTTTTGTGTGTGTGTGTGTGTGTGTGTGTGTGTGTGTGCTAGACCCTCTGATGGCAGCAACTTGCCACCAAATCTGAGCACAGACATTGGAGGAAACCTGCTTGAAAAGATGGACCTGGGGCTGTTTGTTTATATACCTCCAAAATATGCAATTATATATTAAATTATGTATCTTGACATTCACTGTGGAATTACTTAAATGGTTGTCTTCAAGACTGCTTTAAGCTGTTGCTTTGCATAAAATGAAGTCTGCTATAGGCTGGAAATGTGTGCACAGGTGGGAGGAGTATGTCCTATACTGTGAATTGGACACTGGACTGGAATTGTGGTCATCATCTTCACAGTAGTTTCTGGATTTGGAGGTGAAATGATGGGTGGTCATTGACGGCGACATGCTGCTGGGCTTTGGAAGGCTTTGGGTTGGCTGTTTTGCCACGCTTTGTTGCATAGCACTATGACAGGATTGTTATATATATCAGTATCTGATCACTGGTTTCCTATTCATGTACTGCAGACATTAGGGCTGCAGAGGTACTTTGATTGTATCCTAGAAGTCTTTTCGAAACATTGATTGGTCAAGAAATGAGAAGCAGCAGGAAGCCACAGCTTTGTGACTTGGGAACGTGAAAGTCTTCCATACCATTCATCTTGTGCTTGGCTGACATGATCTCACTTGCTAATGTTTTTGCAGAGCATCCTATGTAACAGCGTAATTAATGTAAATTACATTTTATTTTTAAATCATTCCCTTTCCTTCCTGCATTTTTCACATCTAAATGTCAACTTTTATGGTAAACAGCAGTGTATTGGCAGAGGCTGAACAGGAATACTCTTGTGCAGGAGGAAACCTTCTGGGGAGGGTTCTCAGTCTCTTTCTTGAACAGGAGCTTAGCTAGGTGAGGTCAATGTTCCTTGACAGCCCTGCAAGTTGGTCTTGAATTTCTTTTCTTCTTGCGCCCCATGTTTTCCTGCTATATTGGGTTTTAAAGGCTCCAAACTATGAGTAGTACTGGAGAATTYGTAGCATCGGTTTAGATTTTACAGATTAAAGGTAATAATAATGTCGGAGTACAAAACCAGTTCAAACGTACTACAGTAAAAATCCTGCCCCTGTTCCGTTAATATAGTAGGAATTGCTTTCTACAAAACACCTTTATTTCTGAAAGATGAAATTCAGAGCAGTCATAGCTGTTAACTTTCCTCACCCATTATTCTTCATTTCTGGCCATTCCACTCCGCCTTACTAAATCTAGGTGGCATTAAGAATTCTAACACACTTTTCATCTTATTTTTGCTTGTCATTATGGTAAGCTCTTTGGGAGCAGGCCCAGTTTCCTCACTGTACATATACATGGATTTGGCGCCAGTGGACTCTGAACTGGACTCTAGTGCTTCAGGCACCCTTGTCAAACAATCAGTAGGTTGCCTCGTAGGCAAAAAGCAGATATTAGATTTTCTTGGAAACCACATGATTCACAGACCGGTTTTGCCCAGCTGGGAAGATGTTGTCAGGTTGTTGTCAGAAGAAGTCTTAAATACTTACATAGATGGTATGTAGCCATAATAACAATAAAATTGTGGGTACCATTAATTGGAAGAAGATATCATGGAGCTATTAAACATACACAAACTGACCTGGGCCTGCACTGCAGCTCATGACTATTGCTATTATCACTTTACATACTGGAAAATTGAGATATACGTAAGAGGAAATGTCTTTGACTGCAGTTTAGTCTCATATTTTTTGCCCCTTGATCCTCTGAACTTCTGAAAGTTGTCTTTTTTTTTCTTTTCTTTTTTTTTTGGGGGGGGGGGGGGCGGGGGATACACATCAGGACAAAGTCTGAAAGAGAAAAAACATCCTCCCAAAGCTAAGAGAAGTTGAGAAAACAAAGCTCTTGGAAGGATTCTGAAGGATTCAGGATCCAGAAATTGGATTCTGGGCATGTGCTGCCAGGATGGAGGATTTTTATTTAATTTTATAGAAAAATGTTCGGGTTATTTTACACTGAGATGCAAAATCTCATTTGCAGCCAAGCCCCGCAGGGAGTAAAAGGAACTTGGAGAGCTCATAAAGACAAGTCTAATAGGATTAATAAGAAGAAGGCCTAAGACATAAGCCTTTATTGTACACATTTCTTGTTAAATTTTAGCATTGATAAAGGGTGAAATGCCCAGGCTTAACCAAACATTCGTGTCCTCGGGGCAGTGACAGAGAGGCAGTGTTCACATGGGCTTCTCATGCCACTTTTCTGAGAGGGACCTCATACAGATGCTGCCTCTTGGAGTACAGTGAGTGAAGGGAACAGGGAGAAATCTGAACTCTGTTCTGAGGGAATGCTGCTCTCCTGCGATAACAAATAGTTACCCGAGGTTGAATTTTGCTTASGTCTCATCTGATTCTCCCCACTCTTCCACTATTTGACACTTAAAGGGAGCCTTTGGCGGGGTGGGTGTACAAAGCTTACACCAAAAAGCAGCCTTTCTTACCTAAGAAGGACCTACAGCCCTGGCTGAATAGGCCTGCTTCGTTGTTCTGCTCAATCCTAATAGCTTCACTTATCTCTGATGCAAATTATTGGTGCCTATTGCAGGTTTGACATGCATTTGATGAGGAGGACACCCTAGAGAGGAAAAGGGTTGGGAAGAATTTCCCTGGTCTTGCAGTTGAGAGAAGAAAGAGCAAGGCAGCACCGTGTTTAGCAATGTGCCATGCCGGGGAGCTGAGGGGAGGGAGGGACACCATGGAGTCAGTAAAGGTAAGACACCATAGAGATGAGATTGAGAGKGCTTGGACCAGGCTTTTCCTTCTGTATGAGGTGGGGCAAGGAGCAGTAAGAGGCAGTAAGGCTCACTTGCTTTGGCTGGAGTTGAAAGGGAAGCGTAGTCTTTTTAATTCCACATCCCAGTTTGTGTTTTGCAGCATCAAGGTAATGACAGAGAGCAGATTTGTTCAGGAGGGGCAGACAAAGAGCTGAGGTAAGAACAAAGGAGGTCAGTCTGCCGGTTTCTCCTTCTGCAGGGAGATGACATTCCCCTCCTGTGCCTATTCTTCTCTAATTATCTGTGTCACATGCTGGCCTCCATGAGGCTGGATCCCACCTTGTCCCAGCAGCAGCACCTCACAATGAAGGATTGACTGGGGAACAGATGGAGACCCCATGACAAATGAGAGGTAGTAGAGTTGGATGCCCACAGGAAGGAGCAAGGGTTAGCATCCATCACCCCTGACTCAGTGCAGAGGGAGAGAGACACTGAGGTAGAAACAGGGACAGATCAAAGATAATAAATGGGACCCAAAGAGAGACAGAACATTGTCACCCAGTGTCAGCAACTCATCAGTTATCTTGTAGTATCTCTACGATGGCTGATGAACCTTTGCATCTTTCCGTTTGCCACCCAGGGGAGCTCTACGGCCTCCAAAGGGCATCCAAGTGTTATATCAACCTGGCCTGCTCTACCTAGATAGTGACAAAGAGAGCAAAGTGGAGAAGGAGAGATGGGGCAGGCCCACCACAGTTTCTTGTCTGTTTCTTTTGCCCATCTGTCCATCTACTACAGACAGTGCCTGTGTTTTGAGAGAAGGATGACTGCATCATTTCTACAGAGCTCACTGCTCAGTCCCCCTGATTTAGGATAAAGTTTGGTTGTACTACTGGCTACTGAAATGTGTGCCAGGTAGGTGCTACCAAGAACATGTATTAAAATAGACAGATGGGCACTGGCGTAAGGAAGCAGGCGTAAGGAAGCAGGCTTGAAATCAACCAAGTGCGAAATAGAAAAATCAAGAAAGTATATTCCTCAGCCTGTTAGTACTAACCTTCCAGTTTGGGGCATTTTCACCCTATTTATATGCATACACCCACAAACACACAGCTACTCAGGAAAGCGTCGCAGCCTGGTATTAGCTTGCCTTCTTAATGTTTTCAGTTTGGCCAGGATTTGGGGAGTATCATATAATTAGCTCCTGCCTCCAAATCAAATTGATGCAGAATCAAAATGTAGCTGTGCTGGCAAAGCAACACACCCAGGTTCCCCTGGAAGCCTGGGCATCTCAAACACAGGCCAGGTCTGGCCCCTTGTGCTCAATTGCAGCAGGAAYTTAGCCACCGATTTCTGGTAGGTAGGAGGTGAGATTTCTAATCGCTTGTCTAGATACATTTGCAGTGTATTCTGATTTCTTAACAGCTCTTTCTGTCTGCTCCTGTTCCTTTGGCACTGTGATCACTCTCCATTAGCTTTCTCAAGTAGTGGCATGAGATGCCAGGATAGATACTGTCAAAATCAAATGTCTTGTTTTGTTCTTTTTTTTTTTTTTTTTTTTTCTCCTCACCTACCACAGGGAAAGCTGAAGTGTGTATGTTGTGTGTAGTCATGAATAGAAGAGGGAGTTCGCTACTATTTAAATATATATATATAACTGAGATTTATCAAATTAGTAGAGAGATTGCTATTCTTAGATTTGATAATAGTTTTGAATCCATCACTAATTTGAGGCAAACTAACATGGTGTCAACATTAGCAGTTTATTTTGTGCCTGTGTTAATACTGGGGATGAAGTCCAGAGCACTGCTACTGCCTCGTGACTATGATCCTGGCTGAGCCACTTCTTGGCATCTCTTGTTCTCTGATACACTTGGACCAGCCTGGAAGAACTGCTTTGGCCTCCATGTAACATCATACATGACTTGTATGATGTTAAATACCATTTTCGTCCTGCTGTGTTCTGCTTGTCTATTACTAACCTGAGGGGAGCAATAACAGTGTTAACTGTGCTCAGGTACTACAGTGACTACCAGGGTAGAATTTTTAGCTGCTCTCCAGGTGTACTGTAAGAATTTGTTTGTGAGGGAAATGGACCAATTTTTGAAGACCTTTCTTATGTCCTATCCTTCACTGTACTGATGTGAATGGCAATGCCCCAGAAAAAAAAATAAAAGTAGGACATGGAATTTGGCCTGATTATCCCATCTTTCCCCTGGGGCTTATCTGTGCCTGTACAAAGTCAGTGAAAGATACTTGTGCTACTTGAAGGGAGAGATGTTATGAACTGAGAATTTTGGTTTCCTCTGTTTTATTTTTCCTTTATGCACATGTAAATGACAGTCCTCCAGCAGGCTCCAGCTGGTGGGAAATGGTCTAGCCAGCTGGGAGTGTGGGTTGTGAACACAGGTATGTGTAGTGGAGAACTACTGCTTCCCTCCTGCTCCTTCTTTCTTTCTMTCTGCTGTAAAGACCTTTGAGATCTTCTAGGGGAAGGTGCTGTAAAAATACAAATCATTAGTCAAGTAACTGGAAGTAAATGTAAGTGCACGTATTTGTGCCTATTCCTCTTGGTGCTGCACAGTGTTCCTTTCCATTGGCTGATTTATAGGCCTGAGATATGCAAGGTCATCTCCATTTGATTCTGCAGTGTTGCATTTTTAAGTGATGCTAAAGCCTCCCCTTTATTACYGTGACAGAAATAGTACAAACCAAGCAGACCTTGACCAAAGGAGTAGCCCAATAAAAATATGAGTTGCCCCCACCAGACCAGTAACTAGGAAACAATTTGTGAAGCTCAGTGATGCTTCGATTCCCTTTTTGGCCTCATTAGCACAGTGTATAGCAGCCTGAAAGGGTCAGAAAGCATGCTTCCCTCTTAAATACACTGCTGCTTCCCTTGCTTGTTTCCCTTGCTTCCCAAATGCCTGAGCTGTGGCTCCTCCAGCACCCTAATCAGGTTCGGGAGAGCCTGGAGATTTGTTTTAGCTGAAGACATAGCAGCTCACAGCACTGGTGATGACAGGCGGACATACAGGGCTCTTTCTACCAGCCTACAGTTCTGCACTGGTAGATTGTACTCGCAAGCTGCTCTCCCCTTCAGAAAAGACACACATGAAACACAGAAAAAGACACAGAAAAGACACACATGAAACTTCACCTGAGGCTGATAGGTGTCTTTCTGTTTTTTCAGTCCTCTCTAAGACTTGTCATGAATTTCCTGCTATGAATCCCTCAGTCTCCGGGAAGCAAAGGAGTCAGAAACGAGACATATTTCGATGTTTAGCTGGGCGTTATTGGCTAGATTAGGGATTGAATGAAGCATTCTTGAGCGATGTTCAGTGRGGAAATGATGCATCTCTCTTCCATTGTTTCTGCCTCACGAAACGACCCCACAATGTAAAGCCAAGGACATGATTGCTCCAGCTCCTTTGATTCTGTGTTATATTTTCTTGCAGATGTGTTTTTGTATTTCATTGTCTCCTAAGGAAAAAAAAACTAAAAAAAAAAAAAAAAAAAAAAAAAAAAAAAAAAAAAAAAAGGCCTTTTGCTGTTTTAAATCTCACCATGGTACAGAATTAATTGATTATATAAGGGCATCATATGAAATTGTAAAGCAAATGGACTGACTTAGCCTAAGCCAAAAAGAATATGGTATAGGCAGCCTATTGATTCAGTATGACACAATGTGTGTTCATTTTGAAAATAAGATCAAGCCAAGGTTTAGCTGGTGGAAGCTTCCAGAGTCCTGAAAGAAGGGCTAGTCCATATGCTCAGTTCTCTGACTGAAGTCCATTTCCAACTCCTTCATATTCAGCCAGGGGCATCTGAAAAGAAACCAGCACCACAAATGTTCACAGTTCATTTGTTGGGGAGCTGAAGGGGATGCTGAGGACCCAGCACTCTTCCTTGAGATGCACTGGGTCTGGAACGAGGGAGGTTAGATATCCCTCTCTCCTTTCAGGGCCCTCACATCTCTACATTGCTCTGTGTAGCTTTCATGTTGCCTTCATTTTTCAGGCTTTCCTCCTCTTTGTTTATGTTTCCCATGACAAGATAATACATGGCTGTACAGTGGGGTAAACAGCAGCCCTGGAGCAGAGMAGGAGTACGCACGTGTTTCTGTTAGAGAATGATGGTGGAGAGAGATCACTTCTACTGGGCTTCCCTTGGCAGCAGGTGGAGWTCTTGCCATCAGTCTTGACATTCAGCTGACTTTTCACCTGCCAAGGTTCAGTCTTTTCATGTCTGTGCATGTAGGTTGCTCCATCTTAGTTCCTTTCCTTTAGTCCTGGTTGAGCCAAGTGGAAAGGTCTCTGTGAGTCAGTCTGCAATTTTTTATGTGCTTACATTTTCACTTACCTCACTGTAGTCCATGCTTCCTCTTGCTCTAGCCTCCTCACTCATTTTTCCTCTCCTTGGTGCTTATTTCCCCCATCTCCCTTCCTTTGCTACCTCACCCATCTGTAGACCCTAGTAGGCATGTTATGGAGTCATCATTGCCTCTAGTAAGGCAATTGAGATATCATGTTTCATGGATGTGCGAGGTAGTTGGGGTTTCCTTTCCCCTACTTGGTATTATTTTTCCAGCTCTGTTTTGGCACCTACATTTATTTTAAACAAATTGCAGCATAATTTGTTTTTCTAATTTTCAAGGTGCGAACTTCTGGTACCAGAGGGGTCGGTGATTCAGGCACCCGGTGCCAGTGAGCTGGGACTGCACACAGAGATTTGTGCTGTGTGAGGAAATACTTCATTAGACTTGTATTCCACGAAGACACTCTTGCTTCTTAACGCCTATGATTTTAATTAAAACCTGGAAAGTGAAGAATCCTCGGGTTGTATTAATGTTTTCATTTCCATTAGGACAGCAGAGTTTATAAACACGGGCTGGGTTTATAAATTAGACCTTGTACGAATATTAAGTGCAYGGTGCAGCAGAGGCAGACGAGAACTGGAGTGGAGCTGGCCCCATCTGTCTCTTTCCTTGGCTTGCTCTCGTTTTGTGGTGTCCTTCTCTTGGCACAGCCTTTTCTGAGCTGTTTGAGGGTTCTCCCTTGGAGACTACGCTAATGGCTTCTTCCATTTCTTTCTGTGGATGCTCTCCTCACTCAGCAAAGCAGGGAGAAAAACAGATGTTGCAATCAGGGACTTGCAGAAGAACTTGCAAAGGTGACTTTGGGTATAGGATATGGGGATTTTGTGGCAGGTCACATAAAAGAGGAAACAGATTCTCCTGACCCAGTTCTCATGTGTGCATATAGAAAGCTGCACACAGAGTAGCCAAATCTAAATATGCATCAACCACTTAGAGCCATCCACGCTCAGTGTGTGCGTACATATCACTGAGAACACTTAGGGACGTGACAGAAGATGCGGGCATCTCCAGAGACAAGGTGACAGCTGCATACAGCTATGTGCAGGCTGCGCTGGGGTAGCACAGACAGGCATTTCGTAGCACACACAGCATGACAGACACTGATGCAGGGGACTATGGGCCCCATACAGCCTGACTGTGCTGAGCTGTGCAAGCCACACACCGGCTGCCAGTGTGGCACCAGTGACAGTAGCAAGCACTTGTCTGGCGCACGCTGCTCAAGGACAGCACAACTCTCGRCAAAGACAAACTCTGTGCAAGGGAAACTGAGGCAAGGACAGATGAAGAATCTCCAGCTGCACAGCTGGCTGTAGCAGAGCTGTCAGTAAAGCCTGGGTCACATGGYTGTAGATCCTGAGATCTCATTCCTGAGTCGCACAGGGAGGAACTGCCATTCCTGCTGGTAGTCATGCAGCAGCCTTGTGTAAATGTCAACAGCTTCTTCCTTGACAGGGTAGTGGAAAGGAGGGGTGTTTATTTGCGTCTCTGACCTTAAGCCAACCTTCAGGCACCGCAGCAATAGACTTCATTGTGGCAGCGATCAGTAAGGGTAGCTCAGGTGCCATGTATCTTGTGTGCAATGCAGCATCACACAGAGAAGCTCCATCAACACTATCTGAGGTACCTAGCTCAGGCTGCGTGTGGTCAGAGGTACCCCCAGAGGCCTGCGCTGTGTTAGCATTTTCCTTCTGGAGCATGTTTGCACTTTTCACGATGAAGCCTGGCATATCTAGAGTGTGCAGAAGCAAGGACCTTGTACTAAAACCATGCAGCCACCCAGATGCAAGGGAGCTGCAGCGGAGATTGAGGGTGTTGTGTTTGTGAACCTGTGTTTTAGTGTTAATTTCTTTGCTCTGCAGTTCAAACAGTCTGAGGCGAGCAGTCCATCTTTGAGGCCACGCTGAGACCGGCTTAGCAGCATAACTGCTCAACTGTTGGTGACCATTTGCGTACTAAAGCCCGTGATTCCCAAACAGCTCCATTTCCATCCATAGCCGAGGTGGTACAGGGGATGGAGGAAGGTGGGAAGAGAGCTCCTGGGCACGCCAGTTTCTCCCAGGCTCTCTCACAGAGTGCCGAGGTGCTGTGACTCAGTGGAGAGGTTCAGGAGAAAGGAGGAAGTTGCGCTCGCTCTCAGCCTCTGTCTCCTTGAGCCCAATGGGGTCGTTATTGAGATATCCTTCCAAGCAGCTTAAGTAGAAACGTCTGGTGACAAAATAAAAACAAATGGCGAAGCCAGGGAGAGTCACTTGAGGGGATACCCTTCTGTGGTACTGCTCTCCCCAGAGGGAGAGGCTTCCTGGCACTTCCAGCCCCGACATACATCTGAGTCAGTGGAAGGGRTTGGAGGGGGAAAGGTGGCTTCCCAGGCTGTTTTTCAGGCTCTTTTGACACTGCTGAACCCATTAGAGGCCATTATTTAGGCTGTCTGAGAGCACAGTGTCTGGTCCCTCTCCTTCTGTTTAGTCTCAAAGGGCTCTGGGCCGCCATGTCCTGCTGAGAGAGGGGAGAGGYATCCATCATGGTCAGGCGCACAGCTCCCCATTGGAATTCTCAGTGGGAAGGCAGCTCCTCCTGCTCCCCATGTTGCCACCGCTTAGGTTCATGTGGGGCTGTAACAGTGGCTTGGAAGTCTTGACTGCTTTTTTTCAAACCTTCTTTCTTTCTGCCACTCTCCTTCCCTGTGTTTCTGCAGGAGAGTGGAGATAGTTTCATTTACCAAACTAGGGAGTTTGCCTGTCAGTTAATCTCTTAATTTATTCCCATTTCTCCTCACCCCCACGTGGCCCAATCCCCTTCTGCCCCTTTCTGGTGAGAAGGGGTTGAGTCGGTGATAGTTTCCCACAAGCCAGGAAGTGCCTGGGCAAAATTCCTGCCCACTTAAGCATCTGCATCATGTTCTTAGGGAGGAAGTGAACAAGTGCCAGGGGAATAACTGAGCAAATGCAAGGGAATGATGCAGCTGATTGACCTAGTGGAACTGGATGTGCAGGGGTGCAGGGAATGTGAGAACCTGCAGTTCAGGCTGCACAGAGGCTCCTGCCTTGGTTGTTCCAAGGGGCACTTGCAGGAACTTGGTGTTTTAAATGCATGAGTTTATGTGGGGGGAGCTGGAGAAAAGTGGTGGTAACACCATACTTTAATGGCACCGTCTCTCCAAGAAATCTCTCCTGAGAGTTCCTCATTATGCAAACAAGTCTGGCAAATGATTATACCTGCTCTACTTCCATGGATTAATAGATGTAAATAGAAGAGCTGCTGTTTGTTCCCAAAAGCTGCATTCAGTCTCCCACGCCYGAGCTATGTGCTGGGCCAAGTGAAGCATGTTTCAGAGTATAATCAGACTGCTTTTTTTTTTTTTAAACTCCTCTGATGAGAATTTGTATTTTCTAAGATCGTTAGTTCTAAACATTGCATTCCTTTAAACCTGTGCATCCTTGTGGAGTATAGCACAGTGGCCTTTTGTATACRTGGGCTCAGTCTTTGTCATCTGGTTCCTGCCCAGGGAACCTGGGAGATGTAGGATGTGTCACTCGTCCTGTTGAGCTGGCAGAGAAACTAGCAGACAGGATCCTGGTGCTTGCTGACTTGATGCAGGGAATTCAGCGCTGCATAACATTTTGAGAATGCAGTGGGGAGATTTTGTCATCTGAGTCACAGACTTGAGTATGATGTGGGAAAGGAGGCACTTGTTACCATCTGAGGGGAATATTGTTACTTTTGTGAAATTACATCTGTGCCTTTTAAAGTCAGGCTGCTTTGTAGGGGGKTTTTGTTTGTTTGTTTTGTTCTTTTGTGGACTAATCTAGGTCAGGTCAACCTGTGTTAGTTGAGCCTGGGGCTGACATCACCAAGTTTATCTTGTGGTAAAACCGAAGTATACTATCAATGCAATGTTCTTCCAGTTCAGATGACTTCTGACAGTTGCCATGAGGTTAAAAACACACTTTCTTTCCCCTCTGTTTTTCTTTTCTTTTGAGCACAGACCTGGCCTCTCATCCTCCCTTTGGGTATTTGCAGGACAGTCCTGTCATGACTACCCTGTGCCCACAGCAGCTATAAGGCAGGACAGTGGCTACCTACTGATGCTTAGTGCTCATCTGGCACACCGAAAGCAGAAGTGTGTCACCTCCGAGCTGGTCTGACTGGCATCTTCCCTGAGCACCAAATAACTGCAAATAAATTAAGTGATTTCTGATTGCTAAAATTGGCGTGTGCTGCAGAGCATATCTAGGCTGCAGATCGTTCTGCTTTAACTCAGATGAACTGCTTGCCAAGCGCCTTGAGATAGCTAAAGCTAAAGTAGGTTTGGTATTATTTTTTTTTTATCTGAGTGCAAAAAAACAATTTCACAACCTTTTCTTTTTCCTTTCTTTGTTATCAGGAAAATGAAAGCAGGATATTTCGAGTGAAGTTTTGAGCCAGGCTAAAATATACAAGTTTTTTTTTTTTGTTGTTTTTAATAGGCTTGAAATTTTAAAATTCTAATTAGTCTTAAAAAAATGTAAAAAAAAAAAAAAGAGATTTTCCTTTTGCTGTATCAGCTTGGGGAGCGGCTTGTCATTTCAGCCCTCTTCTCCGGGCAGCTCGACTTGGAGAAGAGAACAAAACAGTACATAATGGTGGTTTGCTTGTGACAAAGCAGAGTTAAATCATGGGAGATATGATCTACGTAGCACAGTCTGTAGCAAAGAATGGAGGTACTGAACTCTGCTCTGGCTTTCCTCAGACAAAAGGAAAATACATCTTAACTCTAAACCAGCTTGAAATTAAGCAATTCAGGTCATTTTAAAAAATAAGATTGAAATATTTGATGATAGGAATATTAAAATGGTTAATGCCTCCATTTCTCACGCAGAAGGAAAATATTATGAAATTTCTGTGAATAATTTTGAAAACTCCTCTCTTCTGCCTGTAAAAAAGTAAAAAAAGCAAATATTGGAGAGTCAGAATAGCTTTCAGAATACACATTCTTAATTGTTCTCATAATATTGCCATAATATTTTTTGTAATCACACCTAGARAACATGCCAGAAACATACATGTCCAGACCCAAACACTATTTTTAATTAAGGTACAGCACAAACAGTTCGCTAGCTCGCATATTCTGTACTGTTTGATACTGCTTCTCTCCCTTTCATTTAGCAGGTCTCTTAGTGAAGGGTGTGAGAAGATTGAGAGGGGATCTTATCAATATGTACAAATATCTGAGGGGAGAATGTAAAGAAGATGGGGCCAAACTCTTCTTGGTGGTGGCCAGTGACAGGACAAGGGGTAATAGGTACAAATTAAAACCCAAGAAGTTTAATCTCTCTATGAGGAAGAACTTCTTGACAGTGAGGGTGACAGAGCCCTGGCACAGGCTGCCCAGGGAGGCTGTGGAGTCTCCTTCTCTGGAGATCTTCCAAACCCGCCTGGATGCCGCCCTGTGCCCCGTGCTCCGGGTGTCCCTGCTAGAGCAGAGGAGTTGGACTAGATGATCTCTAGAGGTCCCTTCCAACCTTGAATATTCTGTGATTCTGTGTGTGCTTGCAAAAGGGAGTCATTGTGGCCTATGTATTCTGCTTTGGGTACAAACTACAGATTTCTGTCAACCCAAGGGTTGTACATGCTGCCAGATTTGGAAATCTCCAACCGCCTTATTTTTTGCTAGTGTGATTCTGAAAGTGCTCAGAGATTGCAGTTCTCCTCCAGCTCTGAAGAATCATATTGATATATCCTCCATATTATGACCATCTATAAAGACTGATAAAGCATCTCTGAAAGAAAATCAGAGGGGAAGGTGTGGCGGCTCGTGCTAAAGTAACAGAAGTGTGAATGTCAGGTTGACACCTTCCGTTTTGATATATAGCTGCAGGAAAGGGGGTGAAGGTGTCTGTCTGTATAATGAACACCAGAAAATCTACTGCCTAATGATTTTTTAAAGAGAATATAAATCAAAATTGAGACCCTCGGAATGGTTTTACACCTACTTAGTGTATTCTGAGTGCGTTAAACGTCTGCTGTTATAAAACCATACCGTACTCTGTCTTTGAAAGTTGACTGGGAACTAACAGCACCTTATCAAGGTTCTCCATGTGATAGCCCTAAGGTTTACCTCAGTAGTGCCTTTCAGAAAAAAAAAAAAAAATCTACCAATATAGCTCTGGTATCTGCTTCAGCAAAGGGTGGAAAGGAGATGCAAGAAAGGGAAGTAATAAGATTATACCTAATTGCCTTAGCATCCACTTAACTATTTTACATATGTGTCTTAGAACAAATGTTTGTGGAGTGTCTAGACTAGTGTTTACAAATGTGTTAGCTAACTCCAGCTAATTGGGGAGCAATTAACGTGAGTTAAAACACTTGCGACGTCTAGACAAAGCCAGCACGTGCTTTCCGTGCGGTACGCAGGCACGCTGCTCTGTCTTGTGTACCTTGTGCTCTCTTTGCCTGTATTCTCCAAGAGAAATCGAGGAGGTGCTTAAATCCTAGGAAAGGCGGGAACGCTGCTCTCTGTGAGGAGAGATCCTCTACAAGAGGAAGGGGAAAGGAGAGGGCCAGGAGCTCTGCCTGCTGCGCTGTGCTCCACTGAGCAGCATTTCTAGTGCTAACTGTGCGGAAACTGCACTGCTCTGCGAGTGCTGCCTGTTATTTAGTTTGCACCATTGCTCCACCAGCTTCAGCTAAGCCCTTCCTTTCCATCTAGTGTATTAGGCAGCTTCCTTAGCTCCTCTTGCTTTTCTGAAGGGTGTGCAGCATCCACGAGAGTTTTGTATGGCCTTCCCATCAACCACCGTGCCACTTTCTAATGGCAGATAATTCTCCTTGTGTGACAGTGTTGTCCAGCTGATGGAAAAGAAGTACTCTAAAAATTGCAATGAAATTATGTTCTTTGCTTTCATAAATAATGCCAGCATCTTCCCGCCTCTTCTGATCAAAGAAGAGTCTTTGCTGTGATCCAGCAGTAGGACTGAGGGTGGACGTGAAGGGCTTGGTGTCCGAGAGCCGTACGAGGGCCACACCAAGTCACACCTTGCTCCTTGGGAAGCTCACTTAAGTGGCTGGATGGACATTTAGGTCTGGGCAGAGGAGGGAGCAGAGGAGGCCTTGCCAGCAGGTAGAGGAGGTCACCACAGAGCTCAGCCAGTGGTTTCCATCCATGTCCTCCTCTCCCAGAGAGGGTTGCTAGGCCCAGAATTGGAATTTGGGCCCAATTTCTGCCTGCCTAATGGGGAGGGGGAGATCGTGCATGCAGGTGCATAAACCCAGCCCTGGCCTTTGACCGTATGGTCACCTTGTGGARTGCAGAAGCAGTGAGGAAGCTTGGTGAGTAGTGCCAAGACATGGCGTTTTGTCCTCTCCTCAAGGCATTCCCGGCCTACATCGTGCTGGGCTCCATCTTCCTGGGGATGTGGACATGGATGTGTTGTCCCACATCCTCTTGTCTTTCCCTGTCCACCCAGCCTGGTGCCGCGGTGCTGAGGAACGTCCTTCAGGAAGGCCGACSTTGGAGCAGCCGTGACCTCTCACACATGCTGGCTTTTCCTGAGAGCTCACTGGCCACTGGGAAGCACCAGGCTGGAGAGGATTGGGAATAACATTTCACCAAGTCCTCCTGCTCTAACCCTTAGCAAACATTGGCTTTGAAGGAGATTTCCCAGTGGGGAAATAAAAGGGAATCACCCACATTGTGCAGCTGCTGCTCCTTCAGCAGTGCAGTTTTGTTCCCTCCTCAGCTCCCACTGGCTCCTGTGGAACAATTTATTTTTCCTTTGGTGGATGAATACTTCCGAGATTATACCTTGAAAGCAGAATTTAGTCCAGGATCTGGATTTTCCCAGAGTGCCAGTGTGCTTGGCAGTTCCGCTCAACTCTGATTTAGTACATGCATTTAAGAAGCTTTTTACAGATTGGTGTCCGCTGAGCTGTTGTAGAAGTATATTATAGGTGTGTATATGTACAAGGGGGAGGACTCGTCCTGCAGGCTCTTTGCCTTCTCCTTCCATCAATACTTCTTTACTGTGTCACGCTGTAAATCACAACTGTAGGGCCTGTTCTTCTATAGTAGAATAGGAATAATTCCCACCGACTTCAGCCGCTTCCTCAAGAGAGATGGAAGAACAYAACTTGCATGTGTTTTATGTTAGCCCACATTTGAATACTTTTGTTATGTATTAAATAAATAAGTAAAAAGCCAAAAGAAACCCCAACACATGGCTCTTGGGGGGCTAAAGGGTTAAGAAATAAGTACCTTTAACTCTTTGATTTTTCTCCTCACGTTTTCTCTGCCTTCCTTCCCTTACTTCCATCCTTTCCTGTCACTCAGGGTTTTCTGCCTACAGTTAAAGCATTTAAGGGATTACTGTCCACGAGGTTCCTGTAGGTCCTGGGGGACATGGCACGGTCTRGGACATACCTGAAAGAAACCTTAGCCTTTCCAGAAGGCAAATATCAAGTACTTTACAGGGTCTGTGGGCAGTAAATCTGTGTCAAGTCTTGGAATGAGGAGAGAGAAACCTTTTCRCAGGATTTGTGAGCATAAATACAAACACTCACTTTTTTTTTCTTTCTTTCTCACATTCCCTTCCTCGCTTTCACATAAACATGTACGGAGGTTAAATCCATAAAATAATTTTGAAAGCAGGTGCGCACACACACATTTATATATATAAATTATTAAAAAAAAAAGCCAATAACATTCATTATCTACACTGGAGTGTGTAACCTGCATTGCATCCAGTAATTCATTTGCCTGGGCATCAGTCCAATTTTAGAATCGCAAAAGTGGAAGGCTGGAAGAGATCTCACGAGTCCATTTCCTTCCTTGCCAACTCATGGATCAAAAATACTAATTCCAAACCCATGATATACTTCAAACAGTCATACCTCTGTAAAAGAAGGCCAGATCTTACTGCCAAAAATATATTTTTTAATTTGTTTGGTTGTTTTTTAAACTCTAAATGTGTATTTTCCACCAAAAGTTTCTTAGGTGCTGTCTTACATCAGCACAGGATGAAAAACTAATAATATGAAGATTTTCTCATTTGGAAAGGGAGTGTTCCAGGCCCCTGCTGAGGTCTGTGATATTTGCTTCTAGCTTCTAGGTTATCATTCTGTGATCAAAGCTTCTGTATTCATGGAAATGTTAAAACAATTCAGTAATGTTTTAGATGTGTTTATTTCAATCTTTCATGTGTCCATATGTCATTTCCTCATTTTTTTCAGAGTCCTTATCAGGTTTTGGACTCACATTAACTAATGGTCTTATCAAGATTTATTTTGAAGTTGGAGGAATTCTCTCACTAAGAATTCTGTACTTTTGCCCAAATTGCTTGGGATTTTGGGGTAGAAGTCAGGGTAAAATATGAAACATATATGTTTATAAAGCTTGGCAGCAATTGGGAAGATATGAAAGCAGGACAGTCTTTCTGCACTTGGGAGCTGTCCAGGCAAAATCTACCTTTTGCTAGGAGAGACCTACTAGTGTCTCTTGTGGACACAATTATTTTAAAGGCAGTATCAGCTGTCAGAATGAATTTTGCGATGCAGTAGGAAATATGTCTAGGATTTCACTCTTGTCACGTGTTGCAGACACTTTGTGAGTTCACCTGTACTGCTGATTTATTTTAAGTTTACTGCATTGAAAGACTCGTGGTTTGAAGTACTTGTCAGTTCAAATGGAGGAAACTTAGAAAAACAGACTACTTTGCTAGCATGGGRATATGCTTTGTTTTAGTCAAGCAAAAGTTTAGCCTTCCCTATTAAAAAGAATTGGAAAAGCAGCTACCAAAACAAGTAATGCAACTGTGCATGGTGTTTCTCTACTCTTATCAGTCACTTATGGAAATTTTTAGGCAATCCCTAGTCATTTCAATCACATCACTCCTTGCAGATCCAACTTGGAGATCCAACTTGTCAAGATCCAACTTGCAGATCCAGCTTGTCACCCTGGTTCTCTGCATTTGCCCTTGGGCATGGGTAATTCAAACAGAGCTTGGGATCTCCTCTATTTCTGAACTGACGTTACTGGCATCTCCCATTACTAGTATTTCCTCTTTCTAAGTAATTTTTTACAGGCACTGACTGTATCAGTTTAGGAGGTAGGTTTCCATTTGTGTTGTCTTGTAAAATGTCTGAACCCTGTGTTYGTCTGAGTCATTCATTGGGACCGTTCCCCTGTTTGGGGAAGTTAATTACTCTGCCACTTGCTTGGCTGTCTCATTCCTCGCTGATGTATTTTCTGTATGTTTGTTAACATTTGTGTAGGGCACATCAGAGAAATTATTAATGACAGGGTATTTGACACAATCTCACAGATAGAGGTGTGTTGTACGGCTTGTGCAGCATATACCTGTGACATACAATTCACCTGAGAGCTGCAGCACTTTCCTTTTCCCCAGTTCAGCAGCTTTTGGGATAGGTTTTTCACTGGCCAAGAAGTTGGGAAGGGCAGAAGGATTTGTTCTAGTTCTATATGCAGAAGAAAACAAYGTTATGCTGCTAAAGAAGAAGTTTTCTGATACTTATGTGGGATGAGAAATGTATAAGTAAAGTGTTCACTTCCAAAGCCTCACCTTAAAAAGTTTTCACTGCATGAATTGATCTTTGTAGAAAATATTCTAATTGCATTTTAGTTTTTAAAACTAAGAAATATTTATTTTGTATGTCATGGACACTTGAAGTCAGCTGCTAAAGTGGCTGGGAGTCCTACTTGTGTCCTAGAGCCTGAGAGGTATTTCAAAACATCTGCATGTGAATATTATACACCTACTACTATCCACAGGAGATTTTGGGATGTGTAGTGGGCTCGTACAAGTCTGGTTTTCTAAACGTGCACTCTGCCTGCACGCTGAGTTCTCTTTTGAAAACCTGGGCACTGGGTTTCTTCTCTGAATGAGATCTCAGCTCTTTTGAAAAAAGCTTCTCCAGCTGTAAATACTGTGCTCTCCGAGAAAGCGAGCCAAATGTCTGCAGCTGCTGCGTTTACCAAGCATGGAATAACCCTGCTCCACCGTAAAGTTTTTTTTCTCGCCTTGTACGAAGCGAATAGGCTTCAGTGTTTTGGGCACTGTGTTAAGGGTGGTGATCTCGTGGAAATGCCTTCCTTTATTTCCTGAGCCTGTTTCAGAGCCTTGTCATGGTGTGACGGGTTCTGTGCTACTGGAGGTGCTGCTGCCTGTAGTGCAGTGGTGAGCCAGCTGTTTGGGCCCTTGCCCAGTGTTAGATGTGTGCTGTGTATCTCACTGCTCTGATAGCGTGCCCTGGCACGCCTAGCTGCTTATCTCTGTCGCCACAGGGTTGTATTTTTAATGGCCACAAGTGGCATAAAACACCCTCTGTAGTAGATAGTGTAACACCAGGTGCCTAAATGGGGGGAGCCTTGTCAGATACCTCCAGAAATGAAGCGTAATCATCCCCCGTGCCTTTGTTCACTGACACTAACAATGTGATCTGCAAGAAAAGTGGGTTCCCTGTCTGGATGCGGCCGAGGCAGCGAGATGCCTCCTTGTTTTTGGGGATGGGGCTATAAGATCTAACCATCTGTGCATTTTCATGCTGGGTCCCCTGGGGAGAGATGCACACTATTATTACCGAATCATTCGGTGTGCTGTTGAGCACATGGGACTGTCAAACTTGGGCGTTAAATCTACTCATAACCATTGCAAAGCTATTTTGATGCCTATGACAGTTAAAACGTCTTGCAGTGAAATCATTTATGGCAGTCTAACATTTTCAGTCCAGCAGGAGTAGGTGCTCCTAGTAATCCGAGGGAAAGATCAGATTGAATTGTAAAAGGTTTTTTCTCATTGTGGCGATGCTAAATGCTTCACCATGTGAAGGTCCAAAGGGGCACTGAGCATCCATTTTAGCAAGGACACCATCTGGAGACTCCACAAGAGGAAATCAGAAGAAGTTCAGAGCATCACAGAGAAGGAAATGGCCTTACAAATCAGTAGTTCTTTTCACTAGAAGGCATACGTATTTACAGACAGGCATATTATCAAGGGTTTAATCTATGATTGTTTTGCATGTACCAGGCTATGAGGCATCCTGCTCTATCTTGGTGAGAAATTTATATGGGATGTCACATTCTAAGTTAAGTATTCTTTTACCCTGAGCCTTCATTTTGTTTTTCTTGGTGCCATTTCTTCCTCAGATAGATTCTTCTTTTCCATTTGTATTCATAACTTTCATATGGTGGGACAGATATTCATATTCCTACCACAGAACGGAGAGAAAAGCCAGGAACCTCTGTGTCCTTTCAGCTCATCAGTTATGCTTGCCATTTTGACAAGCTCTGCAATTGCCTAACTTTTCCTTTTGATTCCTCTTTATTGAGAACAATGACCTTTCCTCCAAGATTTCATCCCTTCTTAGAGTCAGGATCTGCATATTGCTATGTGCTGCCTTAGCACCTTACCTTGGTGGGACCATTCCCAGTGATACCGGAAAGTAAATCACTCCCCACATCATGAGCTGATGTATTTAGGGATGTGGAAAGAAAGGTTTTAGCCCATGCCACTGCCTAGAAGCAGGATACATAGTGGTGTGGCCATGGTCAGGTGGCTCTCCCATGCTAATGGTGAGCTAAACCAGAAGATTAGTTTTTGTGGTTTGCAGAGTGCATGTCTGTTTAAAGACGTTTGCATGGTATTTGCCTTTTCCTTCATAGCAGAGCACTGGTGAGTCATGTTTTTGCTTTACTGTAGCTACTTTTCCTTCTCTTGTAACTCCCTTTCTTGGAAGGCTGCTAACTACCTAGTTGTTTTCCATCTTGTATCTGTGAAGTCTGTTACTCCTGCCTAGATGCAGTACTTTGCACATGYCCATATTAAATTTCATTCTACTTTTTATCAGTTTTTGTTATAAATATGTTGAGATCATTTCGTATTCCATACTTTGCCTTTCACATGCAGCCCTTCTCAGCTTGCTATCATCTGTAGATTTAATAAACAGACTTTATTCTGGTCATTAATGAAAATATTGAATATCACCAGACTGCGAGCAGATCCCTGCAGAATCCCACCTGGCGTATCCTTGCATTTTGACAGTGAGGCACTGATAACTACTTTTTGAGTACTGCTTTCCAACAGGTTTTGTGGCCATTGTATAGTGCATTCATCTCGACCGTATTTTCTGAGCTCACTTAAAAGAATGTCATGAGAAAGAGTGTCAGAAAGCTTACTAAGGTCAAGATAGATGACAGAAATGCTTCTCTGCTGTCCACAACATCTGTTACAAGATAGATGACAGAAATGTTTCTCTACTGTCCACAAGACCTGTTACCCTTTCGGTAATGAAAATTAGATTGGCTTGACATGATTTTCCCTGACACATCCATGTTGCTTCTGCTCATCTCCTTGTTATCTTCCAAGTGTTTAAAATACTGTGATTATTTGTTCCAGTTACTTTCCGGGAATCAAAGCTAAGCCTTCTGCTTTATAATTCCCTAGTCATTCCTTCTGTCAAGATACATGCCACATTTAGCCACCTCCTCTCTTTCTGGAGTGGTTTATTCAGACCCTGGCTTAGCTCCTTGACGTTCAAGTTGCCTGCGGGCAAAGGCCGAGGCAAACCCACCAAGTCTAGCTAGCTGTGCTTTGCATCCAAAGGAGGTGATTGGCCATACGAGTCTGCATGTAAACTGCAAGGTCTCAGGAGCTTCCCTTCAGTGTAAATAAGATAAATTATGCATTGTTGGGTGTATAAGACAAGGAGAGTAATACAGAGAAGCTCCATACTGGCCAAATCAGAGGGCTATATTGGCTGATCTGAGTTTGCCCTTCTTTTCTATGTGACACTGTGCCCACCCCTACTCATGGAAGGCAAGGAAGGGAATCTAAGTGGTATTTTAGTGCCTCTCTTTAGAGAAAAAGGTAGAATAGTCAAATACCTCCTGATGTGTGAAGCACTAACTCTGCCTAAAACTGATGCGAGCTTCTTTGTATAGCTATTTCTAGGCAAATAAAATAGCTATTTCTAGGCAAATTTCACTGAGCCTTGGGACTTGTTTTGGAAGATTTAAAAATATCCAGGGAGGTGCTTTTCACTTACATTTATGGACAAAGTCTTCATTTATTTCACTTAAAACGGCAAAGAACAGACTATTCAGTATAGATTAGAGACAGGGAAAAGCAAAAGACTGATAGAGGAGCTTGCAAGCAGAAAGGCATAGGCAAGAAGTATCAGAGGGATGAAATGGATGCAGTGGGGATAAGCTGAGATGCAGACAAGTAGAATGAAGAAGAGAGAGGGAAAAAGCTGGTGAAAGAAACTGCGGGGGAAGACATTGAAAAGCAGAAAAGAGAGCAAAAGCAATTGTGCATTAATGGATTTTAAAGTTTTCAAAGACCTTGTCTGAATAGAAGAAAACACAGAGGCTAGTGTGGGGGAGGGAGATGGGGAAAACCTGTGAGCTAGCAGATCAAACTGTTGTGGAAAGGCTTTGCTTGAAGGCAGAATATGCACATTGCGTGGGATATTCACAGTCCTTGGCTGTGTGCAAGCAGGCTGCTGCTTAGCATAGGAGTTTCCAGCGAGGAGCAAGGTGCAGCTTGTGTGGTGGAACATGTTACTGGCTTGAACTTGGACGGTAGGTGTAACCAGCACATGTTCTTTTGGAGAAGAGGCAAAGCAGAACTAGATTGATACCCGTTTCACAGAGGGGGTGAGTTTGTTGTTACTGTTTTCCCAGCATCATGTGTGGTGTCATCCCTGTAGCCCAAGAGGTAGTCAGCATCTGTGTGGACCAAAATAGTGTTTAGGTCACCTTCAAATCCATTTATAATATGGATAACCAGAAAAATTGTGAGGAATCTGAGCCATGTGAAGATGGGAACATGGTGCTGAGCTAGAAGACAGAGCTCTCTGGATACTGGAGCAGGGCAAGAGGAAGGGCATCCAATGTCATTAAGGGGCAGCTGATTTTAGGACACCTTTAATAAGAATAAAGCTGTCCAACAGATAAAGAACCTGAAAATATCTGTGGAGTCGTGGTTGCCACTGCAGTGTGAAACTATGTGGCATTGATTCATGGCACCTGAGGATTAATTTGCCTTCAGGTATGCCTAGTTAAAAGAGACATCTAAAGACAGGCCAGTATAAAGTAGATATAAGCAAAGCAAGCTGTAACATCTTGGAAAAAAACGTATTTTAAAAATGCTTTCTTTAGATTTGCTCCAAATTRAAATACAGAGAACTAAACTAGAATTTTCTTAAAAGGTCAGAGACATTCAGTTTTGGAGTTGAGTTCAGCTAGCTGCAAACCTCAGATTTTCATTCAGATACTCTGTTTTTCAGTGAAGTTGCTATTTTGCACATTTTGGCAGGAACTCATCACTTGTCCTTCTGATCTTTCAGACCTAGTGGAACAGAGGGGTGACATGGAAGGCAGCAAAATTCAAAAGCAGGGATAAAACTGAATGAAAATTGAACAGAAGTGTTGCAGTTATTTACAAAGAAGGTAACGTGAGTTGATTCTGACTGGCCCATCTTAGGCAGCCTACAGCCAGAGAGGATGGGCAGGCAGGCAAGGGAGAAGGCAGGTGGTACCTTAGGGAAAGACATCAAACCTCCACATGATGGGGTGAAATAGGACAGAGGTGTGCACAGAAAATAAAAGAACAGAATGTCATTTCTGTGGACTTTGTCCCGAGGGCTCTTTGTCATATCTTTACGTGCGCAAGTGGAGAAGAGACTTACGAGTGATAGAGGCCAAGACTTTTTTGAGGGGAAAAAATGTGTTTTCACTAAAGAAAGTGTACAGGCAGAAACAGATTTTGCCCTAAGGGTCATTCATCATCGATGGAGGCAAACACAGCACTACTGACTCCACTCTTCTGCCAGTCCTGTTGGTGAAGACRGTGTGATGGAAGCGGTCCGCTTTGAAAGGAGAGGCAGGGAAGAGGGACTGGGCCTTTTCACTGCTGTCACACTTTGTCCTTAGCTCTGCAGGACCTTGCTAGGCTGATCCTGCTGTTGTTTTCCATAAAAAACAAATAGGCATCTCACACCATAAAAGAACATTTCCCTGCAGACCTAGTGGTGTTAGGCAAATGTCAGTGAGACTGGGAGCCGCTTTTCCAAATGTGCAGGGCTAATGACACTATCAGGACTTCCTGGAAACACCTCTTGTTGTCCGAGCAAGGGTGAAGCTGGGTCCACAACCCGCTAGGTAACTTACTGSTGGTGATGAAAGCTGATAGGAGTGTGGCCCTAAGCCTGCATCAAGGGATTAAGGTATAGCTGCTCTGCCTTGCTCCGAGAAAGGTTAAGTTGCCTGCTGAGCGCTGGTTCTGACATTGCCTGCTTAGAGATCCCAAGGCTTAGCCAGGCCCCCTCCACTTTAACCTTCACTCTTAGTAAATCATGAAATGAAATGGAGTTTTCTTCCAAGTGACAGGTAAATCTTGGCTACTCTCTGGCTGCTGCACTGGTATCGCTTAATTCTGTAATCCCTTTGCCCTCCATTCCTTGGCACGGCGAGCACGTGCTAGGAAACATTGGAGTGACAAGCGGTTTCTCTGTGCCTGACACCTTAACTGGGAGACTTGATTAAGTGAAAATATCCTTGCGTTCATTTTTTTTTTTCCTCAGGTGCAGAATATAAAATGCACCCAAAAAATCAGCTGGAACTGATGGAAGCATTGCAAAAATTCCCTGCTCTGCTGCTTTCCCTGCCTTTCAGGCCAATGCCCTTGCCACATTACCTGCTAGTTTTGTGGGAATTTGTGGATTTGCCTTACTGTTCCAGACTTTACTCAGGCAAAGTTAAAGAGGTTTTCTTGCATGCTTAGTGCCTCCTTTTGGCAAAATTGGAGGCTCCGTGCATTCCCCAGCATGCAAAATTGTCCCCTTCCCTCCATTGCTGTCAGCTGACAGTGTTGGGATGTGGAGCAGCTGGGAGCTCCTCACATCCAGACCTCCTTTGGTCATCCTCTCTAGCRTGTTTCACCCTGCCGTGAGTGACGTTGCTGCAGCTCTGGGCACCGTTATTAGTATTCCGTGGTACACTTTTAAGCAAAACCTGAGAACGGAATTAATCTGTCAATAGGAATGAATATACCGGACAGTGATTTATGCAGATCCTGTACTTAGAGTGACTGTGCCAGTTTCAACTGCATCTCTCAGGCTTGTTCCCAGAGCCAATACACAGACTAACGCTTAAAGTAACATTGCAGCTGGCTGATCATTTGTTCAGCATTTAGATCCATGCAAGCACTGCTATACCCAGAAGTCAAAGCTGAGCAGAAATGCATGCATCTGTCACTTTTTACATAGCCCAAGCAATAAGAAAGACAGCCAGGGCAGGCTCTCATTACTTTCCCAGGTCGTGTGGACTGGACTCTGTTGCCTCCTGCACGCCTGGTTGCCTTAGCACGTGCTTGTAATTGCACCAGTGTTGCACCTTGCCTCTGAGTGCACATATGGAAACATTTGTGAAGCTGTGTAAATGTAGTAATGCATCTGTGTGCGTAGGCAATGCTGCCCTTCCTACACGGAGATGGACAAATATGAAATCCTGACATCCACTGAACGTATAGATTAAAAATAAAAAATACAGAACAGGAAAATGTTCACTTGGGTGCCCAGAGTCCTGAGAGCACATCTATGGCAACAGTCTAGCCTGGTAGGAAAATCATTTTTGTGGGTCAGGAGACTTACGCTGTGTTTCTCACAGTGTTTCTTATTTATTGTGACACTTTGTACAAGCCACTTCACAGATCTGTTATTTTTTTTCTTCTTTTGTAAACTGAAGACAATAGCACTGTTTCTCACTCTGGATTTTTTTTTTTCTTGTTCTTTACAAGATGCCTCTGCTTCTGAAAATCTATGGTTCTTTTACTTTCAAATATGCACTTCGGTGTATTTGGTAAAAGAGTAAGGCTTGAAAATATGGCTTGCATTTACCCTTGAGGTTCCTAGAATGAAATAAAAGCAAAAAATGAACTTCTTTTTTGTGCACAAAGGAAAAAAAAATCAGTCCATGAATTGAATAACTGTAGAAGTGAAAGAGAGGGAAGTAGAAGGATGAATATCACTGAGATATCATTGCACAGTTGCATATGCTTTTGGTTTCTGATCAGAGCTGGGAATACAGGTGTATCCCCATAATTAAAAGAACAGCGTTTCTACATCTTAATATTGCAGATCACAGAGATTAATTTGAAGTTTAGGCATCAGAGCCCCTGTGAGATATAAATATCAGGAATATAGACTTGTCATAGCTGACACTTGACCAGTGCTTCAAAGCCTGTGAAATAAAATCCTCCCTGTGTGAAAGTCCAAGACAAATCTCCTCCTGGCTTTTGTATTTTAAGCCATGTCTGCTTTATCTTATTCAAAGGAGCCCACCGTGATTGGGATGGGCTCTGGTGCAAGGATTAGCTTGGCTTCCACCCCATTTCCAGGGCAAGAAGTCAATACAGTGAGGGGCTAAGGTAGATGTTGCAGCYGCCTTTTCCTCTTGTGTGATCTGCGTAATGCAATTACAACCATTTCATCAGAAACTGTACCCTGTCCTGGCTCTCCTGCGCGGACTTCACACCATGCAGCTTCTCTCCTCCTCATTCCAAGGCTGGAGCAAGGCTAGGGCTTCCCTTCCCACACCTTTACTTAAGAAAGATCCTTCTTTGTTTTCCTYTTCTTCTTTTAAGACTGTACCGCAGGGACTCACCTCCAGAACGCAGTTTTGGTGCAGCCGGCACCATTGCCAGAGATGATGGTCAGCATCAATAGCGTCATGTCCACCAGTGCCAGCAGTAGGGTCTTCACAGAAGTTTCCACAAGGATCTTATGCCTCTACGAAACAGAAGAACAAGCAAAGAGAAGCTAAACTCCACTTAGCAAAGAGGCCCTTTTAATTTGGAATTGAGGGCCCAAAGGAGCCCTCCAAAGAGGCTCATTTAATTCAGAGTTGAAGCATCTTTGCCTAGTCATTGTGGGAGATATATGTGCTGCCCTAATCAGAATATTTCCTGTGATGTCCAGAATAACACAGCTTTCGTGCTACTAGTGCTGGTAAGTCTCCTGAGTGAGTCTTGTTGTAGCTGAGGCTGTTTAAGAAAAAGAAGACAGAGGGGGAAGAAAAAAAGCAAAAAAAAACAAACAAGGAAGAGCTTCTGCAGTCATGGTTCATTTCAGGTTTCACTGTAAAACAAGAATACAAAGAAAAGGAAGCTCCTCTTGATTGGCACAATTTAAAATCTCAGGATAGGTGCAGTACCCCTATACTTATTTTTTTGAGTGTTTGATGTTGACAGAGCGGACTGCCCGTGGCTGGCAAACTGCAAACACTGTTGCTGCATGCGTGCAACCACCCTGCCCACTCCTTCCTCCCTCTCGCTTTCTCATTTGTGCATGGAAGCAGGCACATTTGCTACCTTCTCCCACCCACTTCACAGATGGGAAGAGAGGCATCAACTGTTTCCCCATGTTTCTCTTCTCCCAGCCTGGCTGTATTCCACAGCAAGCTTCTCTTACAATTGCTGAGATTATTACTGTTTTATATTTTAGACATACATACTCACACACACATACATATATATGTTTTTTTATGTATATATTATTCACTCTCCCTCTGTAGCTGAAAGGCGCACCCAAGATTTATCTCTGTAATGAGAAAAGGGAGATAGGGAGAAGTAAGGGCATTTTTCTCTGACTTGGATTGTATGTCATTTTGATATTCATTGTAAAAGATGCTTTTCAAATATTTAAATGTATGTGCGCTCACATATCAGTTCTCCAGGATGGATTGTATGCGGCGTAATCRCTGTTTTATATCTCTTGTGCTCTGCAGTGTTCTCTTGTATCCATTCCTTTCGACTGGAAGAGATGGGAAGATAAGGAGCTGGAGCTGGGATTGCCTCCATAGCCCGTGCTCTGTCATTATCTCTTTTTGGGAGAGGCGGAGATTAAAATGCGCTTAGTGCCTTGGGCCAGGGCTCTTGCACCTTTCCCAGCACCGCTGCTTCTGGAGGGAGGCTGGGGTTAAGGTTGCTGAATCCTCCTGTGGAAAATAAATAGGCTTGTATCTTTGTGGGAAAGGCTGAGCTGGGACTGTACTTGTCAATTGGCTCAAAAAAAGAAAAAGGAAAAGGAAAAGGAAAAGAAAGGCATTGTGGCTGATGTGTGAATTTACGCATTATCAGCGACACCTGCCCAGATTCGTGCCAGCATGAAAAGAAAGCCCCTCCATACAAGTTATGGGTCGGGAGAGGGAAGGATGGGCACGTTTGCTCCGCCTCGGCTCGGCTGGGCCGTGGGGCTGGCGCCGCCGCGGCGAGCGCGGCCTCCCGCTCCGTCCTTGGCAAGTCTGCTGCCCGTCAGAAGCGCCGCGCGGCCATCTGCTCCTGGCGCCAAGCAGCTGCTCCAGGAGCCGGGAAGGCCGGCGGGAGCGGCCCGCCCGCCGGCCGCGTGAGTGACGGCAGCGCGCGCCGCCGCTGCCCTGGCGCGGCCTGTAGCTGCCCGTTGGAGCCRTGTTAAGCTGCCGCTTCATGGAGGCGGGTGGAACAGCCCTCCTGGGGCGCCCTCGCACCCATGGTACATGGCCAGGCATGTGTGGGGAGCAGGTGCCCCCCGTGATGAAATGAGGTGCAGGGGTGTGAGGAGACATGTACCGAGCACACCGTCCTCATCACTTCTCATCCCTGGTCTTGCCTGGGGAGCAGTCCCAGCTGCAAACAGCTGGCAAGCCCACGGCTTACCCCAGGTCACCAGATCCAGCAGTCTCCAGGCCATCATGGAGCGACCGTCCCAAGGAAGTGGGAACTGCTGCTCAGAGCAAAGAGCAAGGGATCTGCTCCCACCTATGAGCTCTCCACAACCTGTGAGAGGGAGTAGCATGAGTATACAGAGTATGGGGGGAAGAGGGAGGAGGAGGAATTTAGTTGGAAGGAGAGGAAGGCTCCCAGTTGCATTTGGCATCTGCTTTCAAAACGGCAATTGCTTGCTGCCCTGTTACCTGCAGGGCCTGATAAGACAGTTCACATTCTGATAGTTGCTCGCTGCTGGAGAGTTGTTATTTGAACAGCTCAAGGAAAAAAAAAGGACTGCAGCCCAAAAGGAGAGGAAGGAAAGGGAAAATGTAGACTTTTTGTCTTACCTAAGCAGAGACCAGAAGTTTTCTGTCATCCTGAAGATGTATTTTTCTCCAAGAACCATGAAAACGGAGTTAGGAAGCACTTGCAGTTCTTTTGAGAGGGGCTTGCACCAAGGCCTCTGTCTGAACTGTATTTTCTGTTGGGAACCGAGTGGTGGATCAGATTTATCTGTGGGCTTCAAGCTTCTCCATATGGGAAACATTCAAAACTAGGAGGTTCTTTTTGGTGTCATACACCAATATGCTAAACCCAGAACAACACTGAGGAGTTGATCCTAGAGTTTCAGTTCTGGCTGGCATGATCAAAACACCCTGTAAATACCTAGTTTTGGTATCTATTGTGATGACTACCTGTTTGGGAATCACAAATGTGTAACTTGGGTCACCAAATGATGTGCCATAGAAGTGTTTGCCTGCAGAGATCAAGCCCATCCTTTCAATTTCTGGGTGCCACTTTTTTACCTGTAGAGATGTGCTTTGCCCGGGGAGGCATGTGCCAGTTTTTAATGGCACCACATCCTCTCAAACAAGCAGACTTGGATGAGTGGGTTACCTTCCTTCTCATTCTTTCTTCTGGTGTTTGAAAGCTGCTGTTGTTTTTCTGGCTTCTTCTGGGAGAATTAAGAGTAGGCGTGGAAGTGGTGCAGGTGCCCCACTTTTTATAAGTATTTACTGAACCAAAAAGAAAGAGCAGTGCTAAGATGGGTAATCTGTGCAGGATCTGAGATCCAGACTCTTACTGGAGTTTGGGAATTGCATATCCTAGGGTATTTCATTGTGAGAATGGCCCTGTTGAAAGTTCAGGGTAACAAAGGTTATGACTTTCTAATGAATTGGCAGGTTCCCTCTGTGTGGTTCATCTAGACGCTCCCAGATAGTTTTGAGACTCAAATCTGTGTTTTTCTTGCTTTGAGGCCTGTTCAAAAGTCTCTTTGAAGGTCAGAGCTGGAACCCTGGACCTCACTAATCGTTTCCCATTGGCACTCCTTGCTTCTAGAGCGTCTCAGAAATGCAGCTGAAAAGTTGTGAAATAAATTGTTTGTGCCATCCTCTGCCCTCAGAAAAGGGGGCTTCGCTTTTCAGAGTTGTAAGCTGCTTTTGTGCCATTTCTGTACCACTACTCATCAGCGCAGAAGATATGAAAGGATTGACAAATAGATTAATACCTGGCAGCTATGGCTAAAACAAGCTACCTCTAAACAGGCAATCATTTATCACTAAATTACTTTCTCTAAGCCAGGTAATTTCTGATCAACATGCACAAAAATAAAGCCACAAAAGTGATGTGATGTTAACCAGAGGCCATTCCTATTCCCTGGGCTGGCGCAGCGATGAGCGCAGAGAGAATTGTCACTTGAAAGGTTTATGAAGCTTAATGAAAAGTGACAYTGCAGGATGCTGGGGAGGGAAGGGTCCATAGGACTAGGTCTGGTTTGACTGGTACCGAACCAAACACATGGAGAGGACTTAGACTGGAGTAACTGCAGCTCAGCGCAGAGCTGKTGTGGGGAGCGTGGGACCTGGCACGGGCTGGGGGAGAGGTGCCTGGAGAGGAGGGACGTAAGTGCTCGAGCCTTRTGATCACTTCAGCTTTTGCAGAAACAAGTGTCTCCACGTCAAATTAATTTTTCAGTGTGAAAAGGATGATGAGAGGTGAAGCAGAACCATGGATGTAGATTTGTTTAGAAGCATTAGCTGGCTAAGGCTCAGCCCAGGGATTCGCATCCAGAAGCTTTGGTGTGTCGGGACTGATGTCATTCCTGTATCTATGCTGAACCAAAATAAGAGTCCAGTCCAAGTGTCTTTGAAATCTGGGGCATTCAGTTCCAACATTTAGCTACCTCCCGAAGAAGAATGTCTTTTGCATTTAATGRAGTTAAAATGTACTGCCTGTCTTCAGGGATCTTTAAAATTCACAGGAGTTAGAAGAGGCTCCTTAGCTCACATGATAAGGCTCCAAGGAAAGGAGGAGAAGGGGCATTTCTGTGTGTCAGGAAGTGAGGAGGAAATTCTTACAGGGCATCTTGGCTAAAGCCAGGTCGAGCATCTTTAGACAGGACACTTGTGTAGCACATCCCTCTGGCCATGCAAGGTTAACTTTGTGCCTCACAGGCATTCTGTAACTGAGGTGCATGCACACTTTTAGTGTGCCAATGCATGAGTGTCAATGCAAAGTAAGAAGCTCCCCATCAACCTTCTGAGCTTGCCCCCTCCCTCGCGTGCTCCTCAGGGATTGCTAGCCAAGGCAATCCCTAGTCTTCCATACTGCCAGCATTCCCTATCTAATACTTGGGAAGAGAGGAACTGCTCGCATCTGAAAGGTTTTTTCCTTGACAAATGTCCCATTTTCACAGGCAGTTGAACTGAACTGCAGCTTGTGCTCTGTTCAAACATGTCAATAAACATTATTGCAAAGACGTACAAGCAATAATGGGAATGTATAAAACTCACCTTTATTGCTTCTTGCCGTGAATTTACACGCTGCTCTAAACAGCTTTTACTCCTCCAGGGGAAAGCCTTGGGGTTTTGCCTTTACCAGCATGCTGATTTCCCAGGTTTATTCCAGAGACCCTTGTTGCCTTTTCCATCTCCCCGCGACAAGTGCTGCGGAGGGCAACACAGCAGCAGAGGTGTGATTACATGGCTGAAGTCACAGTCAGGCCCAGATCAAAACTGAAGGGGTGAAGTTGCTGTTCTCCAGGATAGGCAATGTATGTTATTGCCTGTCCTTTGYTTGCCAAGGAGTAAATTACATTTGCCAATGCAGTGGTAGGGAACAGATCAAATCCCCTCTAGCTGTAGCTCCACAAGTGTCACAGTTGTATTTCTCCTCGTAGGCGCTGAGRCTGCTCTCTGCACTTCTGCAATGCTCTCGTTGATGTGAGTCGAGGTGTTATGTGAACAGGGCACGTTCAAGCTCTTTGTCAGCGTTTCAGGGCTATTTCTGCTGTAGAGTGAGATGCTTGGCAGCATTCTTTCCGTGCAAAAGGCTCTTGGACAACACAAGGGTGAAGGGAAGCCCATTGCTGAGTTGCTTCATGGCAAAAGCGAGGTAAGAAGAAATGCAGGTGGGCACAAAAGCTTCTCAGTCTGGGTTTCTTGATATTTGGAAAGCATGAATTAGAAAAAGTTGCACCTCACTTGCAATTTACACAATGCCTAAGCCTGCTGATCATGGCAGAAAAAGGCACTGATGGTTTGGAAAGTGGAGACTTCATGGGGAAAAATAAATAAATATAATAATAATAAACCTCTKCAGTTTGGCTCACTCAGGAACACAGCTCTCCTGTGCTTCCCGGGCTCCTGCCCAGCTTGCTCAGCTTTGTGCCAGTGGGTGGGTTGTTGGTTTGGTAGCTGCTGCCGCTTGTGGAATTCTCTCAATGCCTCTCTTCTGTAACAGCCTCTGAAGTGCAGGAATGGGCAGCTCAACACTGCTGCTGTATCAGCCTCTCTGTCTGACATTAAAATGAGGAAAAGGCATGAGATTTCTGTCCTTGGCTTCCCTCTTCCAAGCTAGGGCTCCTTGCTTGGAAGCTTGCACTATAGCTTGTAGCTGCAAGGTGAAATTACAAAGCTGGCTTTGATTTAGTGACAGGGCTTCCTTGACCCATTCGTTGTGTCTCACTTAAATCTGACACCTCATCCTTCTCAGTCCATCTCTGTGTCTACAGCAGGTTCTGTCTTGCTCGACTTCCATTTTGCTTTGGTCAGCCAAGATTTGACATTACTCTGATGGGCAGGAATGGCAACTAAGGTGTCGATATATAGTAATCTATGTTTCTAGACTCTGAGAAGGAAAAATAGCTGAGACAAAGTTGCAGATCTCCAGATCTGTGTTCCAAAAATGCAATGATAATTTTGTTTTGACTGTCCATGGAAGGTGAGGGGTGGTGGGTTTTATTTTCACTTCAGATTTCGAAAAAGAGAATGGGAGTTGCCTGAACTGGCTTCTTGCAGCTGCAGGAAAAGAACTGAGAAGCACAGGACTCAGAACAGAAGCAGTGGGAGGCTCTGATCTGCAAGCTAGTAAGTGGTTGAAGAAAAGCACAGGGGACAGCATACCTGGGAGCCTGTCTGGGGAAGCCCCTGCATCMTGGTCAAAATCAACTCAGCATTTTGAGGACTAGGTGGTGTTTTAGTCAAGCTTCAAGGCAGCTTGAAGCATCCAAAACCAGATTAGTAACCATGGTAAGTTTTTTTTTGCGTTTTAAAATTAAATTTAGGATTGTCTGTACAAACACAAGTGTGTATTCCACTAAAGTGACAGTATTCCAAAGGTTCCCAGCTTCTTGAATTCAAAGCCATGCAGGCACAGGTTAGAGCAACTGCAGAGTTGCTGCTTTGAACTATTCAGTGGATCTAGGAAATGAGAAAGTGCTATAATCCCTTGATTAATTTTCTTGAGAACTATCTTTGTTTCGGATCACATCTCCTTTTTTATCTAATCATAAGRAAATCCATGACAGTAGATGTATGACTAATAGAGGGAAAGAAGTAGCTGGAGATTGCATCAAGCTGACAGAACTCCTAAAAACTCATAAAACAGTTGGAAAGAAACTGAGTTGACCCTCTCACTCTCTTTTCTGGTCCTAGGAAAGGCATCACAATGAGAAAGTAGGATAAGACATAAAGCTCCTCTTTTTCTGTCTTCAGAAACTGGGTTCTCAAAGCATTGTCAGATAAAAGCCAGTTCTTGCAATGGTTGGCAGTGGGTTGGTGCTTTTTGCTATCTAAAATCACACCATCCACAYAAAAACGGTAAGAAACTCCTCCTCCTCCAAGCAAATAGCCTGTAAGCTATCTTCTTTTGTGCCCATCAGCGCTGTAGTTTGAGGTCTGGGCGTTGCTGAGAGAGGAGCTAAAAGGGTGAGGCATTTTCATGTTCATGGTATGGTAGATAGATGGGGCACCTGACCTCTTCTTTTGCTTTTGTGACCTATGTGTCTGCATAGTGTGGGAGAACAGGGARGAAATAAAGGTTAGATTTTTTTTTATTTTAAATAAAGAAGTCCCAAGTGGTCATGCTAACCAAATGTGGAATTGTTGGGTTAAACTACTTTAACAAAAACTAGCTGGCATTGCTTTGTTGCAGCTCCTGCGTTGCTAGTGCACTGCCCTAGGGACTTAGCTTCCAAAGGTTGTGTTGCAAATGAGTCACTTGCCTATGTCACTTTGAGTCACTTTGCCATGAGAAAGAGCTCCATTATGTTGTTAAGACATTGTGCACCCCTGGGAAGAGATCTATTTGGTAAGATCCAACATTAGACTAACAAAGCACTGCAGGGAGAGGGAAGAGACACTGGCAGAGCTGGGCAAGAAGGCTGCAATGGGTGTTTCAAGAAGAATTTAAGTACAGACGCTCTTTACACTCAAGAATAGTATAAAGAAAAGAGTAAGGTAAAGAGAGAAAGGAAAAGAGTCAAGGTAAAGAGAAGAGGACTAAGCAAGAAAAAAAAAAAAGAGAAAAGTAAGTGGAAAGGAGAACAAAAAGATGTGAGAGAGCAAGAGCAAATATGGAGGCAGAAGCAGAGGAAGAGCTTTATCTGAGGAGAGGGAAGGAGAAGAAAGCAAACTATATATGGAAGAAAAAAGGCAGACATCTGAGCACCGAAGAGCTCATGAAAAAGACAGGATCACTACCTACAAAAGATCTCAGAAAGACATATGAGATGAATTAAACATAGCCCCAGAGGGATCAGAATCCCTGAACAGCGTAGAAAAATGAGCCAGAGAAGGTAATACTGAGATACAAGTGAAAAAGATGGCCAGATTCTAAATCCCCAACGTAGGCATCTTGCCTTTTTATTTATATGTAAAGTGTTGGGCACCCCTATTCTGCTACCATACTAATAATACTTATCTGATGAACAAGATAGGAAAAAGAAAAGAGTTTGTTAATGAAGGGGAGGTAGAAAGTGAAAGATTCATGAGAATGAGAGGAATGTATTCATTCTTTAATAAGGCAGAAYGGTTTTATGAGGAAGGCACTGGTGTATGGTGCTCAGATTCCTTGGGTTTTGTTCCTAGCTTTGCTGCAGGCTGCTTCTGTGACTCCCGCCCCTGCCAGAAGTCCCTTGACCTCCCTGAGCCTGTGKTTTTTTTTCCCTAATTTGTGCAATGGACTAATGACACAAACATGCTCCAGGCAGAGGTGAGGACATTGAACATGTTCAAGGCTCTTCCCTGCTGCCTGCTCGTTGTTCTCGTTACCATCATCATCTTTTGCAGGTGAGACAGTGACATGTCCCTGCTTGCACAGGACAAGGTGGGCAGAGAACAAAGCGGCTGCATTCTCGGCACCTTCCCAATTCCCTCCAAGCTCTAGACCTGACTGACTGTGCTCTTTGATACTGCTGGGAAGCAGAGGGATGTTAGCTGGCAGGTCTGCTGATGGCCAGGTAGGGTTTAGCCCACCAAGGTTGTCTGCAGGGCCTTCTTACTCAGCTAAAGCTGCTGACAGCTATCCTGCTATTTATTTATTTGGCTGCTGAGGACAGAAACAGCRGGAGATAATCATAAGAAAATCATAAAAAAGAGGGAAAACCAGCAGATAATATTCTGCAGAGGGATTTAACSGGGTGAAAAATTGTCTCTTGCCGAACTGCCTATGACACTAAACACTGTCTCAGAGATCTTCACTCTTCCTCCTCAACAGAGGCTTAAAGAAAGCGACAGGCAAGGCTCTGAGCCAGCGTCTGGGGGGTTTGAAAATATGACAGGCAGGAGCGTGGGTTTTTCTCATCAGCATCTTTCAGTGGCATAGATGCAATCAGTCATTCAGGCTGTCTCTTCTGAACAGGACCATCTCCTCCTCCTGACACAAATAGTTGAGGAGTGGACGCCTGGGAAATGCCACTCTACTTCCTATTCTCCAGTCTTTCAATTGAGATGAATTTTTTTCCCCGTGCTGCAAGAGCATGGTCAAATAGCTGGGAATGCTCTGGGCAGTTTGCTGCTGCTGCTGTAGGAGCAGCAGCAAGTTTCAAACCTTGTCCTGAGCACACTGCTCTGATCTGCTGTCAACATGGCGGGACCCAGTTGAACAGAGACGGCAACTGAGGCTTAATTGAAACTGGGCAAATCCCTCTTGTCGAAGCAGCCTCTGTCAGCTTCCCTTTGCCTTGCTGAATGCTGAAAGCTCCCTTTGCAGGAGGATATTTCAGGTTTGGAAAGCATTCCCGTGCTGCTGTCATTCTGTCATGCACCATCTAATGCAAACTTTCTGGCTTTGTGCACTAYAAGGAAAGGGCAAGGCAGCTGTCGGGGGCTGGAAAAAATGGGATGTGCCAACTCATCCTTTAGGTTGCTTGAAGAGAATCAATCATGTGGGGTAGCGGGCTGCTTAAAACAATACAAGCAAACAAAAAAAGCAGTATCCAGCAATCCTTCCTTTTCTTTCCAGTACAAGAAAATGCATGAGGAAAGATAGTTAGACTGTCAAGCTTAGAAAATCTGTGTTTGATTCCCATCACTGCCAGAAACTGACAAGTTGACTTTGAAGAAGTCATTGAATCTTGTTGTTTTCCTTTTTTCACTGGCCATAATAGTTCTTCCCAGACTCCCAGGAAAGCTGGTGAGCAGAAATTCATGTGCAAGGTGACAGATATTATATTGTTGATGGAGGCCTTCTAAATGACTAGAGAGATTTTCTGAACAGCAACCACAGATAGAAAAGTTCTCTGAGCTCCCATCTAGCTGCTGCTTCTCTTTATAGGTTTTTCCCCATACTCTCTTATTCTCTATGTATGTCCCAGGCAGTGAGGTTTCACTTAAGGCTCTCTGTCACAGCCTTAATAGATCTCACAGGAGTAGAGGAGGGGGTCATGCATCAGTCTGAACATGGGGCCTCGCTCCTGAACCAATTTACCATCTCCCTCCCTCTCACTCACTTAGTTCTCATCCATCCAAGTTTCTACCAAGGAAAACTGATGCAAATGCAATTTGGCTATAAGACTCTATAAGTCAGTTAATGAGGGGAGTTGTTCTTCCTGAGTAGAGCGAAGGCAGCATCTTCATAGGGCTAGTGCCAAAGAGTCTGCAGAAAGCTGGTACAGCTGAACCTAGTTTATGCTCTCTGTGCAATAAAGTGTCCTTTATGGGAAAGTGCTCACCTGGAAATAGGTTGACATTATCAATGCTGTTTTAGCTGGCTGTATGCAGCACATTTGTCCCTCTGTATGCCTGTCTTTCAGTAGAACAACCCATAGGCACAGATTCCTGTGTCTCTGYGCAGAAGAGTTGAGGTTTTAAACCAAGACCAATTTTTGCTACCTGAAGTGCTTTACTGAGGTCTACTTCTCAGTCTGAAGAAACATTTTTAGACATTAAACATGAGAATAAGTGCTCTCCACCTAGCCAGATCATAGTCACTTGGTGTTAAGCAGTTTTTTTTCTATTTGGAGATGCAGGAAGATATGGTGGTACAGCTATTCCTACCTCCCCCTTCCTATAAACAGGGAGGAGAAGCCACCCATACATTTTTTTCCAGGCTTCAGAGAATGCAAAAATGACTTAAAGATATTCATGGTACTGATCCTACCCCAAGGCTGGCATCAGGAGCTGAGGCAGCCCGCTGATGTCATGGGTCTGTTCTTCACTCTTGGACAAGGCAGTTCACAAACAAAAAGACCTGTAGCACAGTCTGAAAACGCCCCTGAGAAGTAGATTTGAACTCCAAGGTCTTGAACATCCAGCTGTGAGACTGGGCCTATGTGCATGGCAGGAAGAACATTGTAAAGAGGTGTATTTCCAAACTGAGGTCAGGTTGCAGTTGTCCACAAAATTAGATTAGATATGTTGAATGTCCAGCCAGCCTAAAAACAGAGCTATTTGTGAGGCATATCCTTTTGCAAGGACAGAAATGGTTCTCTTGCTGATAACCGTTTTATAAAAGAACCAGATAGAGTGTATCTGAGAGAAAGTATTTCTTCTCATGATTATAGCTACTTTGTTAATTGTGTTATGTCCCATCAAGTAATACTGTGACCAAGTTGTTGGTCACATCAGTATCTCTGAGATAATTTGCATGTACTGCTGTGCATTAGCTGCAGACCCAGTATACACCAACAAGCAAACAAGCAAATTTCAGCCTCTTCCCTCTCAACCAAACTACCAGTAGCCAATTTTGGGGAAGCACAGAAAAAACTTTTCTGTTCAGACGTCCTGTACCATTGGTCAGCAGGCGGGCCACTGCTGAGAGGCTCCAGTTGTCTGGCAGTAAAAGAGATCATAAGTTACCCTAAGTGACCTGTGATTCAGAAATAATTTTTTTGCCATATTAAAAAAGAGAGGGCAGATCAGGACAATCACAGATCTCAGGAAGTCCCCAAGGAAACTCTCAGAAATGTTGCTGCCAAGCTCTTGCAGAGTTCCCAGTGTGATCTGTTGTTCCTGGGAAGTCTTTTTCTATTTGTACCCTGGACATGCTCTGGCGTTGCTGTTTATAGAGACAAACAGAAAAGGACAAGGGAAGGCATCAGGCTTGGGAACACTAGCTATTTACATGGAAACTGTGGCATGAGGATCAAGAAGTATAGGTCCACTGCAGGACTGCTTTCCAAACAGCTTACCCTGACAGTAGATGCCTTTGTACTGCCATTGCCCCGGAATTACAGTGTCAGGTGCATTAGCAGAATAGTTCTTGAGCTATTGAATTGTTGTCACAGTGTCGCTGCGCTGTCGATGCGGGGGCCCAGTAGATTTTCCTTGCAAGGCCAGGGCTTCCCTCTCTCGCTGGAGTGTGCGGCTGCATAAAACCGCATGCAGCCCTGACCTTGAGCTCCTCTTTTGTGCCACACTGAGCCCACGTTCTTCAAGGGCATCACCCTTCTCTTCACCTGTGTGATGCTGTGGCTTGGGGAGGGTGCTGAGAGCTCGCCTGGGTTATTTTCAGGTCAGTTAATTACAGCTAGACCCAGAACACACCACCACAAACGTGACCAGGAACTGCACGCAGAGTGGCAGATGTGGAGTTATCTCATCTTCCCCAAGCCCCCAGGCACCATTTCATTTCTGTTACCTCTATCTTTCCCATCACTCACCTGGAGGGAGACAGCGAGCTCCGTGGATAGGGCAGTAGTGTATGGTATGTGTTTACAGCAGTCTGCAAGATGGGAATCAGAAACAGCTCCAGGACTTCATCAGCTGCAGTGAAAGCAATGACAGGAAGCTACAGCAGTAATTGGAAAGTCTTACGGCTTTCCACCCTATTCCTTTGTAGAAGAGTAAGTATGAGCTACCACTGAGAAAACTTCCATTTTGATCTTAACCAAATGAAAAGCAATGCTTTTCAATGAAATTTCAAGAATTTTCTTTACTGGATTAACAGCCTCCTCCTATTTCTCTGCTTTCAGCCCCAAGCTGTTACCCCTTATTTCCTTTATCTCTGTCCTGCTTGCATCGTAAGTATGATCTATATTAGCAACAGATGCTAATGGATCTGTTTTTTCCCAGTTACTGTGGATGCCCAGGTCACAGCCACACAGTGTCCAAATGGGCCGAGTGTCCACAGCTCCTTCTCATGTCAGGATTTCAAATCATTTCCAACTCCAAAAAAATGGCACCAGTTCAGGGAAATGGAAGTGGGAGTCACTTCAGAAAACTTAATTCAAGGTGATTCATCCGTGTTTACACAGAGACCCCCTGATGACAGCTCTAGCAAGAAAATGTAGCTTTCCTGACTCCCCGCTATACAGATTAATTTTTTGTGTATGCCACCTGTTTTTCTTTTAATCTCAAGCACATGTATAGTGAGTGTGACAGTGATAGTCAAGAAGGCAGTGTTTTCTTTATTAGTGGACTGGAGTGAAAACAGGACCATGACTGCAGATATTCAGAGCCAAATATCGTGTCCATTTTGGGTTAGAAGAACAGCAGATTGGATCTTGCCAGAGTAAGGCTATAGCGGGGATCAAAGGCTGCCTTTAGTGACCTGTCACCGATGACTAATTCTTGCTTTCTCTCACCTGTGTCCCAAACTTCATATCTCACGGCCAGTGCCTTCCCCTCTCTATATTCCCTTCACACGCCASCACTCAGCTGGCACACAGAGAGGCAGGGAGAGAGCTGGCAGGGAGTCAATATATTTCAGTGTTTTATTACTACGGAACTGAAGTAGCATTTAGTTGGTTAGGCTCAGTGCAGAGTGAGCAGTCTAAAGTGCCTCAGATAGCGGGGCCAGCGATTAAAGGCACAACAAAAAATCCATGGATTAATTAGCAGGTCAATGGTGGTTGAGTAGTTATTGCTAAATTACAAGGTTTGCATATAAGAGACAGCATTGATCCCGGGTGTTYGCCAGCTCCTGTGACTGTCTGTTAGGGATGTGGGTCAGGAGGGGTAGGTTCCTGTTCAGTTCGTGACTGGAGAAAGGAAAGGGACGGGGCTGCCAAGGGGTTATCACTCCCCTTGCACAAATGCAGACACACTCTGCCTGCTTAATGGAGGCTCAGAATTAATTGGTACCATCTGCCAGGCAGCTCGGTGGCTGCTGCAGCTCTGTGAAGCCTGGGGGGCCGGCRGGCTGGGCGAGGAGGCTGAAGGAGGCCCGTGATGTGAGCGGGAAGCTGGTCCAGCGAGTGGCACAGAAAGGAACATGGGCACGGTGAAAGGGATATGCGGAAATGGGCTCCCTCTGGCCGTGAGGGAAAAGAAAAGATCYGTCAGGGAAGCAGGGAGAGTGTATTTTTTCCAAAGAAAGGGTTTTGAACAAAAGCTGAAAGGGCATCGAGACAGCCCTCCCCACAGGAGGCAGTGGAAAAATTTGTGGAGGATGGTACACAGCCCACTGCTTCCACAGTGGGACACCAAGGGCTTGCAGAGAGACGCAGGGAGCTCCTTTCCCACGAGGAGTTTCTTGGGAAAGAGAGCATCTATTCCCCTTTAGAGCACAAAAGGGTTTGGGGAAGAGGCACCGAGTCTTTCCTGATGTGGGGCTAAGAGGAAAACAGTATTTCCCCTACTGCCGCTCTCATTAGTAACCCAGCAGTGATGACAGCTGGGATTGATCAGAAAGAAAAATTCACCCCTGAGGTCTCCCGCACAAATGCAAAGCAGGCAATGAGGGAGAAGAGCCGGAGAGGGGAAAAGAGGGAGGGAGCCGCTGCCTGATGGATACGGTACTCGGGGACTCCGCGCGCTGCGTCGGGAGCTTACCAGACTGCACTAATGTGCATAATAATCAAGCTGTCAGAGCCCTCGCTCCAGCGCTGCTCCGAGGCAGGCAGCGCCGAGAACGTTTTATCTCATTTCCAAATGACTTTTTATGCCCAGTAAAATGCTGTTTTCATATCAATTAATAATTCAGCTAATAACACAATTAAGGAATCCGCCTTTCGCTGGGAGCCGTTTCCAGGAGAGAGCAGGGGAGGGGCAGGCACGGCACGCGGGAGGCTGCCGACCAGCCGCGCCGCACTTGTGGGTTTGCTGCTCCGCTCTGGGGCTGCCCCCTAATTAAACACACGCGTCGGGGAAACCAGGAGGTGCGGGGCCTGCTTCTCTCCGCGCATCACAGGGCTGGTGTTATCTGCTGGCAAACSACTTAGCCGCTCTCAGCTTAAGTTACTTAACTTCTGCTTGCTGCTTCACCGCTGTGATGTTCCTATTTTGCGCTGGAATGAGTTGCTCAACGTGCCGGTATTGGTGTCCCATGGAACCAGGTCGTACTGAAGGGGATCTGTGTGCCACGCTAGGGCTTTGTGGAAACGAAATGCCAAAATGCCAAGGCGTAGCAAGTCATCTGGGATTCATTGTCTTCTCCGTACAAACAGGAATCTGGGTCCTTTCTGAGGCAGCTGTCTTTACYCTGGCTGTGAGATTCTGAGGTTTATCCTGTAGATTTAATATTAGTTAAGAGTTTGATGATTATTAATTTGAAACTGATAGTTATAATGGTGCAAAGCTGATTATAAACAAAGCCATCTTTTTGCAAACATGCCAAGAACATATATAGCATGCTTTTTTTTTTTCTTTCTTTCCCATACAATTCAAGCCTAGCTTCATCTCCTCTAGGGCATTCTATAGCTAACAGCTATATTCTGTCACAGCACAAATAATACAGCACGGGGTAGCAGACACGTCTGTGTGTAGCATTTAAGGACTGCTTAGTTGTACACAGGACTGATGGAGCAGAGCAGGAGTACATGTGACACAGTTCTGAGCATGCAAATTCTGTCCAAAATTAGAGGAAGGCTGTTCCTGTTTTAGGTCCTGAGCATTCGTACACTCTCTGCCCTTCTTTGGGAATCAGAATTACCTCTAGATAAGTAAATTTTGYTTAATTAGCTATTTTTTTTGCGAAGATTGAGTCTAGACTGATTAGTTGGTGGTCCTGGCTCCAGACCTATAACTCAACATGTGAGAAAATAACATGACTTAGCCCCACTTCAGCTCTGAATATGAAGCTGGTCAAAAGGAAAGGGCTGGTACACTGTCAGACCTGCAAATCTCTGATTTATCACATCTAAYATTTTCTCTTCATGTCTTTCCCCTGACTTACTTAGGTGATAGCTTTTTGTGAGACAAGGTTCTCTTTTTCAGTAATGTCACACTACAGAAAAAGGTGTCCCATCTTCATAAAAATCTTGAAATAGACACAAGGATCTCAAGAAATCAGTTCCTTCCCTCCATCCCATAGCAGAATCTACTTCTAAACAAAACCTTTCGTTGGCCTTTCGTTGTAACCATAGTTCAGGTGATAACTGACAGCAGTACAATGTTAAAAACCAATAGCTCTGTTTTGAGTCATGAGTGACTTTGTGGTTAGCTCATCATTTTCTTTTAGCAAAAGTTGGATGAAATAAGAAGTGCCAGACTGGGTTTTAGAACCCCATTAGATCAGCATACTTCTGAATCCACTGGAATCAATGTTAAAATTTCAGTTTGTTTCAGAGACACTGAAAGCATGAAACTGTTGTGGAGAGCCCCAATTTATTGCTGTAGGTACCTCTCTGAAGACTTAAGGCCTGCACCTTGTCTCACAGGCAGTTCCAGGGGCGCTCTCCTCCTAGATTAACATGTCTCAGTGTGTAAGTGTGTGGTGGATGGTCCTTTGGGTGGGAAGACCATCAAGTTCTTTTGGCTCACTCAGCCCGTGGCACCTCTGTTTAGACTGATCACAAGGCTATTATTACCTTCTTTTATGAAGGCATGAGTGTTTAGTAGGATCTAGTTTAAGAGCTGGCATTTTGTTTTTCTATATAAATTATCAAACAGCCAATAAATGCCAACAATAGTTGGTTGCAGCAAGTTGGATTCAGTCCAGAACCATGGGGTAGAATGGTTCGTGACCCAATCCATCCTAACAAGCAGATCTTTTCCTGTCTTGCTGCAGTTTCTTTTGCTATACTGCAAGACTTACTGAGCCTGCTGTTCACAGTCAGAATAATTTGTGCCTTTCCATGTGGTTAATGTTGTCATGGAGCCTCTCCTTTTTTTTTTTTTTTTTTTACTTTTTTTTTTTTTTAATAGAACAAGATGTTGATGGAAACACCTGCTCACTTTTGCTTTTCTTAATGAATAATTTGTATAGCATTAAATGGCACCACAGACCAATTACAGCAGGGGAGACAGTGGCCATGTGCTAAGAGACTAGCGTAGATCACTCCTGTGCCTGAGCAGTCAGGAATCTCCTAACAAGGTGCTTGTGTGCTGGAATTACCTGGGCAATAAAGAAAAGCAGCATCTGTACATTTCAGGGGAATCTGCTAACCGTATTTTCTCACTCTCTTTTTGTCTTCTTTTCTAGGTAAGTGAGGCTTTGGTTCTTCTGTGCAAGAAGTACTAGTTGGCTGTGTCATGATGAGCTGAGAAGGTGCTGTGCTCCTCTGACTCAAAGGCCACAGTAAGGGGTATCCATTTTCAGATGTTCATGACTGTGTTGTTTGTTTGTGAGACTTTGCCAACCAGACAGGAAAAAAAMAGATTAATTGCAATGGTGTGAACCAGCCACTGGAATGGTTAACCTGCACTGCTTTACACCTTGTCAGTAAGTCATAGCTTGTATAAGAGCRCCCATAGTATACATGGGTACTGTTGACYKKWWWRGGGTTTTTTTKSCCCCCCCCCCCYTTTTTTTTTTTTGTCAATCTCTCTTCTCCTATGCTGACTTGTAAAAAAAACTGTGAGCACTACTGTGGACTGTCCTTAGCTTGGGTGCTTAGGACTTTGCCAGTCTTGGAACAGATCATTTTTCCCCATCGTGACTGCAAAGATATCTAGTGCCCCTTTATAAACCAGTGCAAGTTACACGGAAGCGGCAGACTTGAGCATGTTCATAATTGCCAAGTTGATTTTCCTTTCTAATATTTGCCACTATGTTCGTGTGGTGTGTGTCTTGAGCCTGACTAAGTATTTTTGAAAGTATTTTTCATCATTCTGATCTCCACTTTGCACTAAAGTCTCAATAGCGTCATTAGAAGTTAACGTTTCTGGWTTTGCCATAGAGTGGGCTCATGTTTCCATTTTCCAAATACCTTAACTGTCTGTACCTTAAACCTATCATATRTTTAGCCACATCTACCACATCTGGTTAGGGAATATTTTTCATAACATGCCTTTGGTTCCAAGAGCAGCTTTCATGCAAATACTGTGTAATTCAGAGTTATTCCTACTCTGACTTTTTATTATCCATAAGCATTATGTAGTCTACCAGATCCGTTCTGGAAGACAAGTGGAAAAACAAGTCTGGAAACCCAAATGTGAATGAAAAAGAGACTTCTTTCTGAAGGTAGAAGCATAGAAAGGAAGGCATTACCTACAGAAGCAAAAATAAAGGGAGTTTTGCCATTGGTGTCATCAGTCAGTGAAAGATCTCAGCKTCATATGAGTTTCATTCTTTTCTATCAACTTTTGATAGTAGAAGACAATATTGAACCACTGGATAATATTGWTGTACATCATTTGTGGAGAGTGTGTTTGTGCTACTAATCATAATTGCAGTATTATGCAATTRTGGTCCTTATTTATTAGAGTTCTGCAGCTTGTCTGCAATGTCKTAATGCAGACCACAGTGAGGGGTGTCCTGTTTTAGATGTTCATGGCTGTCTTGTTTGTTTATGAGTCTTTGCCAGCGAGACTTTTTGCAAAAACAGATTAATTGCACACAGATTCATTCATGCTGTGGTCTGTAGCACTGGATAAAGAAGTGCTATGGGGTCTGGATATGTTCAAGACAGGAGGTTTATGATAATGTGGGATTTCTCAAGCATGGTCATCATTGCTTAGCATTCCTGCTGGGATATTCCTGCTGCCTCCACAGAGAAACTCTGTTGAATAACTTGAGTTTCTGCTTAAAAAGAGAAGAAGAAGAAAAAAAAAAGAAAAAAAGAAAAGAAATGAGAAAACATCCCTCCAAGCAGGCCAGCTGGAGTAATAAGCATTTGAGAAGCTGTATGGGGACTAAGTGAGTTTGAGATACAGACTTGAGGCATACAACTGTATAAAATGGAGAGACTGTAAAGAGCACAAGAGGAGAGCAAGTATGATTCATATTTTGAACTWCTTTGATATTCTCCATCTTGTTTCTGTAACTTCTCTAACTTTAAAATGGCTGTTATGTAATGCCAGTTCAGTTTTTTTGCTGCTGTATTATCTGGGACAGATACTATCTATCAAGACAGATCTTGAGACTTGTGCCTATTCTGTATTGTGGCTATGCAGGAGGAGGAAGTCTCCTTTCTGTAATACCTCTGTCACTGGCCTACATGTGCCAAGCTTTTGTGCATGTCTCTGCATGGAGAATTTTCACCTGGCCACCTTATTTGAAGCAGTGCTCTGTATGGATCTTTGGCATCTAGGYGGCTAGTCCCTTGGGATTGATCTCAGTGCAACAAACTTTATTTTTGGTTTAAAGCTTAAATTTGCTTTTGATGAGCTGCATCGTACATGTCACAAGAACAAGTATGAAAAAACAAAAGCTGACAGTGCAGTAGTTTAGCTGATCTCAGTCAGATTTTCAGTACAGTAGCTGACCAAACTAAACGTAGTATCCCCACGCTCTGATGTTTTTATGTTGCATATAGTAGACATAAAAGATGCTTCCAAGACAGACAGATCCTATGCACTGACATTAGGCAAAAAAGATGTGTAATTTGTTCATCAGCTAGAGAGACGGGAGACTCATGTTCAGTTGCTGTCCAGGTGTGAAGTGCTGCACTTGTTACAGCTGATTGCTGTTGCATAACCAAGACCTTAACTTCTCAACAGATTTGTTTTCCCTCTTCCCTAATATAAATAGGAGCTCAATTTTGTTCCATGATAGAAAAAGCCAAACCAGTTTGACAGACTCAGCTTGGGGCCTTGGAATCCAGAACTTCCCTGCATTTCTTCCCGTAGATCYAGCTGCATTTTCTCACTAACAGAAGCAGATTAAGCCATGTTCTAACTGCCCTCATGGCTGTACCAGCCCACTTCTCTGCGGGTCTGCACATCAAAAAACTTTCTGGAGGAAGATGTCCTTCTTGCACTCTTTTGCTTTGTTACTTTTGAGCCAGATCAGTTCTCTGATCTGATTCATAGCGTAGTCTCACAAAGATCTGCTACCACATATGAAATATAATATCCATAAAGACAATGATGAATAAGATGGGAAAAAAGGCAAAAGAAATGAGGGTCAGGAACATCTTACGCCAGAGACAGCTTTAATTAGTAGGTTTTTTTTTTTTTTTTTTTTTTTTGGTTTTAGCTTTTTTTTCATTAGAGTTCCCATTGTACTTAGATATTATACTATCACTAGTGCAAAAACCTCAAACATCACAAGGGTTTAAAAACATAAATAGATGAGGGTTCCTTTTCTTCAGGATCCTGTAGGCTATGATAAAGTCATATCATCTAACTTTTGTGTAAAATCTTGATGATTAGGAATTTATCTTAAAGTATACAGTAAGAAGCTGAGTTTATTACTTATACAAGTAATAACCCAAAGAGCTGGCATTTTAAGAAAACCATGAGGGTCTGACAAATTTAAATAAATCAGTCAAGTTGCCATTTGTTCCAGCAGCATCTCTTTATGGACACTGAGGAGTAAGGAACAAGTCTTTGCCCGAACTGGATTACAAAAGAAATTGTCATATCATTTATGGCAGCCTCCTTATCATTATCATTAGAGCTAATGCCATCATCATTTCCCCCAGTGAAAGCAAGGCCTCTGGGGCCTCTCTGCTTCCTGACAGTGGAGACACTAGTGTGCATATTAATGTGCAACCCTGCTTAGGCTAATGGGAGCTATTTGTAACATTAATATTTTCTTCCACCATAAAAAAGTAACAACAATAATAATAATGCTTTGTCTTGAGGAATTGAGCTCTAATATGCTTTGCAGGAGTAGAAGGGGAAGGAAAAGTCTCTGACCTAATTCTTATTATCCTTGAGGGGAAGGCTGGATTTGCAGATGGCATAGAATGGATGGAACGCTTGCCCTCACCCAAAACAACCTGAAGGTCAATGGAGAAACTGGTCTCCCTCACACACAAAGCAAGCAACGTCATCATTAAATGTGATTGCTCCAAATTCCGCCTCAGAGGCGCACCTGGGGACTGAATCATCAGCCGAGTTGTCAGMTCTCACACCTGTACCCAGGGAGACAGGGGGTCTGTTGTGGCAGTGCCGAGTAACGTAGGTTGATGGTCTGGGAGGTGGAGAGCCAGGGGGTTCAACCACTTCTGTCTGGTAGGGCTATGTCAAATTGTGAGGGCTTCTAAGATGGCTTTTAGTCTCTGTTCTTGCAGTTAGCAAGCCTAGAAGAAACACCTCAGGGTGGGCCTTCTGTGCCTGAGCATCTTGATTTAGTGTGGTATTAGGCATGGATAGCAGGGCATGGCCTGGCTTGCCATCGCTCCCAACCCAGTAAGTACAGGGTCACTACCTCATCTCTAYCCCATCTCTTCACCCCACTGTATCTCTGTGGAAAGAAAAGTCCAGCCTTTTCCAGCATTATTTACTGCAAATGGCTCTAGCACATGGTTCTGGCAGCCATGCGGTGTGACCCTGCTGTGGAAGGGGATGTGCAAATGCACATCAGGAAGGCTGGGGCCTTTCTCAAAGGGCTTGCAATCTTCAAAGTTCCTCCAGYTTTTGGATCTGAATTACTGAGAGCACCTTTTCTTTTATTTCCCAGCTTTCATGTTTTCTGTGGCCTTTGCCCAAACCTTCAAATGATGCAAATAGGGAATATAAAGTGCAGAAGATGGAGGGGAAAAAAAAAAAAAAAAGCCTTTTCAGGCTTGTTTCCTCACTCAGAGACACCACTGGACTCTTCAGTGCTGTTGGGGGCTTGGGGACAACGTCTCTATGTTCTTCAGGTCAGATCCCAAGTAGCACGTTGTTAACATTTGGTTACTTTATGTAAGTAAATAAAGAAATTGAAGAGGTTTTTGCAGGATGGGGAGAGTGAGGACCTTTTAAAATGGCTGTAATTAGCGACTCTAAGAGGACGTGATGCTATTTAATAGGCCCCTCAGTGATCATTTTAGTAGTCTTTCCTGATGCCTGACAAATACTGAACATGGCATTCTTAATGTTATTTTAATTAGCAAGTCTTTAAAGAAAATGTCAGTGATGTTCCGGTAGCCTGAGGTTTATTTGGGAGTAGGGGGGCCACTGTTTCTTCATGGGCAAACAAAAGTTAAAAGATGCCATTTTTCTGTGTAGCGTTTTTATGACTTGGATGAGGCCTTTTTTTCTTCTTTTTTCTTTTTTTTTTTTCCCCTATATCATGTTTATTTTAAACTGTCTGAAGTTCCTCTTTGCCATAGGACAGTGGTTTGTTTCTGCATTAAATGCTTATAAGAGTATTGACTATTTTATTTTTTCACTAGAAGGAGGTAGGAAAAGATGCCATCTATCCAATCTGTATATTGCAAGTTTTAATGAGGATGGAAAACAGCTACCATAGAAAAGCCCCCAAGTTTCTTCTCTTTCAAAGCTGGTATTCAGAGATGTCTCTTCTGTGCATCAGGTATCAGGTTGCCCCAAACCATTAAACTGCCTCTGAAATCATTGTGTACCTCGAAAATGTAARGAGTTCCCAAATACTTGCATTTTTTGTTATTTTCCTCTAGATTCAAGACATTTGGGTCAGACTTATAGTTATAATTTTAGGTTTTTCAATAAATTCTCAGGGCTTACTCATGTTTTATTTTTTTCATTTTAATGAAAGCTAAAATTTTCTTCACTCCTTGTGGGATGTGAGCAAAAGTACAACAGATTGAATAACTTGTGTCAAAATCACGAGATGTAAGAATATTTAAAAAACACCAAATTATACTTCAAACTTAAAAAAAATAAATGCCATTTTAAAATATTTTGATGAAAAATAATATTAATTGTAAGAAATGGCTATAAGTATTCTACCCAGGTGTTTGCAGTCCTTCAGTATCACAGCCTCTACACGTCAAGTGAACCTTCATGGATTGAAACATGGGTGTAGTTTTTGGAATTCCTAGCACGTTGGTTCAGGAATTGTAACACTTAACCCATTGAAGTCTCATTGTTTTCAAAGACTGACCTCCCTAGTGACCTCCCTCAAATAAATAAAGACCATAACCAGTGAGAGTCAACTGAGATTTTTATCAGTCTTTGAAGAAAGGCTTTAGCTTTCCTTTAAAAAGATGGTAGGGTACTAACTTACACTGAGGTAAATGCTACTGTTTATCATCCTTGTGTAAACTCTGGTGGAGTTGTTTCTGTTTTAAACTATATAATGCACTGAGTAGAGTCATCTCCCAAGRTCTTGCATCCGATAGTTCTCCTTTATCTAAAGGTCAATCACAGCTGTGGTAGAAACATATTGAGAATGAATTAASGGTTGTTGCTAAAATAGCCTCTGATGTGTATGTTCTTAAAGAAGGGAAGTTGTGCCTTCTCCTGTCAGGGAACATGGGGCTCAATCTGCTGTTCCTGGGCAGCTCCCTGTCCAGATTTGGTTAGCAGAATCCCTGGGTTGTGCTGCAAAGCTCTGCCTTGAAGAGATGGAGAGGTTAGGTCTATTTGTGTATTCTCTGTGCCTGCAGGGGCAGGATTTCCTAAAAAAAAAAAAAAAAAAACAGTGTGGAGAGGCAAGAGGTGTTTGTCAAGTTCAGTGGCATAAAAGAGATGTCTTGGAAAATGATAGCACTGGCAGTTATTCACTGAGGAAGGCAGTAAGCCTTTTTATGGATTCTCTGGTGCCTGTGAGTAACACACACTGGCTTTCCCCTCTGGGCTAGTGGGGCCTTTAGGGTGCAAAGCAAGATGGTAGTAAAGGGAATACCGGGGTTTACTGGAAGACTCTGCAAAACTTACTTAGAACTCACTAGCAATAAAATTTGCGCCAAAAGACTGTGCAGGGGAAAACTGATACAGAAGGCATGTGAGGAGCAGCAGTATGCTTGCCGGGTCATTGTTTGCAAAGAGAAAATTCAAGTTTTGACAGGGAGGTTGATTCCCTGTGTGCTTTCGTCCTTGCCAATGCCTCTCCTATCTGTTAGCCAGCAGGGGGGATCCACATGCTGCTTGTCTCATCCCTAAACTTTGCAGGGTATGAGACGTGTGCAAAGCACCTGCCTCTATTTACAGCCCAGACTCTCGCATAATATCAAGGTTATTAATTAAGTCATAATGACAAAGTCCTTTGTAGGAAACAAGATGACTTTTCCTATGCAATACGTTTGGTGGGTTTATATRCGTTCTCATAGCATTCTTTTTCAAGGAACCCCAAAGCAGCTCCAATCCGCAACTTCTTCCACRGTCCAGTACTCAGCACATACTCAGCATATACTGCTTGCTCTTATTTGGGGATCAGGGAAGGCCAGGATAGGTGACCCACCAGTGTATAACTCTTGATTCAAAGGAAYGCAAGGTTTAGCTCTCTATGCCTACACTGTACACGTCAGATCTGCAATAGTCTGTTGCCCCCTTATGACATGATTCCCGGATTGGAGCTCGTTTGACATTAAGGTTAATTTTCCTTAGCCAGTGGCAGGCTGATTTAAGTGTCAGCTCATTACGATGGCATTCTAATTAAAGTCCCACGATAGCCTTTGACCCTGCAAAAATGACTTGAGAGGGAAGCAGCAAATAAGGTGATAAGCTCAGATGCTCGCATGCAGAAGGGAATATATTCTGCTTGACGTGTGTGGGTGTCAACTTGAGTGTTATCAGATTGTCCTCTGGGAAGGACTGGGTTATTAGTATTTATTTCCCAGAGACAAATTCAGCAGCACTGATTCTTTTGCCTCAAAGGGAGTTGCACCCTCTTCTTGCTGGGAATGGGTTTAGTCCTCTGCCTTCATTTCCAACATGTATTTTGTGTGCTTTCTTTCTGAGAAGAATTCATCACTTCCCATTCTGTGTGAAAGATCAGGTCCTTATCAGGCTGTATGAATAATTCCAGTCTTGAGCAGGCAGAAGAGCGGATGGTCTTTTTTCTCTCAGGGGTTGTAAATGGACAAAAATGACCAAGAAAAATCGGTATTTTTATAGCTCATGTGTCCACATCCACATCCYATTAAAAATCTTTGTGTCTCATATGATAGTCTTTTGGGGGGGGAAAAAAAAAAAAGGCAAAGCTGGAGCAGCCATCCTAGGTCTAAACATTTAAGACTCCTGCACAGTAGCATGGTTATCCAAAGCAGATTCACCGATTCACCTAGCAAAGCTATTAGAAAAATGCACTTAACATAGCTGAGCGTTCTCTTCACCAAATCACTTTTACAAGTTCTTTGTGCACCTTGAATCCTGCCATTCCCGTCATATCTTGCAAAAGGTTTGGCCTTCTAGTTCTCCATTTCCTTTCCCTTCCCATCTTTTAATAGCCTTCACCCTCTCACACTTCTTCATGCATGTCCTCAAAAASCTTTTGGGGGATAATATATTCTTTTGTCTAGAAGAAGAAGAGACAAGAAGTGACAGAGAAATGGAAGCTTTGCAAGTACCTRTAGATCAGACTTCTGGCTAGATTCTGAGTAGAGACTCAGTTGCTTTATAAAAGTCAGGCACTGGTGCTCTTAAAACACTTGGTGGGTAGTAGTTTCTTCTGCAGTATCTTTGCCATATATCACAACTTATCAGTAGCTTACTGTGTGGGCTGTAGGCTGAGCACAAGACAACGACGCTGAGACTGAAGGTACTAATTAGCAGACAAGCCAACGTGGGAGGAGAAGGTTAACATGCGGAAATATTATGTCTGCCCTAATGGAATGAAGAAATCATGRTACTGTGACACTGAAGGAGGCTGGAGCATACTGTCCCTGTGAATTGGAGAGCAGTGTCGATCAGAGAGTATCCCTTTCCTGTGTTTAACAGATCTGGTGCATCTGAGGATGTCCTATGGTAGGCTAGTTGCATGGCTGGAACCCCTAAATGCTGATGAATGAAATCTCCAGTTTTCCCATTAAGTAGGAAGGTAGGTTTGCCCTGCATGGAAAAGAAGGGGAAACGAACCTGAAAGACTATGAATGGTTTATGAAAGGCATCGTAGCAAGTCAGTGCAGCTGATAGCTAATGCCTGCAGTTATACTTCAGGCTTGATCCAAGATTTATCAAAATTATTCCATCTTTGCTAGGAGTCAGATGTGCTTGGATTTTGTGTGTAGCACAAAATGTTGCTATCCTTAGGGRAAAAAAAATAGACACTGTAGGTGGAATTGTCCTCATTTCAACAAGATTTTGCCAGGAGGAGTTTCACATTTCCAGGATGATATGCCTAGCCAAGTCAGAGAGGCTACACAGGCATAACCAGTAATGTGGGAACCAAGTTATTCAGCTAGGTTCGGGGACAGGGAGAGAGAGGCCTATGGGGAAGTTGTCCTGAATTAAATAGAACAGAGGCTGGAAAAGGAGAAGCTCATGCTCCAGAGCAGAGACTGTCATCTGGAATGATGTCTTTGGTATTTGGAGAAGAACCCCATTATCTCAATGTCATTTTGGTTTAGTCTAGATGTGAGAACAATTTCTTAACAAGTCATGCAGGATGGAAGAATAGTTTTCTTCCTGCCCCTTCTAAGGACAAGTATTGAAGTTGTGCAACTTAAGTCTGCAAGGAGCCATAGGGCAGTATTATTTCTGTCTTTTTCAGAGGCAGTAGTTGAGGAGTCAACTTCTTGTAATAATCAGGTACTTCATCAATATTTTCAACTAGTGTTTAATCTTATAATCATTGGCTTTTGTGCTTATATAATATTGTGTCTTCCATCCCCTCCTTTACACGCATACATGCATGCATGCACACACTTGTTCCTATCTCCATCATCTTGAACCAAATTAGAGAAAAATACTTCATTACAGAGACTTTCAGCCAGGACTGAAGGCCACAGGGAATTTATTTTCATACAAATTTATTATGCACAAGGTTGATCAGATCACAGAAAATTTGAACTATCTTTGCACCCCCAGGAAAATTCCTTTCATAAATATAAATGATATGACGCTCCATAGAAATGAAAGAGAGCGGGAGAAAGAGGAAGGAAGCAAAGAGGGAATGGGGGAAGGGGAGGATGAGGAGGAAAGCATCTGTACATGGTTGGAAAGGAGAATGTAGGCAGTTGCAGAGCTGCTGGGTCTCAAGTGCAGGGGATGAGCTGTCAGAGCTCCAGTGCCTGCCCTTCCTCTCCTCTCCCAGCACAGCCTTCCCATTGAACAGCAAGCTGCTGCTAGGTGCTCCAGGAGGGGAACAGTGCATTAAATACAGTTTAAAATTATAATAACTGTTTCTATGGCAACAAGAAAATGCCCTCTGTGGTTTTTATTTGTGTTTTGAGGAAGGAGGCACGAAGTGAAGTTTGTAAGCTGAGGGTGGTGGACTGAGAGGCAAGTGGGGGGCTTTGTGGCACCCCTCTCATAGTGCTGTCCCATGGAACCCAGTCTCCCCAACACTTACCATCTTCTGATCTGTTGAGCCCAGGTTTCTCTAGGCCTGCTCCAGCYATCAGTTGCAACTTTGACTTTTAATTTTCCAGGAATCTGATAGAGAGCACGAGAGTGCGCTTTTCCAGGTTCCTCATTACTGAGCCTCCCAAAAGTTGGCACCTGTTGACCACAAGGCTGAATAATGTGTGTGCCTTTCATGAAAGAGTGCTTGTTTCTCTGTGGGATTCCTCTATCCTGCTGCATCAGGAGAAGCCCAGTCCTGACCCTGCAGAGATCTCCTTGGTAGAAGTAATAAGCATGGAGGGCAAGTTAATCCCTGCTTTCATATAATATTAATCCTCCATTCATAGCGATTCACTGGGCTAAAAGATGCACTGTAACTGTAACTACTTTGGCTTCCCTTCTCCAGCATGCACAGAGATGCCCATCTATTATTAAAAACCCTATTAGTCATGGTGAGATTGTACCACTCCCTCTCACTATAGCTGCTAAGCATTATATAATTGTTTTTTATTATTACACCATCCCTGGGAGCACACGGAGCTCAAATGCACACTTGTGTTGTTCTGTAGGGGATTTTTTTAGAACATTTAAGATCTTATAAGGAGGATTAAAAAGAAGAACACAAGAAAAAWATATATATATATATTCTTTCCAGTCTGGGAAAGATGTGGAGGAGAGGACATAAAAGGTGGATCAATCCAAAAGATTTAGTTTGGCTGGATGTGAAATGAAGAGTTTGTAGACAAACTCTACTGATGATCTGACTCATCTGAACTTTGTCCACTGATCTTAGAAAGAGGAAAGCTAAGTATACCCAAAGCCATGGGCCCACTCAAAGGATGCATTTTTTGATGCTGTCATGTTCATAGAGCCTGAGAAGCTTCAGTTAATTCTGTGTTAGTTAGCTTTTGTCTTTGAGCAAACCGCTTTCCTTTTTCCATGTTCCTCCAGTCTTTCCCCTACCCCAACTTCACTCCTCCATTGGTTCATCGTTGGTATGATTAGCTAAATCTCCTGGAAAATTACCGATTTCCTGGGCTGTTAGAAGAGGGTATCATGGAGAAAGAGAAGAGAGAAAACTCACTAATAGCAGAGAGAGGGAGCTGAAAGAAAATTCAGAGAAGGAACCTTTTCTAAAGCCCCCTCAGATCTCTCCAACCTCCATTTCTGTCAGCCTCACTAAGAGAGGCAGAAAGTAGCTGCCTGCTATGACCTGGAAAGGTCTTCTCTGGACTCATGRTGATGGACATCACCTCCTGTGATTCCCCTAAGAAAGTCTGAGGCAGGGGTTGTGTTTCTGGAGTAGCTGGACTGAGCAATACTCAGGTTCCCCAACTTGCTGTTGTTACTCTGTGCTTCTTTGTGCATGTGCAGATGAGCTTTCTTTTGCAACCCAGCAGTCTCAGCAAGGTGCTGCAATTCCTCCAAATTGTCTCACAGCGTGGTATGCACATCTCCATCAGTGGTGGTCTCACCTGCTACCTTGTTTGGCTGCTCTAAGTGTTCCCCCAGCTCCAGCTGGATGTGTGAGGTGGGCGCACAGCGGTGTGCTAGCTCTGTGACTGATGGTGCTGGGTGATGGGATGCCACACAGATTCAAAGGTGTTTCAGTGCTGGGAGCTGCCACAAGCCAGCTGCTGAGATTTCYGAATACTCCCAAGCTGGGTGGGCACCTCTGTCTTTTTTAAATGCGTTAAAGGCGTTAGAGAACAGAGCCTGGCAAAGCGTTTTTTGAAAATCTCCCTGCACCCTTTATGGCCTAAGCACTTGGCCCTGAGTAATTAGAACAGGACTTCCCGTGAAGTGCAACGTGACTGCCTTCTTCAGGTGCACTGTCTAACCCGGAAAGCCTCGCAGCCCCACACAGGCTTCACGTGGCCAYGAAACAAGCCGTAAAGCAGCATGGCCACTTGCTCAGTTCAGATCGAGGCGTTCTAGTTTTCGTGGTCACTGATCAAATGAAATTGTTTGTTATGGACAGCTAGGTTGCTGTATGTTCTCAATTTCTCTCATTTGGTAGGCATTAGCTACTGGGGAGCCAGCAAAGGCCGTTTAGGGAGGGCTTCYACTTGTTCAAGCAGGGCAGTTTAACTACGTGTTTTGATAGCTTTACAGTGTCCTGGAACAAGTGCTCACACCAAGGTTATGTGCTAACGAGAGCAAACGAGTGTTTTGCAGGGATTCAGACCCAGCGAGACACTTGGGGCTCCCCACCCACGCGGTAAATRGCCTCTCGCTTGCCTGCTTCATGCAGGATGGCAGGGCACGCTCACACCAGGAARGTTGGCAGGGTTCCTCCCTCGTTTTTCTTGCCTTCGCACAGCCTCCTACTGAGTGTACTGGGTAAACAGGTTCCTCTCGTTCCTTTCTGGAAGGGGCTATTTCAGACTGCTCTGCCCTGCCTGTCAGTGTTTCACTTCATTGCACAGAGGATGTTATTCTTCGAGCAGTGCCTGTTGTTCTAATGGGATCCATTTAAAGTGAACTCTACTGTAATTTCATTTTCCTGAGGGAGAGGGGGAAGTACTTTTTCCTTAGAGCTACATCCCTGCTACTTGCCTTATAGCTCTCTTGCAGAATCTGCAGCACACTAATTTTCTCTCCCAGATCCCTGGAAAACCCRGGGAGCTGACGGGGCCCTGGAAGAGCTTCTGAGGATGTGCTGCTGCTCTGCACCRCTTAGCACAGCCTAAGCCCCATCTCCTCTCCCTGGAGCAGCCTCAACCAGGGCACTCCATGACATTCCTTTTTTTGGTGTGAGATACCTAGAGCGTGCAATCTACAGTAGGCTGCACCTTGCATTCAGCTGGGAACCTGTGTTGGCACAGAAGCTTGCAGTCCATTTTTCTAAGCATACCGCCCAATGTGCAATTCCAACGTCCTGCGGTTTAGATTGGGCTTTTTAGAATCAGGTCTTGCAGGGCATACTGAGAGTTATAGGTGGTCCTGGGAGGGAGGTATTGTTTTCCTCTCTCCAGCCTGCTTGATGTTTTCCTGTTGTGTGGGTTGGGATATGTTGCAGGATTTGCTTTTGGTTAGCTCTGTTGTTGGTTGTTGGGCGGCCTAGGGTTTTGTATATAACATTTAAATAATGGGCCTGAGAGGGGTGTTCTTTTCTTGGTATATAAAAAGAAATCAGAATTGATGAGGTATTTTTCTCATGATTAGGGATCACACCTAAATCAAAAGCTTTAGAACTCAGTCTCCTCCTATTCCCCCACATCTCACCCCTCTCCCTCTCCTACATGCAAGAAAAATTTCAGCTATTTGGGAACGCAGTTGAGAATTTCCTACTGTCTAGTAAACATGAGGTAAACCTCTTTTCCACTCTGCTAGAAAAAGCAAAAACAAACCAGTGTGAGCCATATTCTAGGTTCTTGTGCCTGCTTGGTAGCTGGTGCTCCTCYCTAGTTAGGACATAGATATTCCTGAGCTACCCTAACCAGGTGGTTCTCCCATTCTACCTGGAGATCAAGGTCAGTGCAGCGATAGCCAAGTCTGTTTGCTGGCAGTTCCCTGCAAGGAGTGATATTAACCTGCACGCCTCTCCAGCTCCTACTCCCTCCAGCTTGTTATTAAACAAGGACAAGTGGGAAGCTTGTCTGTGTCTGTGCGTGAGAGCGCGACTCTGTCACCTGATGCATACAGATGGCTTATTAACCAATTAATTCATAGGACTAAATTGGTTAAATCAAACTAAATGACACCCAATTGCTGTACAAGGGTAGAAATGGATTGGAATAAGTGTTTCTTAAATGCCAGCCTCGTTGAGCAAGGGAATGAGTAGTGGAGGGAGGAAGGGGGGTTGTAGAGCAACGGGGAAGGCTGCAGACACTGGCAGGCAGCAAGAGCAGAACCATTCAGGGCATCACTTTGTAGGGAAGGAAGTGGCTAAGCTGTTTGTGCTGCCAAGGAATCAGTTCTCTGTGTTTGCTGATGACATTTGAGGGCTGGGAATTCCACTAGAGACCGGCCCAGTTATTGCCTTCAGTCTGTACCCTTCCCAGGGGGAGGAGGAGGATGCTTCTTGGGTCCCAGACTTTCTTTGGAAMATGCACTTTTATTATTGCTAACTAGTCTCAAGAGTGAGAGTCTGACTTTCAGAGATGCAGTCTATCTTCTCCCTTGTCTGAGGTCCCTGGGAGGAGCTGATGTTCGCCATCCTGGAAAAGGTGGCTCTAAATCCTGTCTTTAACCAGGCCCTAAGGAGTGGCCAGAGCAGCTCTATGCAGCAAGCAGTGTGCTTAGAGTGCATGGCTTCARTGAAGTCAGTCTGAATAGAGATGCTTGTGTTTACTTCAGCACGGACAAGGACCACATTTACCTTTGTGTTCTGGCCAAGTTTAGAAGGTCAAGACGTTAGGTTTTAGTGCACCATGTCAGAAGGATTTTGAGAATGATCCTCATGGTCAACACCTCTGTTTTATCCAAGGCTGGATGGTGCCTTTATCTGACATATACTATAGATCCATGGAGAGTGACCTTTATCCCTTTCGACAGCATATGAGTCACTAAGAAGCATGGATGTGCCCTGTGCATGTAAGTAAACAGATTGAAATGCATTAAAGATGGTAAATGAACCATGAGCCATGGCTGCCTTAAATCCTGAACTGCCCCCTTCTCCATATCCATCAGGGTACATCAGACTGAGATGGTTCAGATATTCGCAGTCACTGAAAGGGTCGCCCTCTATGCTTGCTGAAGTCTTAAATACTGTTCAGAGTAGAGTGATGAGCTGAATAGTTAGCTATGGTCAGCTGGCAACTCAGGAATAGTCATTAAAGAAAAAATCAACATATCATTGATCAACTTTACTCAAGCATATTAGCAACTGAAATCCCTCACTACACTTCGCTGCTGCTTTCCCTCAATTTTATGAGATCTTAGAACCCCAAATTCCTGCCTACAGAGAGGACTCAAGGCCTGATTCTGCAGAGGGACTACAAAAAAGAAAGTATGATTTTGAAGAGAGGATTCAAACACAATTGTTTCGAGTGTAAGAGCCCTTTATGAAGTTAGCTGTGTGCACTGGGTTTTGGCTACCCAAACAATCTTTGACCACTGATCTAATCAGAACAGGATATCAAAACAGGCTTCTAGAAAACATAGGGACTCTAAACCAACACATCTTAATTCTTCAGATAGGGAAAGCAYGTACAGAAGGCACTCTGTGTGCAAAAGTCTTCTTGAGGATCTTTGCCACCTGCAGCATCATCACCAGTTGCAAAGGGCTACATCTTTCTAACATTTCCCATGGTCATATTATCTGTACCTATTGTGTGAGCACATCTTTCTTTTCTTTTCCTCCACACTAAACTCTAGCTGTTTGCTCTGAATTGTGATATAGATCAAGTACTTGATAAGAGTGATTGGATTAGTGAGAGTGGGAGTTCTTTCTCCGATCCATATTTTTAAATTTAAGAACTACCAAGATATTAGAATCATAGCTGGATTTAGAATAGTGGAAGGAGTTCAAAAGAAAGAATAAGATAGGCTAAGTTGTGCATCAGAAAGTGCCTTAATTAAGTTTTATGCTATAGTTAGAATATTTGCCTGCTTCAAGGCTGGACCTTGTACCGCCATATCAAAGCTGAAGTTGTTTGTGCCTCTACTTTTCTTGACTCATAAACTGAGGGAGCTCTCTTGGCTGCTGCTTTTGGCAGAAGCTCCATCCTAGAAGACTATGACTACAAGGAGAGGTCCAGAGCTTACTCTTTAGATGCAGTTGGAAGCTGGTCCAGGTGGGCACATGAGTAGTGTTGACGCACAAATTCGCCCAGCAAGGCAGGAAGGCAGCTAGCATAATTTATGAACAGCTTACGGCAGTTTCCTTCTAACAGCATTCATAACAGCATAATGAACTAGTTCCTTATGGCCCAGGGCAGATTCCTCTTTGAATCGTGTGGTCCCTTGGTGAAGTCTGTCTCTCCTGGACGGGGCTGGAAATCTGTGCCCATGCATAGCACAGTGACATGCTCTGGCATGATAGGACAGGCTCTGCAGGGTTGTGACAGGGGTGGTTTTTTTTTTCTGAGATGGGGACACCCTCCTCGCCATGGTGGGCAAGCCCCTGATGTTAGGGATAGGTTGGCACCATTTGGGGGGCAGTTGCACGTGCTGTGTGTGAGGCAGGAGCAGCCTTGCTATAGTAAGGCAGCCACATAAAACAGCAACAGGGACAGTGTTTGCAGGAAGGCAGCAGCAGGCAGAAGAGCACCTGAGTGTACAGCAGTAATGGAAAGTATGTTCTAAGGGTAACCGCTGGGCTTAAGTGAATAGAAGACTAAAGACAGGCTTTAGCAGACCCTGCAAGGTCATGCACACCCTGCAGCACACACCTAGCAAGAAACAAACCCTCACAGCCCAGAGTGCATCCACATACCTGCACACACACTGTGCACGTGCCCAAAGCACGTGCAGAGGTCTGGCACCTCGCTTTGCACACACAGCGTCCCAGAATGGTAATTATACGTAGACCCAAGGTGAAGCTGCATAGACACAGGCTGAAGCATATGCGTGCATGGAGAACAGCCTTCTAAAAGAGAAATCTGTGCATAGGCACCAGTGCCAGGAATATAAGTCACAGGCACGTTAATACTAGCTGTGGATAACCACACAACAAACACATGCCTGACTATTATGTCAGTGTTAAAATTGCTCTTCTTCAGTTTCTGCGGCAAGATAAAGTCTCCAAAGCCCGTCATGCTGCAGCATCTTCTTCAAGGCTGCAGTATATGGAGTGCGTATAAAATATGGAATCATTTAGGGCCTTTTCATCTTTTTTTTTTTTTGAAAGAAAAATAGGATTTACAGTTCGTCCAGTGGCAGAACAAATGTTTTATGTCGTGTAGCTGTGACCACTGCTCTAGAGCATTTGATGCATATATTTTTGTCGTAGTCTTCCTTTTTTTTTCTTTTTTCTTTTTTCTTCTTAAGCTCATACTACTGAAAAAGGTCAGATCAACAATTTGGTAGGGTAATTTTTTATTCAGAGTGCAGAGTGCACTCCAGGAGCCATAAAGCAAGAAACTTTTCCAGCATCTCATTAACAATTATCCTGTAAAGAGTCTTTGCTTTCTCTTGGCCTTAATAGCCCTTGAAAGCTGGCTGAGGAAGGGAACACTTATTTTGAACTAATTCTAGTGGCAGGATAGAATGAGAAATGAACTGAGACTCACCAAACTAGTTTCATTCAGGTCACCAAAGACCTCTTAGCTTAGCAAGGCACCCACAGATAGGTTGGCCTTCTAAATTAGTCCTTCTGTATTTGATCACATTTTCCCTCCTCTTAGCCCTCTACCYTAGGTGCGTGTTTCCTGGAGGCTTACAGTCATGCTTGTCAGCTCACTGACTAAATGCATTATTTCATGGGCTGTATGTTGTGCTTTAAATAGTAACAGCTTTTTATGATTTCACAGTGTCCCTTTTAGGGGTGGAGGATGGCCCTGTGATTCTGATCAAGTTAGTGGCTTGGTTTCTATGCTGTGCCTGCCTGTGCACAGTCAGGATCACCTCCCTTTCGGATAACTCAGTTTCTTCATCCTTACTGGAGCAACCACAGTGATGACTCATCTCAGAAGCTAGAGAGGCTGATTCGTTAATAGTAGGAAGTGCTTTGACATCCTTGGATAAACAGATAAACCACTATTTTCAGCCTCTTTGAGTTGAATATTTTTCCTCCTTTTTAATGATCTGAACTGCCTCTTGAAGTCTGARGCAAAAGTTGGCTGATGCCGTCACAGTCTCTGTTTTTACTTTTGATTAGCACAGCTCTGATAATTAAGAGTTCTTGCATGGACATGGAGAAGGTTCCTTGCTTCTGTGGTCTGGCATAGAATCTCTCCAAGCAAAAAACAGSAACCCAGAATAATAAAAGGAGATAAACTTTTAATTAAAGATAAAGAAGAAAGAGAAGACAGAATTCTGTTTTGTTCAAAAGYGAAAGAGCTGAGGAACCCATTTGTGTTTGTTGGTGCAGTTAGGTAGGTCTGTTATTGCCAAACCTGTGACAAGCCTCAAAAGGTTTCTAAGCTTACATAAGCAACCATAAGTTCTTATGGTACTTTTATCATAAGATAACCCTAAAATCTTTGAGCTTGCTGAGCTTCTTATATCACATTCACAAATTTAGTTTAGGTACTGGAACAGTCACATTTCCCTAAAGCCATTCTCCATTTGCATCAGCAAGCCTGAACTGGCAGTACTCACGTGAAAAAAAAGGGTTGAATTTGTAGGTGGACAGTCCAGACTATCTTTTCATTTGCCATTAAAATGTGTAGCATAAATCCTCTTAGGTCTGCTTGCCCACAAGTTGAGTGGGATGAGGCAGATTTAGGAAGGTCCAAGCAAGTGCGAAAAAATGTAGTAAATAACATTTTGTGTCTGTCTTCATAGTCTTTCCTCTTCCCCCAGAAGCTTGCTGAGGAGAGTGAAATCTTTTGGTGAAGCAAAGTCAGGATTCAGCTATAGGGAAAGCAGAGTTTCTTCAGCTTCCCTGTGTTTTGCTGGGAGGTGGGAAGGAGAAGAAACGAGGTGGAACACTGGAGGACTGGAATGTGAAGAAAGCAGCAGCCACAGGGTCTGGTCTCCTGTTGATTTCTTCTGAATCATAGAATCATTATGGTTGGAAAAGACCTTTAAGATCACCAAGTCCAACTGTAAACCCATCACCACCCTGCCAGCTAACCATGTCCCTAAGTGCCTCATCTGCACATATCTTGGAGAATGCTCAGGACTCCTGGCATGGAGCATTTAAAATGTTTCAGCAAGATCAAGTCCCTCAGGCCAGGAGCTTTCTTTGGTTCTTCAATGTTATGAAGGAAAAAAAAAAAAAAAAGACTTTCTAACTGGCTTATATTCCTTCTCCCCTTTCTCTCCTTACCTTTGAAAGATATAGCAGGACTAGAGTGTAAAATCATGTCCAAACAATGAGATGTACAATCAGAGCGAATGTCTACATGTTCACTCCCTTACTTTGAGCATTATGTTGTTGTTGCTCTTGTTATTGGTCTGTGACCTTTAGCAAACAAGGTGTTTTGACCTTAAACACAAAAGTTTGCTATAAAATAGGGCAAGGGAAAAGACCATTTTATGCTAACCAACCTGTTTTGGCCTGAAAATGGCTTTCAACATGATTTAGCATCTGTGAGGAAAGCATTTAGCAAAGAAAAACTGGAAGTATTTACATTTTTGCTGAAGTCAAAGGTAAGAAATTGTGACTTTTTATTGGAGTTAGGGGGGAGGGATTGCTTATTGGTGCAAACTTGCTGTATGACGGCTTTGAAGTATATCRTATTTTTTTAAAGCTCTGGCTGACTCCAGGGACTGAATACCACGTTTCAGTTGCAAGCAAGAGCAGAAAGATTGCTTTGTGGCTAAGGTGGAAGAGGCCCAGATTCTGCCCTTCACAGTGTCACACACACCGTTTGTGACCATGGGAAAGGTATAGTAGTGTATTCATAGTTGGATTTCTCCATTTGTGAGCTGAAGGGAACGCAACCATCGTATTAGTGAGGTGGTGAGAATAAGTCTGGTCAAACCTGTGGAACACTTCAGTGCCATCAGGGCTGGTGGCACAACTGAGGTGAGTTGTTGAGAAACTGCTGTGACACAGATTCATTCCTGTCCTATGGAGGCTCAGTGACCTATATTTACATTGTCATTTTTCTGTGTAACAAATAAGCRTTTTGTAGCTGCCAGCTGAGGCAGAGGATATCATTATCCTCATTTCACTCATGGGAAACTGAGTCATGGAGGGGCTGCATGTAGTGGCAAGGTCTGGGGAGACACTGAGATGAAAAATGAAAGATGAACGGCTTCTACCTTGCTCTCAAATTGCTAGCACATGCTGATAATAATTCTTCTGAATTCATCTCAACTGAGTATCAGGGGATAAGTATCTGTATAACAAACCCAGCTGTGCATTGTGGTAGTTGCAATTTTGTTAGGGCTTGGAGGAAAAAATACCTCTTCTGCCTAAATAAGGCTGACTGCAGTTTAGAGAGGAGGGCTCTGTTGCCCTGGCCCTCACAAATGGTTGAGCTTTTTGATACAGATTGTTAATATTACCTCGCTGGCTGCATCATTTACACTAGGTAGGTTTTAAACATTGTTTTTATTAGGCAACATCTGACAGTGTTTAATGAAGAGTTAAAGAACGAGGGTGTTTAGTATACTACTTCTGGGGAAAAAATGTCTCTGTTAGAGTGCTGATGATCATCATCAGAGATGGGTGTCAAATTAGGGGTCTGGCTGCCCAGCTTTTGGGGTGCAGAAGGGTACATAAGCATGTCCAAGCTGCAAAGGGGTGCAAAAACTGGAGGGAGGGAGGGAGGACAAGGGGTCACTGCTGCCCATGGCATGGCAACAACAAACAGAAGAGAGGTGCCATGGCCAGCCATGCAGTCAATACAGAATCCTTTCTCTCCGCCTTCTTGCTCTCACTGCCTACTTTGTGTATGTCTTTATTTTTTTTCTGACTTCACCTGCATACCCTGCAAAGCACAATCAGGTCCTGTTCTCTGGATTGAAGGAGCTGGTGAGAGTTTTTGCCTGCATTTCCTGACAGTCTGTAGGTTGCAATGGTATTTCAGCAGCAGCATGCAAAGACACTGCTCCTGAGTTAATGTTATCACCTGGAGTCCTCACCTGAAGCTGTTGTTAGATTGATTTTTCAAAGTTTTTTTTTTTTTTTTTTTAAATTTGTGTCCATAGTGGGAATGTGTATCTGCCCATTATTTGGGGTGGGAAAAAAAAAAGGCAGCAATAATCTCCTCTATCTTTCTATCTTTCTCGCTGTCTCTTTCCCCCTCCGCCCCCCCCATCCCATGGGACAGAAGTAAATAAAATGCTTGATAAAATTTAAGTTTTATTTCTGTGAGAGAGATACTTATTGTGGTGAGCTGGGCTGAAGAAATGAGATTTGCATAGATATGGATGGATAAAAGGAAGATAAATGCTTGAATGCTGAATAACTGAAAATTTATGTAGCCAGATGTATGCCTGGGAAAACTCTATTGACTTCAGTTGAGTTATACTCACTTGCACCAACACAATACTTAGTCTCTTGTTTTTATTTTTAACCTTGTTGCTCATCTTAGCTATTAACTGCCCATTTGTCTCATTTGAGAATATTCTTTCACATTAGGATGTGCGAAGAGAATAAGTATTTGGTGTTCTGTACGTGCTTTACTACCTCAGCAATCCAGTAGTGTTCAGCATAGTTGATGGTAGGGTAGTATGCTCCTAGAGATTTTGGTCGAGGAAAATGCGCAGTGCCTGCTACAAGGAAGCCACTGCTGAAAAACAGCCTTGGTACTGTGAGCCTGGGTTCCAGACAAACAGTACTAAATCCCTGGAGTCCTGAACTTCACAGACAGCCTCTTCTCAAAAAGATATGAAGACTTGGCTGGGTGGACTCCCTCTTCACTCAATGCAGTGTCTGAATTTTTGTGTCATCTGAGACTGTGGTGCTAGAAGCTCTGAAAAGGCGCTAACAGTGGCATCACTTCAGGGTGTTTCACTTCTTTCATTTTGCAAGTGTTACTGTGTAAGTCAGGAGGCCTGGAAATGGAGACTTGAATTGGATAGGGTATGCCTCTAATTCAGATTCCCTGCTGTCATGATGGCTAGTAGCAGATGCATCAAAGGAAAGGATCAAGGTGACAGATTTGGATAATCTGATCCCTATTTTGGACTGCATCCAAATCTGTGAGAACTAGGAGTTCGATTCCTTCCAGAAGTAGAAGTTTTAATGGGTCTTCAGAAATGTTGCTGTCATTCCTTGTGATAATTCTGGGTCTTGTAATAGGTCTCCCTCCAGCCTCTACTGGAATGCTGTTGGAATCTTTCTGTCAATTATTTCCTTGAGCTTCAGATCCCAAAGTCTAATAATATCATGCATGAAGGGAAAAATGAAGAAAAGAAGAAGGTATTCTAGCACCTTTGAATGCAGCTTTTCATTGTGCTGAATACCTTCTTAGTCCTTGTTTCTCAAGCTTGGACAAAAGTCTAGGATGATGAAGAAAGGTCGCTATCTGCTTTTCATGTGCATGGTGACTTTGGAAAGCGAGAATCTATGGAAAACATATCTGCGATCTTTACAGGCCAACCTAAAACTTCAGAAGCGAACACATCGGGACACATCCATTCCACCTGATTGCTGATGCTTTGTGGCCACCTCTTTGGTGCCCATACCCGAATAGAAAGCAGGTTTGTTCTGTCCCGGCCCGTTCCTGGGCTGCCCCTTGTGCAGACTCTCCACATGATAAATGGGCTAATTAATTTACAGGGCAAAAAGGGAAAGGAAAAAAAAAAAAGGAATGGGGAAAGGAGGAGGCCTGGATCAATTGACAAATTGAAATGTCATTTCCAGCCTGCAGCGGGACTCTGCTGCTTCTCCTCACTGTCTCGCTCCCTCTTTTTTTTCCTCTCTCTCTTTTAGCCTTTTGTATTTTGATTTGGTTATAAAAGCCAGGGCGTAATTGGAACTGACATCGGAATCAAACAGTGTGACCTTGTCAGGTTTCTTCCAGGCCGGCGACACAATCCACTCGGGCGGTGGGGAATGAAAGAGGAAGGCGRCGGGAGCGGCAGAGCGCGCCGGCACCAACAGTCCCCAGGCAACTGGGCTGCTCCGCGTGTGCTTTTGAAGGGTTGCTCTGCCACACGTCTCAGGCTGCCTTTTCTTTATTTATTTACTTATTTTTACCCGGAGCAGCCCGTTTTGGCAGGCAGGGCGAGCTGCAGGGGAGAAGGAGCAGGGCCTGGAGGGTTTTCACAGGAGACAGTCAATCTGCAGTGGGCCYCCCTAGGGCAGGGTTTGCATGCTCCACAGTGGGCTAGCTGGAAAGCACTGAGGCCACAAGGGCCCTGGATGTCTTCACCTTCTTGGTCTCACTGAAGCAAAAAAAGAGCAGTCTTTTCTGTCAGCCTCACCTCTGCCCATGCTCCCCATTTCTGCCCAGTAGCAGCACCCCTTGTGGAAACTCATTGCACTTGTAAGCTGGGAACTTGTTGGGGCTCCAGCATCTTTGACCAAGCCTGGTGTATTGGCCTTCTCTGGCTTGTCTGCACAGAAAAGTGCGTATGTCTTGTCCTGCGCCTTGAGATGGTGCTTGGTGTGGTGTGCCCTTGTCCAGGTCCTCAGCCAGCTTGTTAGGACAGGCTTGTCTGCACCTCCTTTCCTTTGGCAAGACACAGGTTGGGGAAGAAGGGTGGTACATTTCTGGGAGTCTCCTATTGGTAGTTTAAATGTACCATGGCAGTGCTCCAACCAAGGCTGCCATGGGCACACCATCAGGCTCCCTTGGGCATGAGGATCTCGCAAGGAGCTTGTGGCACATAAAACAGAAAGGAATAAATCTCCACTAAATCTGCTTTGTCTCTGGTGCCCTTGCAGTCAGCTACATCTGTGGTATTAGTTGCACAGGATGGAGCAGGGAATAAGGATGAAAGCAAGACGCTGATGAAACAGAGAGGAAGCATGAAGTCAAGAGTCAAGAGGGGAAGCTGGAGAGGGTGGGACAGAGCGCAGCTGTGAGTGGGTTTTCCACACTTCAGAATTTATCTAGGGCAGGAAAGCTGCAAGGTTTTGACCTCATCACAAATCCCCAGGCCCTCTCCAAATGCACTAGTGATCATGAGGTTTTTTTTTAACGCTACCAGGTTTCATGGGCTCAGCAGTTCTTTAACTGCCCAGTGTCGGCAGCTTGTTCGCTGTCTTTCACTGCTGCAGGACACTGTAAACTCATGAGGAAGCTGGATTTGGAGGGGTTTTAGGGATCAGTGCAGTCTGTGTAATATCCACATACTCGTCATCCAYTCTGTGCACTGCATGATCATCAGGTCACTCTAGGCTGCTGCAGTTAGTGTGGAAGTAAAAATAAATGCATATATTTATAAGGCTATATTTTGTTGTTCTAATATAAATGGAGGAAGACAGTGAGAAAGTGGAGTTCCCATTGGAGAGCAGAGGAGGAAGCTTGAGTCAGTGAAAGTGGAGCAGAAGGACAGCAGTGGTTTACGTAGGCCATGATTCTGCCTCATTGAAGGCAGTGATTTGTGAGCTTGTTCAGATGAGTAAGACAGTTTAAATCAGTGGCTTCTTTGCGGTCTTAAGCCAAATCCCTGTGTGATTTTGAGATACTTTTGGTTCACAATGTGAGAGTGTTTTATTTTGGGAATAATTCAAAGACTCACTGTACTCGTTCACAGTGGCAGCAAAAATTCCATTAATTTTAGTTGTATTTGAATTGCATCCTTTAATGAACAGAAGCACRTTTAAACTACTATGTGCTCTTCCTTGTGATTTCTGCTTTGCTGTGATTATTTTTTCTGTTAGCATAGAATCTTCCATTGGCCACTTCTTTCTCTCTTGTTTCTAGTCAACTACCACTTTCAGGTCCTCYAATACTAACATCTCGTTGTAGGTTTGGGCTACACAACAAGGTCTCTAGTGAGTTAACGCTTGTGGAAATAAGTTTTATTCCCCTGAAGAAGTTATCTTTGAAGTCAAGAGAACACCTTTCTATCACTATTATCCATGTAATTAGTCAGCGAGAGTTGTTAGCCTGTGCAAAGCTCTACCTCATCTCCCTTTGCAGGAAACATTTGTGGCAAATAGAGCAAACTCTGTTTTTATCAGTGTATTTGCTTTGGCTCAAGTTAATATGACTTCAGCATCCTCTCTGTGAATATATTTAACCAGTTTCATTTTCCTGGAGAAAAAAATGAATTTCAGCATTGAGGCCATATTTTTATAAATTGAATTTTATAAATTCCACTGAGAATATTCAACTGGAAGGATTTGTGCATTCATCCAACCTTAGCAATTGTCAGAGAGAATCAGTCTCCCAAGTGCCTAGAATCCTGCTTTCACCTATCAGAGTGGGCAGCACATGTTTTCTGTGAGGACAGTAGAGGAGCCACTGTGGTTGGTAGGAAATAGCACATATTTATCAATATTAGTGATTAGCTTAGCCTTTAAGGCTTGAAATAATACAGTTCATCTTAGCAACATAGGCTGCTGTGTTTCCGAATATTTCGGTTGCTCTTTTAAATGTGTAATTCCTCATTTTATTTTGCTAAACTTCTGGCTTTAATACAATATGGCAGTTAATTCTCCTAAGTTCAGTGTTCTGTAAAAAAAGGGGGGAAAAAAGAAAAAAAAAGTCTAGTAAATTTGTAATTGCCACCTTTCAGCTTCATTTACTGCTCATTTTCGCTCGTGTTATAAAAAAGAGAAAACAGAAGTTCTTCCCTCCATTCCATTCCCTGCATTATTCACTACTTTATAGGTTGTTATCACACCTCCTCTTATTTTGTCTTCGCTTTGATATAAACTTATAAACTGCCCCTTCACTTCATTCTCACCCCAGGTATGCGTTTTTTCCATGCCTATTATCATTCTTGCCACCTTTCTAAAAAGGAAACTGAAGCAATACATTGTGACTTATCTGGCCAGTAGTCAAGCCATCTGGAATTTCAGACTTCACCTTAGAGGGGGGAAAAATTGGGGGGAAAATCCATCAAATAAATTGGAAAAACAAATACATTTATTGAACGCACCATCTGGTAGTGCACGTTTTACCAGCAGAAGAAGAAAAAAAAAAAAGAACAAGCTAAACTCAACAAATCAATTATTCATTGTGAATTATTCACTAGCTTCTATTCCAAACACCACCAAGATGTGTTTGTTTATTTTTATTTGGAGTTCAAGAAAATCCATGGCAACATTGCTGTTTGTCTTAGTGCTCGTGTACAAAGTGTAAACCTGTACTTCTATTTTACATGCCTTCATTTAATCAAAGAAGAGGCAACAGAACAAAAAAYGAACAAAAGCAAAGTTCTCAGAAGAGAAAGCTGTGTGTGTCTGTAAATTGCCATTTCACTGTGTCCTATAAAATGGCAGTTATTTCTGGTTTCTTGGAACACATTTATATAAAAATACAAATGTGAAAAATACAGAAAGATCTCAACTATCTGTATTAGTACCACATCTCTCTGATACAGAGAGGTTTTGCTCTGTAATTAAATGAGATACTTAGCTGCAGCAGTTCTTTTGGGACACTTATTTTTATTGCACTTGGACTTGGCTTATTTATTTATGTATTTATTTTTGAGGAGAGACTAGAATAGGTGAATTGGGTCTTAAAGTGGGCCTTTTATAAAGCCAAGGCTACTGCAGGTGAGGTTTAGTTACATTAGCTACCTGGGCAGGAGGAGGAAGGAAGAGGAGAGAATCATAGAATMATAGAATCATAGAATGCCAAAGGTTGGAAGAGACCTCAGAGGTCATTGAGTCCAACCCCCCTGCTCATGCAGGGTCACCTAGAGCACGTGGCACAGGGCTGCATCCAAGCGG